>NC_140011.1:2705322-2997880 GCF_964263955.1 Coregonus lavaretus | reverse complement strand
GGTACCCCGCGTAAGGGGACTATCGTGCGGGGCTACTCCCTCCCTTTACACTGGGGGTCACGGGGATATACATCGCTAATGCTATTATCCACACACAGTGAGAGAAGCATGCATGTGCACGAGTGTGTGGGCAGACACACACACAGACACATTCACACATACAGTACACACAGGGATACATATGCACACACACACACGCACACGTCACTCTTCTCTCTCTGTGTGTGTGCGTGTCTCTCTCTCTCTCCCTCTGGCACATCTACAAAAACAAACCATGTCTATTTCTCTGTCTCTCACATTCTCACACTCGCTCCTAACTGTAAACCTTCCCTCCCTCCTTCCCCTCTTCCCTCTCTCTCTCGTGTTCTCCCTCAGTATGGCTCACCGGTTCAATCTGCAGTGCGTTCCTGTAGCTGCCGAAGAGAGCGGCCTGTGTTCTTAGAAAGGCTCGAGCCACGCCGTCTCCTGTCGTTGTGGAAACCTTCTTTAGGCGGTTCTTTAAGGAGGACACCTGGGGAAAACAAACAACAACAAGCAGTTACACCTTACTATTGTTTATGTCGTCTACATAAGGACTGCGTGATTGAGTGATAAGCAACGTGTAACATTTTCACAAGAGCCACCTCCATAGTCATAGGTGCATTTACAGGTAATGTTTACAGCCATCCTTACCCCAATCCCTTCTCTTTGGCTCCCGCCATCCATCTCTTTCACCCTACCTTAATACCTTCTCCCATCATCCATCCATCCCTTTCACCTTACCAGTGTCTTTATCTATCCCTCTCTCCATTCACCCATCCATTCCTTTCCCAATACCCCAGTCCCTTCTCCTTTCCTACCAACATCTCAACCCTCTTTCCTCCCTTCATTCCCCCTTTCCCCCAGAGATAGACTGAGAGTATCTCTCGCCCCTAGGCCTCTCATCCCCTCTGGTAGCATCTAATCCTGACCCCGCTATTTTAATCAGCCCATCCCTTCCCCAGGCCCCCCTCTCTCCCTTCTCCCTCTCTGGCATCCATCCGCACAGCGCTGCTGGAAAAACGGCTCCACGAGTCAACAACAGCGTTATTCTACATGAATACACTCCATGAGACGGCCGTTTAGGCTAATGCTCTAGCCGGGAGCAAGCGCACGGGGGCTGAAGTAATCCTTTCTCTTTCCCTCTACTCTCTCTCTTCCCCTGTCGCTTTTCTCCTGTAGCGAGCTCCCCTGGTTATTAAGGACGCTTGGTTACCTTGTTAGCGAAAGTTTAGCCTCCCCCCGAAAACAAAAAAACTTGCGACTGGAAAAATAACCGTAGGAAAAAACACCGCTTTTTAGTGGCATTCGACATGACCTGGGTTTGTTCTCTTCCACAGTGGAGGCAAGGCAGATAAGACACGCAAATCAATTGTTGTGTCATTTCCTCCCTCATTTGTTTGCATGAATAGTTTTATTTGGAGGAAATGGAAAAGAGTGGTTATGAAATGTCAACATGTAAGCTCAATGTACAGTGTCTACTTTGTATAGAGCATTACTGTGTGTCTAAAACAATATTCCCCTCTGGGACATTAAAGTATATCCTATCATCCTATCCTAATGTGAAAGCTCAAGTCAATCAGTGTCCAGAAGGTAGAACGACTTTCATTTTCTGCATTCAGGCATAACATCATGCACAATATAAAACTGTCATACTGAGTGTATAAGGAAAGAGTAACGGGCCAAAGACAGTGCCCAGGGGAACACAATGCAATAGTCTCTTAATGAAGACCCCTTTTCAACAAGTACTCTTCCTTCGTCACTTCGTCAACACCAGGGGTGGCCAACTCTCATCCTGGAGAGCTACTGCCTGGGTGTGCAGGCTTTTGTTCCAGCCCAACACACCTGGGCTGGTGTGGTAGGCTGCAACTAATCAGCCGCTTATCAGGAACTTCATTCTATTGTATTTTGAGTCATTGCATATTTCTATGATCTGATGCTTCCTCCTTCTCACTACCACCAGCAGCCCCACTTCCTCCTAACGCTTCCTTAATACTTCCTCTACCTTTCCAGAACAGACACACACGCACACACTCTCCTCTTAATGTCCCCCTCTCAAAACACACTACAAGACAAATGAAAACCCAACAAAAATCCAGAATTACAGCCTTACGTTAAAAGGAAGAAATGAAAAAAAGAATGAAAAAAAGAACAGAGACGGGAATAAGAGGATGGGGTGAGTGTGTAATGACAGGACATAAGTCTCTTAAAGGTTTACACCGTTTCTAGGAGCGGAGCCTGGGGTGGGAGGCTTTACGGGTGAGGTGGCCTCTGATGTTCCCCAGTGATACTGCCAGAGACACGCTTGAATATGTGCTGAATCAACCTTTAAACACTAATACTATAGGAACTGTGCCCCTTCAAAATCAGTAATACTGTAGAAACTGTCCCCTTTAAACAGTATGAGAACTGGGCCCGTATCCACAAAGCGTAGGAGTGCTGATCTAGGATCAGTTTTGCCTTTTAGTTCATAATGAATAAGATTGTATGGACAGATACTAGAACAGCACTCCTACCCTGAGACCCTTGTGGATACGGACCCTGGACATCTGACAGCAGACAAAGAGAGATCAGGGTAATATGTGACCACCCTTAGCGGCGTTGGCATAAAGTGGATGTTTCTGGTTACCAGGGATACAGTATTTTCAACCCAACTTCCGTTTCCCCTGAAAAACGGAAGTGGGGACTCCGCTCAGGCTTCTTTCTATGCCTGCTACGTTAGGTTAATATGTGACACACATGTATCATCTGGCTTAGTCATGGAGTCAGCTCGGGTAAATTCACACACATACTGTACACACATCCATGCAGTCATGTAAGCATGCAGACACCCATTTAGACACATGCATATAAGTGTGACCGTGCATGAAACACACAAACAGAAGGACACACAGACATTGAAGACGCTGCAGACACTTCAAAGCAACCAGCCGTTCTGTGGCACTCTTCGTTCCAATGACAGTTCATGAATATATTTCACCCACTTGTCACGCAAAGATAAGAACACGATAACATTTTAGATGCCAATGTAAAACAAAAACACACAGGTAGACAGGCAAATAATACAGCCTGAATTCCAAATTGATTAAAACAAATTAAAAAACACCCATCTACACACAATAGCACATAATGACAAAGTGAAAACATGTTTCTTGAACATTTCGCAAGCACTTTCACATTTTTGTTCTGAAGTCATTCCAGCATTGCTTTGGCTGTATAGCACTTTGCATTTAGGCCAAAGAGTTAAATTTTTGTCTCATCAGTCCACAGACTCTTTTGCCTTATGCTCTCAGAGTGTTTCATGTGCCTTTTTGCAAACTCGAGGCATGCTTCATAGTATAGTTTCCGCTCTGACATACACTGTCAACTGTGGGACCTTGTTTGGACACACCTGTCTATATAATTGAATTGGCCACAGGTGGACTCAAATCAAGGTGTAGTGACATCTCAAGGATGATCAAAGGAAATTTGATGTACCTGAGCTCAATTTGAAGTGTCATAGCAAAGGGGTGTGAATGCTTGTGTAAATGAGATATTTCCGAAATTTCATTTTCAATAAATGTGCACTGTTTCACTGTCAATATGGGGTATTGTGTGTAGATGTGTGAGAAAAAAAACTCCATTTGAATTCAGGCTATAACACAAAATGTGACCGGTTCTATGTAGCAACATTTGAAATTATGTTTTTTCATTGGATAAAAGTAAAGACTCAAAGCTATGAAATGCTATATCATACACTGCAGTTGAGGAACAATGGGAAAGTTATTCTGCTTTGAACGTTGATAAACTTGTAACCTCACTTTTGAGATAATGGTCCTTGAATGTTTTGGTACACCTTCTAGAGAGCTTCTTCTTCTACACCCATTCAGCATCGTTCACACCCTCTTAAGCCTTAGCCCCACCCATCTCTTTAAGAATTCACGTGAGGCCATGTGCTAAATAGATTGAATAAGGTAGTGTAATAAACAATCAAAGATTTCAAGACTAAAAGTTGTGAAAGTAGTAGCATAAAGTAGTAGTAAAAATATATCTAGTCCTTGGCCTATATCCTAATCTGACTTTGTTGCAGGTCATGTTGTTCTTCACATTACCGTCTCTGGTAAACACACACTATATCAAATAAAATCAAAGTTTATTTGTCACATGCGCAGGATACAGAAGGTGTAAATGGTACAGTGAAATGGTTCCATGCATAGTGGAGTCTTTTGTTTAGACATGTAGCTTGCTCGCTAGCTAGCTAGATAAACAATGAACAATAATCCTAACTCATACTAGCATGCACCTTGCATTAATCTGCAGGTAGCTAAAGCTAACCAACTAGGTTCATTGTTAGCTAGCTCCATTTCTTCCCCATCACTGTCATCAGAAGAATCTACAATGTCTGGTTCAATTAAAATGTTTTTACCTAAATTAGGGATTTCCTCATCGTCTGCTTCAATTTCAGTCAGAGAGAGTTAGCATGGCAAAATCGTCCTCTAGAAAGCAGTCCATCAAAACTTTTTCCCACTGTTCTTTGTCAATAGTACCTGTTAAATTCAGGGCAGCAATGTTGAGAGCAGTAGCAACACGTTTTCAGTTCTTCATGATATATTTCCAAAAAAGCCGCGTTAGAAAGCATTATCTACACATACTGAGCTGCTCATGTTATAGACAGAAGCATGCTACATGGCAGACCAATAAACTCATCTCTCGGAATGTCCAGCCCATCCATTAACTCAGCCAATCATGGCTAGCAGGAAGGTTGCTGTCTTTTTCTGTGGCTAAACCAACTTGGCTCGTAATTTAACAATTGCATTTGTATTTAATGATGGCATATACGTTTGTTATTACAGCACATGTCCAGAAGGCTTTTCTCCCAAAAACGCATTTGGACGAAAAAATTATACTAATTCAAATGCCTCTCCTGTGAAGAAGTGATGTGCGACACACAAATAAAGAAAAACCCTTGAATGAGTAGGTGTGTCCAAACTTTTGATTGGTAGTGTATATACATGGCATTCTCTCAATCAGCTTCACCTGGAATGCTTTTCCCACAGTTTTGAAGGAGTTTCCACATATACTGAGCACTTGTTGGCCGCTTTTCCTTCACTCTGCCGTCCGACTCATCCCAAACCATCTCAATTGGGTTGAGGTAGGGTGATTGTGGAGGCCAGGTCATCTGATGCAGCACTCCATCACTCTCCTTCTAGGTCAAATATCCCTTACACAGCCTTGAGGTGTGTTGGGTCATTATCCTGTTGAAAAACAATTGATAGCCCCACTAAGGGCAAACCAGATGGGATGGCGTATCGCTGCAGAATGCTGTGGTAGCCATGCTGGTTAAGTGTGCCTTGAATTCTAAATAAATCACAGACACTGTCACCAGCAAAGCACCCCCACAACATCACACCGCTTCCTCCATGCTTCACAGTGTGAATCACACATGCAGAGATAATCCGTTCACCTACTCTGCGTCTCACAAAGACACGGCCGTTGGAACCAAAAATCTCAAATTTGGACTCATCAGACCAAAGGACAGATTACCACCGGTCTAATGTCCATTGCTCGTGTTTCTTGGCCCAAGCAGGTCTCTTCTTCTTATTAGTGTCCTTTAGTAGTGGTTCTTTACAGCAATTCGACCATGAAGGCCGGATTCACGCAGTCTCCTCTGAACAGTTGATGTTGAGATGTGTCTGTTACTTGAACTCTGTGAAGCATTTATTGGGCTGCAATTTCTGAGGCTGGTAACTCTAATGAACGTATCCTCTGCAGCACAGGTAACTCTGGGTCTTCCTTTCCTGTGGCGGTCCTCATGAGAGCCAGTTTCACCATAGCACTTGATGTTTTTTGCGACTGCACTTGAAGAAACTTTCAAAGTTCTTGAAATGTTCCAGATTGACTGACCTTCAATGCCTTAAAGTAATGATGGACTGTCGTTTCTCTTTGCTTATTTGAGCTGTTCTTGCCATAATATGGACTTGGTCTTTTACCAAATAGGGCTATCTTCTGTATACCAACCCTACCTTGTCACAACACAACTGATTGGCTTAAACACATTAAGGGGGAAAGAAATTTCCCAAATTAACTTTTAACAAGGCACACCTGTTAATTGAAATGCATTCCAGGTGACCACCTCATGAAGCTGGTTGAGAGAATGCCAAGAGTGTGCAAAGCTTTCATCAAGGCAAAGGGTGGCTACTTTGAAGAATTTGTTTAACCCTTTTTTGGTTACTACATGATGTTTTGATGTCTTCACTATTATTCTACAATGTAGAAAATAGTGAAAATAAAGAAAAACCCTGGAATGAGTAGGTGTGTCCAAACTTTTGACTGGTACTGTATATACAGTGTATTTGGAAAGTATTCAGACCCCTTAACTTAATCCAAATGTTGACCCTTCGCCCCAGTCTGAGGTCGTGAGCGCTCTGGAGCAGGTTTTCATCAAGGATCTCTCTGTACTTTGCTCCGTTCATCTTTCCCTCCATCCTGACAAGTCTCCCAGTCCCTGCTGCTGAAAAACATCCCCACAGCATGATGCTGCCACAACCATGCTTCACCGTAGGGATGGTATTGGCCAGGTGATGAGCGGTGCCTGGTTTCCTCCAGACGTGACACTTGGCATACAGGCCAAAGAGTTCAATCTTGGTTTCATCAGACCAGAGAATCTTGTTTCTCATGGTTTGAGAGTCCTTTATGTGCCTTTTTACAAACTCCAAGCGGGCTGTCATGTGCCTTTTACTGAGGACTGGCTTCCGTCTGGCCACTCTACCATAAAGGCCTGATTGGTGGAGTGCTGCAGAGATTGTTGTCCTTCAAGGAGGTTCTCCACAGAGGAACTCTGGAGCTCTGTCAGAGTGACCATCGGGTCCTTGGTCACATTCCTGACCAAGGCCCTTCTCCCCCGATTGCTAACTTTGTCAGGGCGGCCAGCTCTAGGAAGAGTCTTGGTGGTTCCAAACTTCTTCTATTTAAGAATTATGGAGGCCACTGTATTCTTGGGGACCTTCAATGATGCAGACATTTTTTGGTACCCTTCCCCAGATCTGTGCCTCGACACAATCCTGTCTCGGAGCTCTACGGACAACTCCTTTGACTTCATGGCTTGGGTTTTTGCTTTGACATGCACTGTCAAATGTGGGACCTTATATAGACAGGTGTGTGCCTTTCCAAATTAGTCCAATCAATTGAATTTACCACAGGTTGACTCCAATCAAGTTGTAGAAACATCACAAGGATGATCAATGGAAACAGGATGCGCCTGAGCTCAATTTCGAGTCTCATACGCAAAATATCTGAATACTCATGTAAATAAGGTATCGGTTTTACATTTTTTATAAAAACCTGTTTTCGCTTTGTCATTATGGGGTATTGTGTGTAGATTGATGAATAATTGTTTTTATTTAATCAATTTTAGAATAAGGTTGTAACGTAACAAAATATGGAAAATATGAAGGGGGCTGAATACTTTCCGAATGCACTTGGCAAAGGAGAATTGCTTATAATATACTGTATTTGGCCTGCGGGGATAGTAGTCCGTGGGATTTGGGATATGTGAGGCTTTGAAATGGGAATCACATACACATCTCTACTCTTAGATTCTGGATCAAAACGGGGTTTAGGTGGTGGGCATTGCGGGGGGCATGGCAATGGGTGTGGTCAGCCCGGTAGAAATTGTAGAGAACATTTTAGAGGCCCTCATCTTGGAGGTGTAGACATTTTTGCACTTTTAACCCAATTTCTGCAATTCTACACACATTTTCCAACGGAGATGAGAGACATTTTTGCCGTTCTAAAGCTAATTTCCTGCAATTCTATTCATTGTGTCATGGATAATGCTGTGTTCATTTTCTGAAAAATAATAACAAAATCAATACTGCAAAATTAATTGTTTTGGGAATTTTCAATTCTCCCTGACTGTCTAGCTTTTATTTTAGTGATTGTTAGTTGTTAAAGATTATATTATTGAAAGATATAAAGGTCCATTATCTTTTCTACACACTTTATATCTGGTTTCAGTCATTTAAGTTAACACTGAAAGCGTTTTTCAATCGAAAATATTCATTTCTAATTATTCATTTTTTTACACAGTTTGTAAAAACACTTAGGCGGCCACCCCAAAAATCCCTGCAATCAAATTACATTTTGTCACGCCCTGGCTCGGGGGACTCTCGTATGTTGAGCCAGGGTGTTAGTTTCTATGTTTTGTGTTGTAGGTTGTGGGTCTAGTTTGCTTATTTCTATGTTGGCCTGAGTGACTCCCAATCAGAGGCAACGAGTGTCAGCTGTCAGCTGGTTGTCTCTGATTGGGAGCCATATTTAAACAGTCGGTTTTTCATTCGTGTTTGTGGGATTTTGTTTCTAGTCTGTTTATGGTAGACCGTGCACTGTCACGTATCGTTTGTTGTTTTGATCGTGTCTCTTAATAAAGAGTATGTTTGCCTGCAACGCTGCGCCTTGGTCCTCTTCATCTGTTCTAGACGAACGTGACAGAAAATCCCACCACAACTGGTCCAAGCAGCGAGTCGAGGAGCCATCGCCAGGGAAATCCCTAGCAGATCTCCATGGCAGCCTCGACTGGGTCAAGCCGAGTGAAGAGCGGAGAGAGTGGACTTGGGAACAATGGAGGAAGAGCTTCGACTGGGTCAAGCCAATTGAGGAGCTGAATAGCGGGAGTTGGAAGCAGAAGAGCGAGAGTTGGGCGAGAACTATAGAGGCCTGGCCCACGGGGAGGAGAGACCCCCAGAAAATTTTTAGGGGGGGGCTCACGACGTCGGGGCAGCAGGAGGCCGCGATAGAGCGGTCCAGCGGGTTGGCAGAGGAGGCCGCCAGGTTACGGGGGCCACTGGTCGAAGAGGGGGTGGAAGGTGTAGAGGCACGGCGAGAGGTACTGGGGTGTGTTACCAGTCCGGTCCGGCCCATTCCAGATCCCGGCGTAGGACCAGTGGTGTGTGTCCCCAGTACGGTCCGGCCTGTTCCTGCTCCCCGCACCAAGTCAGTGGTGCGCTTCGTCAGCCCGGCTCGGCCCGTTCCTGCTCCCCGCACCATGTCAGTGGTGCGTTTCGTCAGCCCGGCTCGGCCCGTTCCTGCTCCCCGCACCAAGTCAGTGGTGCGCTTCGTCAGCCCGGCTCGGCCCGTTCCTGCTCCCCGCACCAAGTCAGTGGTGCGCTTCGTCAGCCCGGCTCGGCCCGTTCCTGCTCCCCGCACCAAGTCAGTGGTGCGTTTCGTCAGCCCGGCTCGGCCCGTTCCTGCTCCCCGCACCAAGTCAGTGGTGCGCTTCGTCAGCCCGGCTCGGCCCGTTCCTGCTCCCCGCACCAAGTCAGTGGTGCGTTTCGTCAGCCCGGTTTGGCCCGCTCCTGCTCCCCGCACCAAGCCAGTGGTGTGTGTCGTCAGTCCGGCACAGCCCGTGCCTGTTCCACTGGTGCCTGGTTCGGCACGGGTCAGCTGCTTCACGCCGGAGCTAGAGCAATCCGCTCCACCAGTGTGCAGTCCAGCTCCGGTCAGCAGGGCCAGACCGGACCAGGGGTACTTTGGGGGGTTAGTGAGCGAGTGGGGATCATGCCCGGAGCCGGATCCGCCGCCTAGGCGGAGTGCCCACCCGGTCCCTCCCCTGTTGTGTTTGGTTGGCGCGGTCGGAGTCCGCGCCTTTAGGGGGGGGTACTGTCACGCCCTGGCTCGGGGGACTCTCGTATGTTGAGCCAGGGTGTTAGTTTCTATGTTTTGTGTTGTAGGTTGTGGGTCTAGTTTGCTTATTTCTATGTTGGCCTGAGTGACTCCCAATCAGAGGCAACGAGTGTCAGCTGTCAGCTGGTTGTCTCTGATTGGGAGCCATATTTAAACAGTCGGTTTTTCATTCGTGTTTGTGGGATTTTGTTTCTAGTCTGTTTATGGTAGACCGTGCACTGTCACGTATCGTTTGTTGTTTTGATCGTGTCTCTTAATAAAGAGTATGTTTGCCTGCAACGCTGCGCCTTGGTCCTCTTCATCTGTTCTAGACGAACGTGACACATTTGGAAAGTAACCATTGCTCAAGAGCATCCTGTTCCGGAACTGTAGAGCTGGAGAAGTGGGTATGTGTGTGTGCGTGTCTGTGCAGATTACACATCCCTTCCAGTCTCCAAAGTGCCCTTTTGGGTGTTGGCATTATTTCCCCAAAAAATATTATTTTGTATAGATTTTTTGTCATTGAACCCACTGCCCGCAATTTGTTGTGATATCGTCAAGTTCGCCACACCCAGCCCTTCCATTGGTTGCGCCTGTTTATCTGCCCTGTACAGAGCTCACGCACGCCCAGTATCCAAACATGCATGGCTTGAGAGATGCGGTCACCGGTCGAGTATGTGTAGCGAGCTACCTAGTTTAAATATCAACAGTACAGCCACAGCAGTATAACATTTGATTAACACTTGATAAAACTTGATTTGGCCTATATCATCATCAATATTCAGTATGGTTGCCTGATATGTGCAGCAGAGAGAGGCAAAAAGACATAGAGAAGACATACTGCATCAACGACCCTCCGACCCAACTCCATCCCTTCTTCAGTCGGGAGTTGCACATGTGTGTCAGGGCAGCAGCAACACAACTGCTACACTCTAGCTAACTACCATATACTAAAATATCCACACAAGCCACTAGCCATCATGAGTTAGAAGATTATGAACATTACATTATGAAGTTATTATATTGATACGAGTATTGAAGATGAATCACAATCAGTAAAATAAATTGAGCTAGCTAACTAGCAGATTTACATCAATCATCAACATCAATGATCAGCTGATATCCCACCCTCTTTTCCATCATGTGTTTAGGAGGCACTGTATCTACACCTAACAAAAATATAAACGCAACATGCAACAATTTCAAAGATTTTACTGAGTTACAGTTCATATAAGGTAATCAGTAAATTGAAATAATGCAGAAAGGCCCTAATCTATGGATTTCACAAGACTGGGAATACAGATATATATCTGTTGGTCACAGATACCTTAAAAGAAGGTAGGGGCGTGGAACAGAAAACAAGTCAGCATCTGGTGTGTCCACCATTTGCCTCATGCAGCGCGACACATCTCCTTCGCATAGAGTTGATCAGGCTGTTGATTGTGGCCTGTGGAATGTTGTACCACTCCTCTTCAATGGCTGTGCGAAGTTGCTGGATATTGTCGGGAAATGGAACACGCTGTCGTACACATTGATCCAGAGCATCCCAAACATGCTCAATGGGTGTCTAATGGGTATGCAGAACTGGGGCATTTTCAGCTTCCAGGAATTGTGTACAGATCTTTGCGACATGCGGCCGTGCATTATCATGCTGAAACATGAGGTGATGGCGGCGGATGAATGGCAAAACAATGGGCCTCAGGATCTCGTCACATTCAAATTGCCATCGATAAAATGCAATTGTGTTCGTATTCTTGTCCGTAGCTTATGAACACCCATACCATAACCCCACTGCCACATGGAGCACTCTGTTCACAACGTTGACATCAGCAAACAGCTCGCCCACACAACGCCATACACACTGTCTGCCATCTGCACGGTACAGTTGAAACCGGGATTCATCCGTGAAGAGCACACTTCTCCAGTGTGCCGGTTGCCATCGAAGGTGAGTGTTTGCCCACTGAAGTCGGTTACGACGCCGAACTGCAGTTATGTCAAGACCCTGGTGAGGACAACAAGCACACAGGTCAGCTTCCCTGAGACGGTTTCTGACAGTTTGTGCAGAAATCCTTCAGTTTTGCAAACCTACAGTTTCATCAGCTGTCTGGGTGGCTGGTCTCAGACGATACCGCAGGTGAAAAAGCCGGATGTGGAGGTCTTTGGCTGGCGTGGTTACTCGTGGTCTGCGGTTGTGAGGCCGGTTAGACGTACTGCCAAATTCTCCAAAACAACGTTTGAACATTCAATTCTCTGGCAACAGCTCTGGTGGACATTCCTGCAGTCAGCACGCCAATTGCCTGCTCCCTTAAAACTTGAGACATCTGTGTCATTGTGTTGTGTGACAAAACTGCAGAGTATCGAGTGGCCTTTTATTGTCCCCAGCACAAGGTGCACCTGTGTAATGATCATGCTGTTTAATCAGCTTCTTGATATGTCACACGTGTCAGGTGGATGGATTATCTTGGCAAAGGAGAAATGCTCACTAAAAGGGATGAAAACAAAGTTGTGCACAACATTTGAGAGAAGTAGGCTTTTTGTGTATATGGAACATTTCTGGGATATTTTATTTAAGCTCATAAAACATGGGACCAACACTTTACATGTTGCATTTATAGTTTTGTTCAGAGTAGCTTGCTTAACATTTGTAATGAGTGAGTCTGTTGTTGCAGAAATAAATAGCCCTACGCAACAACAAACAAATCTTTGCACGGCCCTGCGTGTGTCTCACCACGTCGTTAGGCAGGCTTTGGAGGTCGTCGAAGGGTGTTTCCAGGGTGTTAGTGTCTACGTTGAGGACTACCACGTCATCCAGGGCCATCCCCCTCACCTTCTGCAGGGAGAAAGAAACACAGAGAGAAGGCTTGACACTTGCACACACACATTCACAGACACACACACACAGGCAGGCAGTCATACAGATATGCATACACAAACACACTTAGAGGTTGGGTTTATAAACCTGTCTGTGGTTAGGAACTTACCTCCATTAGGCTGGAATGCACTCCAATGAGGTAAGGCATGGGCGCACTGCAAAACACAAACAGATCAGTGAATTAAACAACCATGAATGTGAGAATTTACCCACAGCATGATCTCAGCCATGAACACAAAAGGGTCATATAACAACCCAATTTGCAGAGTAATGAGAAACTCAAACATACACTTGAGTACCTTGTTCATTTGTCATGATCATTGTGACACACATCGACCAGATTGTGTACACTTTGTACACGTTCAGGGCAAAACTTTGACAATGCAAGAAAACAAAAACATTGTCTCTTTATTTATGTCATATTCATTCATCATCAACCTTCAATACAGTTCTCCTCGAAATGTTGCTTGTTTTTTCACAGTTGAACAAATTATATCAAATGCTATTGGTCGCACACACATAATTAGCAGATGTTACTGCAGGTGTAACGAAACGCTTGTGATCCTAGCTCCAGCAGTGCATTAATGTCTAACAATTCACAACAATACACACAGATCTAAAAGTAAAAGAATGGAATTAAGAAATATATACATATTAGGACGAGCAATGTCGGAGTCCGGAGTATGAGGTCCATTCGGAAACTATTCAGACCCCACATTTTGTTACATTACAGCCTTATTCTAAAAATATATATATATATTTTTTTATAATCCATCTACACACAATACCCCATAATGAAAAAAGCGAAAACAGGTTTGTAGAAATGTTTGCAAATGTATAAAAAATTGAAAAACAGATACCTTATTTACATAAGTATTCAGACCCTTTGCTAGAGCTGGCCGCCCAGCCGAATTGCGCAATCGGGGGAGAAGGGCCATGGTCAGGGAGGTGACCAAGAACCCGATGGTCACTCTGACAGAGCTCCAGAGTTCCTCTGTGGAGATGGGAGAACCTTCCAGAAGGACAACCATCTCTGCAGCACCACCAATCAGGCCTTTATGGTAGAGTGGACAGACAGAAGCCACTCCTCAGTAAAAGGCACATGACAGCCTGCTTGGAGTTTGCTAAAAGGAACATAAAGGACTCTCTGGTCTGATGAAACCAAGATTGAACACTCTGGCCTGAATGCCAAGTCTCACGTCTGGAGGAAACCTGGCACCATCCCTACGGTGAATCACGGTGGTGGCAGCATCACGCTGTGGGGATGTTTTTCAGCGGCAGGGACTGGTAGACTTGTCAGGATCGAGGGAAAGATGAACGGAGCAAAGTACAGAGAGAACCTGCTTCAGAGCGCTCAGGACCTCAGACTGGGGTGAAGGTTCACCTTCCAACAGGACAACGACCCTAAGCACACAGCCAAGACAACGCAGGAGTGGTTTCAGGACAAGTCTCTGAATGTCCTTGACTGGCCCATCTAGAGCCCAGACTTGAACCCGATCGAACATCTCTGGAGAGACCTGAAAATAGCCGTGCAGCGACGCTCCCCATCCAACCTGACAGAGCTTGAGAGGATCAGCAGAGAATAATGGGAGAAACTCATACCCAAGAAGACTGGAGCCTGTAATCGCAGCCAAAGGTGCTTCAACAAAGTACTGAGTAAAGGGTCTGAATACTTCTGTAAATGTGATATCTGTTTTTTGCACACTAAAATAATTAAAATGTTCTTGCTTTGTCATTATGGGGTATAGGGTGTAGATTGATGAGGGAAAAAACAACAATTTAATCTATTTTAGAATAAGGCTATAACATAACAAAATGTGGAAAACGTCAAGGGGTCTGAATACTTTCCGAAGGCATGGAATGTATGCGATGGGATGTATAGTATGTGGATAGAATATTTAGTACATCTGTAGAATACGTAGGATAGAATAGTATATATACAGCAATAGTTGAATAGGATGGCACTGACTAGAATACAGTATATATACACTACTGGTCAAAAGTTTGGACACACCTACTCATTCAAAGGTTTTTCTTTATTTTTAATATTTTCTACATTGTAGAATAATAGTGAAGACATCAAAACTATGAAATAACACATATGGAATCATGTAGTAACTAAAACAGTGTTAAACAGATCAAAATATATTTTATATTTGAGAGTCTTCAAATAGCCACCCTTTGCCTTGATGACAGCTTTGCATACTCTTGGCGTCCTCTCAACCAGCTTCATGAGGTAGTCACCTGGAATGCATTTCAATTAACAGGTGTGCCTTCTTAAAAGTTATTTTGTGAGAGTGATGGAGTGCTGCATTAGATGACCTGGCCTCCACAATCCCCGACCTCAACCAAATTGAGATGGTTTGGGATGAGACGGACTGCAGAGTGGAGGAAAAGCAGCCATCAAGTGCTCAGCATTCAGTGAGGGAAAAAAGTATTTGATCCCCTGCTGATTTTGTACGTTTGCCCACTGACAAAGAAATGATCAGTCTATAATTTTAATTGGTAGGTTTATTTGAACAGTGAGAGACAGAATAACAACAAAAAAATCCAGAAAAACGCATGTCAAAAATGTTATAAATTGATTTGCATTTTAATGAGGGAAATAAGTATTTGACCCCCTCTCAATCAGAATGATTTCTGGCTCCCAGGTGTCTTTTATACAGGTAACGAGCTGAGATTAGGAGCACACTCTAGGAGTGCTCATAATCTCAGTTTGTTACCTGTATAAAAGACACCTGTCCACAGAAGCAATCAATCAATCAGATTCCAAACTGTCCACCATGGCCAAGACCAAAGAGCTCTCCAAGGATGTCAGGGGCAAGATTGTAGACCTACACAAGGCTGGAATGGGCTACAAGACCATCGCCAAGCAGCTTGGTGAGAAGGTGACAACAGTTGGTGCGAATATTCGCAAATGGAAGAAACACAAAATAACTGCATGGAGCCCCTCGGCCTGGGGCAAGATCTCACCTCGTGGAGTTGCAATGATCATGAGAACGGTGAGGAATCAGCCCAGAACTACACGGGAGGATCTTGTCAATGACCTCAATGCAGCTGGGACAATAGTCACCAAGAAAACAATTGGTAATACACTACGCCGTGAAGGACTGAAATCCTGCAGTGCCCGCAAGGTCCCCTTGCTCAAGAAAGCACATATTCAGGCCTGTCTGAAGTTTGCCAATGAACATCTGAATGATTCAGAGGAGAACTGGGTGAAAGTGTTGTGGTCAGATGAGACCAAAATCGAGCTCTTTGGCATCAACTCAACTCGCCGTGTTTGGAGGAGGAGGAATGCTGCCTATGACCCCAAGAACACCATCCCCACCTTCAAACATGGAGGTGGAACATTATGCTTTGGGGGTGTTTTTCTGCTAAGGGGACAGGCCAACTTCACTGCATCAAAGGGACGATGGACGGGGCCATGTACTGTCAAATCTTGGGTGAGAACCTCCTTCCCTCAGCCAGGGCATTGAAAATGGGTCGTGGATGGGTATTCCAGCATGACAATGACCCAAAACACACGGCCAAGGCAACAAAGGAGTGGCTCAAGAAGAAGCACATTAAGGTCCTGGAGTGGCCTAGCCAGTCTCCAGACCTTAATCCCATAGAAAATCTGCGGAGGGAGCTGAAGGTTCGAGATGAAAAACGTCAGCCTCGAAACCTTAATGATTTAGAGAAGATCTGCAAAGAGGAGTGGAACAAAATCCCTCCTGAGATGTGTGCAAACCTGGTGGCCAACTATAAGAAATGTCTGACCTCTGTGATTACCAACAAGGGTTTTGCCACCAAGTACTAAGTCATGTTTTGCAGAGGGGTCAAATACTTATTTCCCTCATTAAAATGCAAATCAATTGATAACATTTTTGACATGCGCTTTTCTGGATTTTTTTGTTGTTATTCTGTCTCTCACTGTTCTAATAAACCTACCATTAAAATGATAGACTGATCATGTCTTTGTCAGTGGGCAAACGTACAAAATCAACAGGAGATCAAATACTTTTTTCCCTCACTGTATGTGGGAACTCCTTCAAGACAGTTGGAAAAGCATTCCAGGTGAAGCTGGTTGAGAGAATGCCAAGAGTGTGCAAAGTTGTCATCAAGGCAAAAGGTGGCTATTTCAAGAATCTCAAATTTTTGGCCTTACTGTGACATCGGGTTCTGTATGTGTCCTGGAGGGCAGGCAGTGTGCCCCCGGTGATTCATTGGGCAGACCGCACCACACTCTGGAGAGCCCTGCGTTTGCGGTGAGACAGCCCGACAGGATGCTCTCAACGAAGCATCTGTAAAAGTTTGTAAGGGTCTTGGGGGCCAAGCCAAATTTCTTCAGTCTCCTGAGGTTGAAGAGGCACTGTTGCTGCTTCTTCACCACACTGTCTGTGTGGGTGAACCATTTCAGATTGTCAATGATGATGTGTACGCTGAGGAACTTGAAGCTTTTCACCTTCTACACTGCGGCCCCGTCGATGTGGATGGGGGCATGCTCCCTCTGCTGTCTCCTGAAGTCCACGATCAGCTCCTTCGTTTTGTTGACGTTGAGGGAGAGGTTATTTCCCTGGCACCACTACGCCAGGGCCCTCACCTCCTCCCTTCAGGCTGTCTCGTCATTGTTGGTAATCAGGCCTACTACTGGTGTGTCGTCTGTAAACTTGATGATTCAGTTGGAGGCTTGCATGGCCACGCAGTCATTGGTGAACAGGGAGTACAGGAAGGGGCTGAGCACGCACCCTTGCGGGGACCCTGTGTTGAGGATCAGCGTAGTGGAGGTGTTGTTTCCTACATTCACCAGCTGGGGGGCGGCCTGTCAGGAAGTCCAGGACCCAGTTGCACAGGGCGGGGTTGAGACCCAGGGCCCCGAGCTTAATGATGAGCTTGGAGGGTACTATGGTGTTGAAGGCTGAGCTGTAGTCAATGAACAGCATTCTTACATAGGTATTATTTTTGTCCAGATGGGATAGGGCAGTGTGCAGTGTGCTGGCGATTGTATTTTCTGTGGATATATTGGGGCGGTATGCAAATTGAAGTGGGTCTAGGGTGTCAGGTAAGGTGGAGGAGATATGATCCTTAACTAGCCTCTCAAAGCACCTCATGACGACAGAAGGTAGTGCTATGGGGAAATAGTCATTTAGTTCAGTTACCTTTGTTTTCTTGGGTACAGGAACAATGGTGGTGGACATCTTGAAGCAAGTGGGGACAGCAGACTGGGATAGGGAGTGATTGAATATGTCTGTAAACACTCCAGCCAGCTGGTCTGCGTATGCTCTGAAGACGCAGCTAGGGATGCCGTCTGGGCCGGCAGCCTTGCGAGCGTTAACACGCTTAAATGTCTTACTCACGTCGGCTACGGAGATCAAGAGCCCACAGTCCTCGGGAGCGGCCTGCGTCAGTGGCATTGTGTTATCCTCAAAGCAGGCGAAGAAGGTGTTTCGCTTGTCCGGGAGGAAGACGTCAGTGTCCGCGACGTGGCTGGTTTTCCCTTTGTAATCCGTGATTGTCTGGAGTCTCTGCCACATACGTCTTGTGTCTGAGCCGTTGAATTATGACTCCACTTTGTGTCTGTACTGACGTTTCGCCTGTTTGATTGCCTTATGGTGGGCATAACTGCACTGTTTGTATTCAACCATATTCCCAGTCACCTTGCCGTGGTTAAATGCGGTGGTTTGCGCTTTCAGTTTTGCGCGAATGCTGCCATCTATCCACGGTTTTTGGTTTGGATAAGTTTTAATAGTCACAGTGGGAACAACATCCCCGATAAACTTCCTGTTGAATTCAGAGGCAACCCAGAACATATCCCAGTACGCGTGATCAAAACAGTCTTAAAGCATGGATTCCGATTGGTCAGACCAGCGTTAAATAGACCTTAGCACATGTATTTCCTGTTTGAGTTTATGCCTATAGGAAGGGAGGAGCAGAATGGAGTCGTGATCTGATTTGCCGAATGGAGGGCGGGCCTTGTAGGGAGAGTAACTATGGTTGAGAGTTTTTGAAGTGCGAGTACTACAGGCAATGTGTTGATAGAATTTCGGTAGCAATTTCCTCATATTTCCTTTGTTAAAGTCCCCAGCTACAATAAATGCGGCCTCAGGATATGTGGTTTCCAGTTTGGACAAAGTCCAGTGTAGTTCCTTGAGGGCCGTTGTGGTATCGGCTTGAGGGGGAATATACACGGCTGTGACTATAACCGAAGAGAATTCTCTTGGGAGGTAATACGGTCGGCATCTGATTGTGAGGTATTATAGGTTGGCTGAACAAAAGGACTTGAGTTCCTTCACGTTATCACAATCACACCATGAGTAGTTAATCATGAAGGATACACCCCCGCCTTTCTTCTTCCCGGAGAGTTCTTTATTCCTGTCTGCGCGATGTACTGAGAACCCAGCTGGCTGTATGGAGGGGGACAGTATATTCGGAGAGAGACATAATTCAGTGAAACAGAGTATGTTACAGTCCCTGACATCTCTCTGGAAGGAGATCCTCGCCCTGAGCTTGTATACTTTATTGTCCAGGAACAGAACATTAGCGAGTAAAATACTCGGAAGCGGTGGATGGTGTGGACGCCTCCTGAGTCGGACTAGAAGTCCACTCCGAATACCTCTTCTCCGCCGGCGGCGTCTTGGAGCAGCCTCTAGGATAAGTTCATTTGCCTTGTGGGGTATAAACAAAGGATCTAATTCGGGAAAGTCGTATTTCTGGTTGGAATGCTGGTGAATTATCGCCGCTCTGATATCCAAAAGTTATTTCCGGCTGTATGTAATAACACAAAAAAACGTTCTGGGCTAATAATGTATGAAATAAAAAATACAAAAATACTGCAAAGATGCTTTGGAGCTAGAAGCAGAGCTGCCACATCTGTTGGCTATGACATAGGGTCCATTGACATGCTATCACAGTGAGACAAGAAGTTGGGATAAAACATTTTTACTTTCCAAGCATACTGTAGTGTGTGTGTGCCTCTGTGTGTCTGTGCATGTGTGTGCCCGTGTGTGTGTGTGGTGTGTACACTAATGTCTGATCCTGCGAAGCTAGACAAGGGACCCTCAGACACTCAAATACTGCCAGAGAAGAGATATGGCTGATTGGGTAACAGTCTGAAGGATAAAGCGAGCAAGGGAGGGAAAGAGAATGTGAGAGAGATAGGCAGGAGGGATGTGAGAAACCTGTCAACCCGTGAGGAGGTGATGAAGCCAGACCCGAAAACACTTAATTAACTGTCCTCTTCTCCATTTCTCCATCTCCTCAGCCTAGTGTGACATTCAATTAAAATACAGCAGCAAGCAGGGAAAAAGCCACAACAACTCAAGGGATCAAGAAGTACTGGAAAGCATAAAAAAAGGAAAATGAATATAGGAAAATGTAAATACATATCTGATTTGATGTTTTGGCCAATGCTAATCGTCCACATGGCCAATTATTTACTGTCGCTGCGAAAAATGGGGGAAATTAAATGTTGCCATTGCGTAAAATGTGAAATGATGCCTGATGGAGCTTCCTAAGCTGGAAGCTCCATTGCCAACTTCTCAAAAGCTGATGTCGAATTAGCTCTCGGCTACCATCTTTTTCGAGGTCCCCTTTGCCAATTTCCCAACTAAAAGCCTTTTGGAGTGCTTTTACCTTCTATCTCCATGTTTTACCCTCAGTCGATAGAAGAGTATATAGGAACAATTATCAATATACGAGAGAAGGAAAAGAGAAGGAGAGAAGGAAAAAAGAGAGAGCGATAATTAGCTTATTGCACCCCTTCTCTCTACCCCCCTCCCTGTCGTGAACAACCCCTTTAATTAACACTGGCTGCTTACCACAAGAGAGAAAATCAGCTGTTGTTAGATATCTCCATATTTATGTTTCCCAAACATACAGTCTTTGTTTATGCAAATTCCACTTAAAATGGCCGATCGTCGTTTGGCTATTTTAATGAAGCCAGGGGTATTAACTGAGGTCAGTCATTCATAAAATCTCTCTGTGGGTCTGTAACCCTCAATTAAATACATTCCTAGCCTCAGTTATATTATTCCTCAGATCTCTCTCCTTCCTTTTCAATACCTAATGTGTGTATATGTTGGTTTCTGTGTTTCAAGAGAGGTGAATTACAGCAAAGTTTGATACCATTGCCTGTAGTACAGAAAGAGGGAGGGAACTTAATCGTGGCAATTTTGTGATTCCTAGAAAATAGACGCCAAGACCCCAATGCCCTCTTCGGCATCAAAAAAATTATGTTTCAGTAAGTTTCCATTTCTGTTGTCTCAACGTCAACAGTGAAGAGGCAACTCCGGGATGCTGACCTTCTAGGCAAAGTTGCAAAGAAAAGGTTTTGCCCATCTTAATCTTTTACTTTTATTGGCCAGTCTGATATATGGCTTTTTCTTTGCAACTCTGCCTAGGTCAGCATCCCGGAGTCGCCTCTTCACTGTTGACGTTGAGACTGGTGTTTTGCAGGTACTATTTAATGAAGCTGCCAGTTGAGGACCTGTGAGGCGTTTGTTTCTCAAACTAGACACTAATGTATTTGTCCTCTTGCTCAGTTGTGCACCAGTTTTATTGTTTCTTTAATCAGCACAACAGTTTTCAGCTGTGCTAACATAATTGCAAAAGGGTTTTCTAATGATCAATTAGCCTTTTAAAATGATAAACTTGGATTAGCAAACACAACGTGCCATTGGAACACAGGACTGATGGTTGCTGATAATGGTCCTCTGTACGCCTATGTAGATATTCCATAAAAAATCAGCCGTTTCCAGCTACAATAGCCATTTACAAAATTAACAATGTCTACACTATTTCTGATTAATTTGAATTTGTTATTTTAATGGACAAATAAATTGCTTTTCTTTTAGAAAACAAGGAAATATCTAAGTGACCCCAAACTTTTGAACGGTAGTGTATGTATTTATGTGTTTATGTATGTGTTTATGTATGTATGTATGTATGTATGTATGTATGTATGTATGTATGTATGTATGCATGTATGTATGTATGTATGTATGTATGTATGTATGTATGTATGTATGTATGTATGTATGGAGCATAATGTATTTACAGTTTTATTCACGTTTTCAAGTACTGGTGAGAAATAATGCATTCCAATTATTGCATAGATTGTAATGGACACCTATGATGTGTGTCAAATACTTTTTTGGTATTTTGTTGTACTGATTATAATGAGCTAATGCTAAGCTATTTGCCAGCTATGTGTTGCGCCATGTTTGTTGACATTATACAATGCATTCTGGGTGTCACATAAACGTCTGTCAGACCAAAGATGTTATAATGAGTTGAAGGAATGGTTCACTTATCTTTCGAGTAAACTTCAGGAAGTGAATGAAGGGAAGTGAATGATCGTAGACAACACACCCCCTTCAATATGCATACTGGAAACAGGCCAAACTGATCTGGTCTCCTCTTATTATCTTTGGTTGAAGCGAAAAAACAAACATGGCGGCGTGCACAAACTACCCATCCTCAGATTATTTTTTATATCTAGAAAGTGCTTTACTCAATTATTTTGATCAGTGTTGAGCTCAACTGTGATATGATGAATTATAAATAGTAATTACTATTAGCTAATTCATATTGTGGTTTCTGTCAGCCGAGAGTTCTCTAAATATGACCGCTTGTCAATCTTTCCTCAGTTAGCGCTAGGACGAATGTGGCCTACATTTTCCAGTTTGGATGATTGGGTATGCTGTGGCTACTTCTGTGAATTTCTGAACATTGCATCCAAAAATAAACTGGTCACATTCAGGACAAAACTTTGTAAGGACTGTGTTTGTGCAAAACGTTTCTGTGAAAAGAACAGTGTGGCTAGCTCAAATGCTGACTGTTGCGTCAATAGAAACTGGGCTAAGGAAATGAAGATAACATCTACACTGAAACAATGAAAACTCCTGGAGCTTCTATGTGAGCCATCTGAAACAGAGCTGTGCTTCACACCTTCAGTTAACTGTACACCATGGGTGAAGGGGTGGGGGCGATTATTCCTGTTGACTGAGATAGGTCCACTTACTCGGGTTCACCATTATACATACACAAGCATGGACAAATACAAACACACGCCCTCACGCATGCACACACGCAAAACACACAAACCTTCAGCCTTTGAACCAGAATAAGGAACCAGATTCACTATAAATAATATATTTTTTAAAGTGACACTGTCCAAATATTGTGATATACTCAATATTATTGTAAACAGGGTCATATTGTACTATCCCACCCCTATTTCAGACACATTCATGCATACACATATGTATTTTATGTTACTGTGTCAAATAAAAATTTTAACGGGGCAATCTGCAGTTCAAACAACAACAAAGCATTACCCCGCCACTGTCTTGGTAAACAGTTAAGGTATGGGGCAGGAGAAATGTAAACACTCAAATTCATAGACAGAGCTAAATCAAATTTATAGACCGAGCATTGGATGCAAGGTAGAGCTCTCATCGGGCCTGAAAATTTGAGGCTGGTCTTACCCAAGCCCGGTGAGCTGAAGCTCAAGGCCCAGGCCCAGTCCGACATTACAGAAATGCAATGAGCCCGAACCCGAAACCCCCCCAGACTTCTAGAAAACAGTATATTGATTTAAACTGGTGTTGAGAAGGCAGAGGCGGGCGGAGTGAGTAGACGAGGAAACAGCCATTGTCTTAGAAAAGCGTGGAGAGAAGAAAAACGTAGTTATGACCAACTGAATGACAAACATTTGTAATAAAGTAGGCTAATGCAATTGAAGGCATGTATCATATTGTTGCTTATACTGAAGTCACAATGTCATATCCAACCGTTATACTAATTTTAAAGCAATAGCCCTGTGTGGTCAAACTAGTTGATAATTTCAGCACCGTTTTGATTGGGACAGTGCAATTGCGCTGCTTTCAGACAAGCATGGGGGACTCATCTTGATAAATCAATCAATGTCCTATTTTTGCTATCACTGAATCTCCGTTTGGATATTTGGTTACAATTACAATCATGATAATCTTTATTCTAGTTTGCTCATATATTAGCACTGATCAAAACATTTTGCTGGCATGTTATGTAGCTTAACAAGTGTATTTTGCACTTCACTCACGTAGTAGCATGTCCTACTCCCGACCAAAAGCCTGTGACTTGTCTGACAATTAATTTGTTTCACTGACTCTCCGTCTGTATATTTGGTTAATTGATCGCTGGCTGGGCAAATACAGTGCCTTCAGAAAGTTTTCAACCCCCTTGACTTTTCCACATTTTGTTGTGTTACAAAGTGGGATTAAAATGGATTCAAATGTCATTTCTTGTCAACGATCTACACAAAATACTCTGTAATGTCAAAGAGAAATATATATATATATATATGTATTTTTTTTACATTTGTCAAAACAAAAAAAACACTAATATATCTTGATTACAAGTATTCAACCCCTTGAGTCAATGTTAGAATCACCTTTGGTAGTGATTACAGCTGTGAGTCTTTTGGGGTAAGTCTCTAAGAACTTTGCACACCTGGATTTTACAATATTTGCCCATCATTCTTTAAAAAAATGTCAAGCTCTGTCAAGTTGGTTGTTGATCATTGCTATACAGCCAATTTCAAGTCTTGCCATAGAAGTCAAGCCAATTTAAGTCAAAACTGTAATTAGGCCACTCAGGAACATTCAATGTCATCTTGATAAGCAACTATGGTGAATATTTGGCTTTCAGTTTAAGGGTTATTGTCCTGCTGAAAGGTGAATAAGTCTCCCAATGTCTGATGGAAAGCAGACTGAACCAGGTTTTTCTTTTGGATGTTGCCTGTGCTTAGCTCTATTCCGTTTCTTATTATCCCCCCAAAAAACTCCTAATTCAAGCTGATTACAAGCATACACATAATATGATGCAGTCACCACCATTCTTGAAAATATAAAGAGTGGTTCTCAGTGATGTGTTGTGTTTGCCCCAAACAGTATTAATTATTGCAAACAGGATGCATGTTTTTGAATATTTGTATTCTGTGCAGCCTTCCTTCTTTTCACATTGCCATTTAAATCAAATCAAATTGTATTTGTCACATGCTTCGTAAACAATAGGTTTAGACAAACAGTGAAATGCTTACTTATGGGCACTTCCCAGCAATGCAAAGAAAAAAAAAGGTTGTTGAATTAAAAAAAAAAAAAAAAGTAGATGAGTTATTATTACTTTTTTTGTCATTTAGCAGACGCTCTTTTCCAGAGCGACTTACAGGAGCAATTAGGGTTAAGTGCCTTGCTTAAGGGCACAGACAGATTTTTCACCTAGTCGGCTCAGGGATTAGAACCAGACAAACATTGGCAGTAGAATGGCCTTACTGAAGAGCTCAGTGACTTTCAACGTGGCACCGTCATAGGATGCCACCTTTCCAACAAGTCAGTTCGTCAAATTTCTGCTCTGCTAGAGCTGCCCTGTCAACTGTAAGTGCTGTTATTGTGAAGTGGAAAAGTCTCGGTGCAACAACGGCTCAGCCGCAAAGTGGAAGGCCACACATCTCACAGAACGGGATCGCCGAGTGCTGAAACGCATAGCAGGTAAAAATCGTCTGTCCTCGGTTGCAACACTCACTACCAAGTTCCAGACTGCCTCTGGAAGCAACGTCAGCACAATAACTGTTCGTCGGGAGCTTCATTAAATGGGTTTCCATGGCTGAGCAGCAGCACACAAGCCTAAGATCACCATGCACAATACCAAGCGTCGTCTGGATTGGTGTAAAGCTCGCCACCATTGGACTCTGGAATAGTGGAAACGCGTTTCCTGGAGTGATGAATCACACTTCACCATCTGGCAGTCCGACAGACTAATCTGGGTTTGGTGGATACCAGGAGAACGCTACCTGCCCCAATGCATAGTGCCAACTGTAAAGTTTGGTGGAGGAGGAATAATGGTCTGGGGCTGTTTTTCATGGTTCGAGCTAGGCCCCTTAGTTCCAGTGAAGGGAAATCTTAACGCTACAGCATACAATGACATTCTAGATGATTCTGTGCTTCCAACTTTGTGGCAACAGTTTGGGGAAGGCCCTTTCCTGTCTCAGCATGACAATGACCCCGTGCACAAAGCAAGATCCATACAGAAATGGTTTGTCGAGATCGGTGTGGAAGAATTTACCTGGCCTGCACAGAGTCCTGACCTCAACCCCATTGAAAACCTTTGGGATGAATTGGAACGCCGACTGCGAGCCAGGCCTAATCGCCCAACATCAGTGCCCGACCTCACTAATGCTCTTGTGGCTGAATGGAAGCGAGTCCCTGCAACAATGTTCCAACATCTAGTGGAAAGCCTTCCCAAAAGAGTGGAGGCTGTTATAGCAGCAAAGGGGGGACCAACTCCATATTAATGCCCATGATTTTAAAATGAGATTTTTGACGAGCATGTGTCCACATACTTTTGGTCATGTAGTGTATGCTATTTAGAAGACGCTTTTATCCAAAGTGACTTATAGTCATGCGTCCATACATTTATTACGTATGCATGGTCCCGGGAATCAAACCCACTATCTTGGTGTTGCAAGTGCCATGCTCTATCAACTGAGCTACATAGGACCATTGTGGTTACTCACCAGCAGTAGTCTATGAGGTGCTGAGGCAGGACGGGAATGAAAACGTGTTGCCAATACATGGGGTACATCATGGCCACCGACCCATGAACACATGCCGTTAACTGCGAGGGAGAGAGCATAAAACAGGACAATCACCCACAACACCACATAACATTATAAGGCATATTACTATTTCTCACAGTTTCATTTTGAAATATACATTATATTGACAGAGTCACTATTTCCTGCATTTTCATATTGGAGAAAAAATACATTAGTGGGGAGGGCACACAGTATCACCTAGAGTGCAAGATGCTCTGTACCTCTCAACTTGATACATATGAGAATACCGTTAACATTTCATTTCAGGAATATGGTTATAGCACAGTAAGTTCAAAATAACGCTTCTCTCATCAAACTTAATGACAACAAACTAATTCTCAACGTTTGACATTCATATTCATAAGATGGTAATGATTATTCAGAAAGTGTAATATAGTTCTCTCTGCTCTTGCCTCTGTGATGCACTCTAAACTGAAAAATATTTTGGATGGAAGATCAAATGGAAAGCTACATTAGGCCCACAAGAAAGACTATAATGTTTGTACAGTATGCCTGTGTCTGTTTGCATGTGTGGTTGGTTTTACAAGACCAGACCAAGCGTGCTGTAGTGTGGGTAGCTTTTCATTACTGAAGCCTTCATAAAAGACAGCAAACTAAAACGCTCTATTAATTAACTTCTTGTCCACCCAAAATGACAGTAACCATCTACCCAGGAAACCAGAGCCAAAGTCACAGTCAAGTGCATGCAAGCACACATGGGTTGAAGTCGAAGAGTAAATTGGCCATTGCTCATGGCATCAAAGCTACCCCAGAAATGAAACAAATTACACCACCGGAAATTAGACCAGCAACGTAATTTACAGTAAGAAGAGAAAAATTACATCTATTCCCAACTTTTTTTTCTTTGACAGTTCCTGTCACTGACGCTTAATACGAGCGTGACAAATCCCGCTCCCTTTTGTGTGTCAGCTAGGAGGAATATAGCGCCTGCCAGCCTATGGGACTGATCAAATTCAGACGGCGCCGTCAAACGCCAGCAGATGTGCCAATAGTAGTGACGTTGTGCTGCCCGACCAACAACAGAACAGCCCTTCCCCAGAATAACAGCGTTTGTCTGAGACATGTGACGTGGGTGGTTTTCTATATTAAGAGCTGTCAAAAACGCATGGGAGTGAACATAAAATGTGTTCCTTTCTCTCACCCTCCATAGTCAATCAAACTGGCCAGCTTGGTGGAGATTCTGAGAATGTTGCTCTGATCTAAGACGGGGGGAGGAAAACGTTGTGGCAACGTTTGTTTGAGGGACGTCATAGCGAATGGGGTGTGGGGAGAAAGGGCCATTGGGGAATACCCGTCCACAGCCATGTCAGGTAAAGTATTTTTCACTTAGATTAATCATATACCTTTTATAGGGGAGGTGGAAGACGTGTGGTTTCTCTGTTTTGATAAAACAGAGGAACCTTCTGCTTTTCTCCCATGGCTCTGGTCAAAAGTAGTGCACTATATAGAGTGCACTATATAGGGAATATGGTCACATTTGAGATGTGTCCCTTGTTTATATTCCTCAATAACCACTGATATGGGAAAAAAATAGTGTGTTCTCCCCATATTCTTCAAAGAGCATGGCCACATTTTGATGGAAGGTACAGTTAGTTTTATACCACACCACTCTAACATACACTACCAGTCAAAAGTTTGGACACACCTACTCATTCAAGGGTTTTTCTTTATTTTAAATATTTTTTACATTGTAGATTAATAGTGAAGACATCAAAACTATGAAATAACACATATGGAATCATGTAGTAACCAAAAAAGTGTTAAACAAATCAAAATAGATTTGAGATTTGAGATTCTTCAAATAGCCACCCTTTTTACCTTGATGACAGCTTTGCACACTCTTGGCATTCTCTCAACCAGCTTCATGAGATAGTCACCTGGAATGCATTTCAATTAACAGGTGTGTCTTCTTAAAAGTTAATTTGTGGAATTTATTTCCTTCTTAATGCGTTTGAAACAATCAGTTGTGTTGTGACAAGGTGGGGGGGGGGGGTATACAGAAGGTAGCTCTATTTGGTAAAAGACCAAGTCCATATTATGGCAAGAACAGCTCAAATAAGCAAAGAGAAATAACAGTCCATCATTACTTTAAGACATGAAGGTCAGTCAATACGGGACATTTCAAGAACATTGAAAGTTTCTTCAAGTGCAGTCACAAAAACCATCAAGAGCTATGTTGAAACTGGCTCTCATGAGGACCGCCACAGGAATGGAAGACCCAGAGTTACCTCTGCTGCAGAGGATAAGTTAATTAGAGTTACCAGCCTCAGAAATTGCAGCCCAAATAAATGCTTCACAGAGTTCAAGAAACAGACACATCTCAACATCAACTGTTCAGAGGAGACTGTGTGAATCAGGCCTTCATGGTCGAATTGCTGCAAAGAAACCACTACTAAAGGACACCAATAATAAGAAGAGACTTGCTTGGGCCAAGAAACACGAGCAATGGACATTAGACCGGTGGAAATGTGTCCTTTGGTCTGGAGTCCAAATTGGAGATTTTTGGTTCCAACCGCCGTGGAAATTTGTGAGACGCGGTGTGGGTGAACGGATGATCTACGCATGTGTATTTCCCACCGTAAAGCATGGAGGAGGAGGTGTTATGGTGTGGGGGTGCTTTGCTGGTGACACTGTCTGTGATTTATTTAGAATTCAAGGCACACTTAACCAGCATGGCTACCACAGCATTCTGCAGTGATACGCAATCCCATCTGGTTTGGGCTTAGTGGGACTATCATTTGTTTTTCAACAGGACAATGACCCAACACACCTCCAGGCTGTGTAAGGGCTATTTTCCCTCAACCAGCTTCATGAGGTAGTCACCTGGAATGCATTTCAATTAACAGGTGTGCCTTCTTAAAAGTTATTTTGTGAGAGTGATGGAGTGCTGCATCAGATGACCTGGCCTTCACAATCCCCCGACTTCAACCCAATTGAGATGGTTTGGGATGAGTAAGACTTCAGAGTGAAGGAAAAGCAGCCAACCAGTCCTCAGCATATGTGGGAACTCATTCAATATTGTTGGAAAAGCATTCCAGGTGAAGCTGGTTGAGAGAATGCCAAGAGTGTGCAAAGCTGTCATCAAGGCAAAGGGTGGCTACTTGAAGAACCTCAAATATCAAATATATTTTCATTTGTTTAAAAAAAATGTTGGTTACTACATGATCCCATACAGTGGCTCGCGAAAGTATTCACCCCCCTTGGCATTTTCCCTATTTTGTTGCCTTACAACCTGGAATTAAAAATGATTTTTGGGGGGTTTGTATCATTTGATTTACACACCATGCCTACCAAATTGAAGATGCAAAATATCAAACTAGAAATAAGACAAAAAAACTGAAAACTTGAGCTTGCATATCTATTCAGCCACAAACCATCCCCACAGCATGATGCTGCCACCACCATGCTTCACTGTGGGGATGGTGTTCTCGGGGTGATGAGAGGTGTTGGGTTTGCGCCAGACTTAGCGTTTCCTTGATGGCCAAAAAGCTCAATTTTAGTCTCATCTGACCAGAGTACCTTCTTCCATATGTTTGGGGAGTCTCCCACATGCCTTTTGGCGAACACCAAACGTGTTTGCTTATTTTTTTCTTTAAGCAATGGCTTTTTTCTGGCCACTCTTCCGTAAAGCCCAGCTCTGTGGAGTGTACGGCTTGAAGTGGTCCTATGGACATATACTCCAATCTCCGCTGTGGAGCTTTGCAGCTCCTTCAGGGTTTTCTTTGGTCTCTTTGTTGCCTCTCTGATTAATGCCCTCCTTGCCTGGTCCGTGAGATTTGGCGGGCGGCCCTCTCTTGGCAGGTTTGTTGTGGTACCATATTCTTTCCATTTTTTAATAATGGATGTTCAAAGTTTCAGATATTTTTTTTATAACCCAACCCTGATCTGTACTTCTCCACAACTTTGTCCCTGACCTGTTTAGAGAGCTCCTTGGTCTTCATGGTGCCGCTTGCTTGGTGGTGCCCCTTGCTTAGTGGTGTTGCAGACTCTGGGGCCTTTCAGAACAGGTGTATATATACTGAGATCATGTGACAGTTTATGTGACACTTAGATTGCACACAGGTGGACTTTATTTAACTAATTATGTGACTTCTGAAGGTAATTGGTTGCACTATATTTTATTTAGGGGCTTCATAGCAAAGGGGGTGAATATATATGCATGCACCACTTTTCCGTTATGAATTTTTTTGAATTTTTTGAAACAAGTTATTTTTTTCATTTCACTTCACCAATTTGGACTATTTTGTGTACAAATCCAAATAAAAATCAATTTAAATTACAGGTTGTAATGCAACAAAATAGGAAAAACGCCAAGGGGGATGAATACTTTTGCAAGGCACTGTATGTGTTATTTCATAGTTTTGATGTCTTCACTATTATTCTACAATGTTGAAAATAGTAAAAATAAAGAAAAAACCCTGGAATGAGAAGGTGTGTCCAAACTTTTGACTGGTACTGTATGTCTTCATCTTTGCTACTACATGTTCAGGTGTAGTATCTAAACAAGAGTATTTTCCCATTGGGCTTGTGAGCTCTATTCAGCATCAAAACTACAGTATGTGTAAAAAAACAGCACCTAGACTGGGCTTCGGTAATCAGACTTGAGTAACTTTAAGGGGGGCAAGAGGGTGGGAGGGGCTTAATTGTGTAGCGGGGATTTCACATAATGGAAGACTTAGGAATGCCTCAGGACTCCATGTTAGGACCATTACTAAAACCATAATGGAAGACTTTGCTTTGTATGGTACAGTACAACAAAGGACGGCTCCTTCAATGTACGTGTAAGGAGATATTTTTATAAGTTCTTTACACTGTCCTCTCTATAGAAAAAGGTGTGAAGAGGGTTATGGCTTTTACCGGTGGAGGGTAGAAAGAAAAATGTAACAGAAAATGTAAAGGGTGTAAAAAGATTCTGCAGTTGAAGGGGAACACACCCAGATTCCCCACACACATCAACAATATCTTAAAATATTATACATAATTACAGTTGGGTGTGCAACCATTTTATGCTGTGAATTATTGTATGGTGTTGCAACAGTACCAAGCCAATCCTGTAAAAAAAGGACACTTTGGTTAATAAGTGGATATGCATGGAGAGATAGAGAGAGAGATGAAGAGTGAGAAAGAGGAGGAGGAGGGAATGAAGAGTCCACAGTACTTACAGTGCTTAGTTTGCTACAGCAGATGAGGATTCGACGCTCATAAAGCATACTAGCGTACAGATGGAGCATGTTATTGACATCTACAGCTACAAAATATTCTGTTAGGTTTCTCTGCAAAAAAAAACAACAACAAAAAAACAACAACAAAAAAACAGGGTAGAGGTTAGTCGTGAAAGCAAGGGTGGCCCAATGACTGTGCATGAATAGTACAAGGCATCAACATCAATTACATAGCTTTTATTGGTATAACATAGGTATAACAGGTGAAGAGTCTAACAGGAAGATGCATCCCCCATTTCAACTCAGACTTTTCATTGTGATCATCAGAGTGTAATACAATTAAATACAATAGCGTAAAAAACCTTATATTTAAACTATATATTTTGGGATGCTTGAAAAAATATGTAGGCATTCCACCAGAGCGTTAAGTGAGATAAGCTGAGTTAGAAGGCAGGGGTGTGTGCATATCTATCTGTCATTCGCCAATCCTCCACAACCATTACTTCTGAAGACTACAGCCTCCTCCTCCTGCTTACTGGGGTCCAAAGGTTGCCTGACGACTCATACTGAATTTAATTCTGTTGCTCTATCTATCGCTACATACATTCAGCCTTAGACTGCCATCATAGAAGTTGTTTCTGCTGACATCAAAGTTAAGGGTGTTGTACAAAAATAGTCATCAATGATTGGATTGTCTCTAACTAAGCAGAGTATCAAAGACAATTACTATTTCCAAAACATCGCTTTACTCATGTGTGTTCAGGCGCTGGCCTAACCAATCGGTTTCTCGGACCAATCAGAACGGTTTGAATGTGTTCACATTCGAGAAGTCATTGGGGATGTGATCATATGCAGACATCATGGAAAATAAACGTTAGTGTGGGTGTGGAGTTTTGCCAGAGTCATGTGGCTGGGTAACCAGGCAAGTTCAAAGGCACTGCACTGCCGGCTCCCTTCTTGTCTCCGTCACGTCTCCATCACGCCGTGGATATCAAAAGTAGAGAGACAAGCTAATATGTAAGCTCTCCCTTTACTGCGTTCTGTCTGTCTGTCTAAAGGCCCACCAGAGATGGGGAGATGGGTAGCTGGGGAGGGCTCACAGCCTTAGAGGTCTAGCGAGGGCTTTCTGATTTGCCCCAACGGCAAACTAACTATGCAAGGATGCCAGGGCCATTCGGGGAAATCAAATGAGGTATTGAAGAGTGGAGTAACATTGGTGTGGTTTGTTCTGGTTTTGATCTACAATGAAAACACCTTAGGGGTAAATCTGGGAGTTCTTTCATATCAAATCAGATGAGATTGAGTAATGTATTTTGGTATATCATCAATGATCTCAAATGGATATTGTCAGTGGTGCCAATTGTGCTGTGAATGTCTTTCTAAACAATGAACAATAAAGAGCAGCACATTCAAAATGTCCTTCAAATAGAACACCAGAATCTGTAGGGTAAAGGCCGAAGATACTCACACTTTCAGGTATGCTGGGGAGTTTCCTTGTGTCAGGCACAGTGAAGTAGGAATGCTAAGAGGAACATAGAAATATGGCAGGTAAAGGTCAAATTGAAGAGAATAAGGTATTTTAAGCCATCACAGTTCATGACAAAAGACGCTAATAGGATTAACACATCTGTTCAGTCTGGCATTCCCCTCAGTTTAGCTCACCCTTCCTCAGCCTTAGCCTAAGCTAAGTAGCTATTATTAATTGTATTGTCTTTTTCTTGTTTGGTTTTATACTGTTTGGGTTTTTTGAAAGGCAATTAAAGTCCCATGTATTATTATTAATACCGTACTTACATACACTGAAAAAACTAGCGTACTGCCTTTTTCCACTTCCTGTTTCAATCAGTTTTCTTCCATTTGATGCCTAATGAACAATACCCTGTTCTCAACAATGGTAACAGCCCAGGGAAGATTACAAACAGGGAAGGGAAGGTGAGGTGGTCCCTTGAGACTCAACATATGATAATAAACTCAGCTCCTTTGCTGGGAGTAGGGGAAGAGTGGAGAGTGATGCACTCATTACTTCCTCTATATCCGTTTTATTTTGGCGTAACTCTGACTCGCTCCATCGCCCGTGAAACGCTTTGAGTACGGGTCCTAACACAGAGCCCTGAGGCATTCCTAAACATCTTTCCAATGGAAAGGCCTGCGTTGTACCCCATTGTGCAGCACAGCTGAGGGATAAGCCTTTGATGGTGCACCTCTCTCCCACTCTGCAGGGGTGGCAGCCTTGGTGCGCCCCCCTTTGAACCCGCAACTGACCTGAAAACAGTCGGCAAGAACGGCAACCTATCTCAAAGCATCCTCTATGAAGGATAAGGCTGTACCTCGCTGACCCAAGTGCTATGGCCATGAGATGGGATACATTGATGTATTCTGCTAAATCCAACAAACATACTGTAGGCATATGTATTATGTGATAAAAGTAGATATCTAATGGGGGTTTCACATGACAGGTGCAAGGAGGGCATTGCACCAAGGGAGCCATTGTTTTTTAAGCAGCACTTCTGGGACATCACCACAGCACTCAAAGTTCAAATAACTTGAACTTTCACCCACTGCCGAGCTTGACCCTAAGGCTCTTGGCGTCTTGCTTGTATCAAGGGCCCTGAAGTGTGATGACGATTGCTAATTCTGCTATCTGCAACCATGCTAATGAGACATGAATTTTAAGCATAATGGGCAACTAGTGGTTGAAGATTTGAATGTGTTGGAAACGGTTCAGGGAACAGAACCGAAAACCGGAAAATAATCCAATCAAATTTAATGGCTCACATGCACAGAATACAACTGGTGTAGACTTTACAGTGAAATGCTTATTTACGAGCCCATTCTCAACAGTCAGAGTTAAAAATACAAATAATTGCTAAAACAAAATAAAGAAAATAGTAACACAATAAAACAATAACGAGGAATACCAGTACAGAGTCAATGTGCAGGGGTGAGAGGTAGTTGAGGTAATACAGTATTTACATTTGGGTAGGGGTAAAGGTGACTAGGCAGGAAATAGTAACACAAAAAATCCATGGGTCCTGGTTGGGATATGTACGTATGGTCACTGTGGGGACAACGTCGTTGATGCACTTATTAATGAAGCCGGTGACTGATGTGGTAAACTCCTGAATGCCATCAGATTAATCCCAGAACATATTTCAGTCTGTGCTAGCAAAAGAGTCCTGTAGCTTAGCGTCCGCTTCATTGGACCACTTCTGTATCGAGCGAGTCACTGGTACTTCCTGTTTGACCTTTTGCTTGTAAGCAGGAATCAGGAGGATAGAGTTATGGTCCGATTTGCCAAATGGAGGGCGGGGGACAGCTTTGTATGCATCTCTGTGTGTGTAGTAAAGGTGATCTAGAGTGTTCATTCCTCTAGTTGCACAGGTGACATGCTGATAGAAATGATGTAAAAACGGATTTCAGTTTTCCTGCATTGAAATCACCGACCACTAGGGGCTCCGCCTCTGGATGAGCATTTTCTTGTTTGCTTATGGCCCTATACAGCTCGTTGAGTGCAGTCTTAGTGCCAGCATCGGGTTTTTTTTGGTAAATAGACAGCTACAAGAACAACATTTTTCTAGGAACAGATACAGAACTGGGAACGAAAGTGGTCTATACTGTTCCGGAACATGACTGTTATTTTAAAAGCATGTGAACTGGTTAATAACGTTTTGTACGTTCCTGGCAATATATATATATATATATATATATATATATATATATAACATTCTGTTTATGATTATTTTTTCAATATACACATACATAGACATACAAGAAGAACATGAACAACAAATTCCTATATCCCCATCCCCTCCCCGAGTCCCTTCTACCCTAACGGCACATAGGGCTCCCTCCCCTCCCATCCCTTCCCCAGTCCCCTCCCAGCCCTATTCCCCCAGTACTAGGCCTACATACAAAGATTGTAGTGATTAAAAAATAATAATAATACAAAAATAAACAATAAATTAAACAAATAGATCAACATAAAATGAAAATAAACACTGGGATCAGCTCATATTTACATATGAATAAGGTTTTTAGATACATCACTCATTGCTCATCACAAATCAACCTAACTTGTAAAAAAAAGAAAGAAAAGAAAACATCAGCCCCACATCCAAAGTCTCCCCAAATTACACACATCCTATGCAGCAGAATCTAGAAGGTCTATGAAGTCCCTCCAAACCTTCCGTATATTGTATGTTATCTTTTCACACGGAATATAAGAAGACCACTCCCTTTGCCACATTTGTTTGCTCGGAGGGGAATTACTCTTCCAATTAAGAGCTATACATTTACAAGCAGCTATAATTGCTAATTTAACATATGTGGCTTTATATTGATTTCTAGTTGGCAATAAAGACATCTCCCAGAAGTACTAAGAAGGGAATTATTGGAATAGTCAAAGAGGTCACTTGAGATTTGATCTGAAATATGACCTCCCAATATAAACCCACCTCTGTCTCATACTGAAGGCAGTATTTGGAGTATTTTGCATTAATCTTAATCTCTTGTGCAGCAAATTAAACTGCACCATTTTATGCCTAGTGCTGAAAGATATCTGTTGGGCATTTAAGAAAAGTTTCTCCCACATCTCTTCTTCAATAATGAGGCCAAGGTCATCTTGCTATTTAGAACATACATCCAGGACATACTTTCCTATCAAGGTCTGTAGACCAGAGTATATGTAGACCAGAGTATATGCATGAAATAAAGCCTTTCACCCCCCACTCTATCCTGCTATAGTTTGTCAGCTGCAGGTGAGGTCAAAGGTTGTGTTCTACCTCCCTCTTGGGAAGTCTGACCTGTAAATACTTGAAAAAGTGAGAGTGGGGAAGTTGGAACCTAGTGGCCAATATTTGAAAGAGAGCATGCCCCCATCCTCATATAATTGACCAAATGACCTTATACCTTTGTTGAACCAGAAAAGAGTGATACCATCGCTTAAGGCTTTTGGTAACATAGGATTTTCATTAAATGGAGTTCAATTACATACTCATCTAAATCCTGCAGTCAGCTTGTCAACTTCTGTCAATATATTAGAGGAATGTTTTATAAAGAGATTATTTACGGAGCTACTAAATGCTTTGGGTGGTGATACGTAAGGCACGATTGCCAGTGACAATGAATTAAGATTATTTTATTTTATTTGCCTCCAAGACAGTGGTACAGAACTGGTGTCCTGCCACACCAATATGGCCTTCAGTTGCAATGCCCAGTAGTAAATCCTCAAATCGGGCCGAGAAAGACCACCCTTTGAATATAGTCTGGACAAAGTCATGAGTTTAACCCTGGGGGGCTTCCCTGTCCATAAGAATTAACAAATCAGAGAGTTCATTTGTCTGAAAAATGATTTAGGCAGAGGTATGGGTAGAGTTTGGAACAGATATACAACTGTAGGCAAAATTTTAATTTTGATGCAATTAACATGTCCAATTAGTTAAATTGGTAGATCACGCCACCTATCTAGTTCTTCCCCAGCCGTTTTAAGTAATGGCACATCATTTATCTTATAGGTGTTAGCCATTTCTGTGGGAATTTGCAGTCCTAAATAAGTCATTATTTGAGATCTCCAGGAAAAGGGTTGATTTAAGATTGGATTGTGTGTCACAGCCTTATTGAGTGACATAATTATATTTTTTGTCATGTTGACTTTGTAGCCTGAATTCATTCAACGTTTCTACCGCGTATAGGGAAATAGCATGTTCCCGTTCATGAATACCATGGATAGCTGGCTGAGACCTAATAGCTTCCGCTAAGGGTTCAATGGCCAGGGCAAAAAGGAGTGGTGAAAGGGGGCATCCCTCTCTGGTCCCACGAGAGAGCTTAAACTGAGAGGAGATATTGTTATTAGTCCGAATCTGGGCAACAGGAAGGTTATATAGTAGTCTCATAAACCCAACATATTTTGGACCCGCAGTTGAAGTCGGAAGTTGACATACACTTAGGTTGGAGTCATTAAAACTCGTTTTTCAACCACTCCACAAATGTCTTGTTAACAAATTATAGTTTTGGCAAGTCGGTTAGGACATCTACTTTGTGCATGACACAAGTCATTTTTCCAACAATTGTTTACAGACAGATTATTTCACTTATAATTCACTGTATCACAATTCCAGTGGGTAAGAAGTTTACATACACTAAATTGACGGTGCCTTTAAACAGCTTGGAAAATTCCAGAAAATGATGTCATGGCTTTAGAAGCTCCTGATAGGCTAATTGACATCATTTGAGTCAATTGGAGGTGTACCTGTACCTCAATTGGGATGTGGTCTGGACTTTGAGTAGGCAATTCCAAAACATCAAAATGTGTTGCTTTTTAACCATTTTCATGTAGACCGGATTGTGTGTTTTGGATCATAGTCTTGCTGCATGACCCAGCTGCGCTTCAACTCACAGACCGATGGCCTGACATTCTCCTGTAGAATTCTCTGATACAGAACAGAAATCATGGTTCCTTCTATTAAGGCAAGTCATACAGGTCCTGACGCAGCAAAGTATCCCCAAACCATCACACTAACACCACCATGCTTGACTGTTGGTATGAGGTTCTTACTGTGGAATACAGTGTTTGGTTTTTGCCAGACATAATGGGACCAACCACGTCCAAATAGTTGACTCAAGTTTGCCAAAAAGCACCTGGAAGCACCTGGATGATCATCAAGACTCTTGGAAGAATGTTCTATGGACAGATGAGTAAAAAGTACACTGCTCAAAAAAATAAAGGGAACACTTCACACTTCTGTGAAATCAAACTGTCCACTTAGGAAGCAACACTGATTGACAATACATTTCACATGCTGTTGTGCAAATGGAATAGACAACAGGTGGAAATTTTAGGCAATTAGCAAGACACCCCCAATAAAGGACTGGTTTTGCAAGTGGTGACCACAGACCACTTCTCAGTTCCTATGCTTCCTGGCTGATGTTTTGGTCACTTTTGAATGCTGGCGGTGCTTTCACTCTAGTGGTAGCATGAGACGGAGTCTACAACCCACACAAGTGGCTCAGGTAGTGCAGCTCATCCAGGATGGCACATCAATGCGAGCTGTGGCAAGAAGGTTTGCTGTGTCTGTCAGCGTAGTGTCCAGAGCATGGAGGCGCTACCAGGAGACAGGCCAGTACATCAGGAGACGTGGAGGAGGCCGTAGGAGGGCAACAACCCAGCAGCAGGACTGCTACCTCCGCCTTTGTGCAAGGAGGAGCAGGAGGAGCACTGCCAGAGCCCTGCAAAATGACCTCCAGCAGGCCACAAATGTGCATGTGTCTGCTCAAACGGTCAGAAACAGACTCCATGAGGGTGGTGTGGGGGTTGTACTTACAGCCCAACACCGTGCAGGACATTTGGCATTTGCCAGAGAACACCAAGATTGGCAAATTCACCACTGGCGCCCTGTGCTCTTCACAGATGAAAGCAGGTTCACACTGAGCACGTGACAGACGTGACAGAGTCTGGAAACGCCGTGGAGAACGTTCTGCTGCCTGCAACATCCTCCAGCATGACCGGTTTGGCGGTGGGTCAGTCATGGTGTGGGGTGGCATTTCTTTGGGCCGCCCAGCCCTCCATGTGCTCGCCAGAGGTAGCCTGACTGCCATTAGGTACTGAGATGAGATCCTCAGACCCCTTGTGAGACCATATGCTGGTGCGGTTGGCCCTGGGTTCCTCCTAATGCAAGATAATGCTAGACCTCATGTGGCTGAAGTGTGTCAGCAGTTCCTGCAAGAGGAAGGCATTGATGCTATGGACTGGCCCGCCCGTTCCCCAGACCTGAATCCAATTGAGCACATCTGGGACATCATGTCTTGCTCCATCCACCAACGCCACGTTGCACCACAGACTGTCCAGGAGTTGGCGGATGCTTTAGTCCAGGTCTGGGAGGAGATCCCTCAGGAGACCATCCGCCACCTCATCAGGAGCATGCCCAGGCATTGTAGGGAGATCATACAGGCACGTGGAGGCCACACACACTACTGAGCCTCATTTTGACTTGTTTTAAGGACATTACATCAAAGTTGGATCAGCCTGTAGTGTGGTTTTCCACTTTCATTTTGACTCCAAATCCAGACCTCCATGGGTTGATAAATTTGATTTCCATTGATAATTTTTGTGTGATTTTGTTGTCAGCACATTCAACTATGTAAAGAACAAAGTATTTAATAAGATTATTTCATTCATTCAGATCTAGGATGTGTTATTTTAGTGTTCCCTTTATTTTTTTGAGCAGTGTATAACTTTTTGGATGACATGGGTCCCATTATGCCTGGCGATGGTACAGTGGTTCTTCCTTTTAAAGTTGTGTCATACTGCAGCACAGCTTGTGGGGTGCCGCAGAATTCTATGGCACGTTAATTATCTGTCAGCCATTGTTGCCATTAATGCTAGTTTGACCACCAGAGGGCAACTTTGAGAAGCTAAGTTATTGAAATGACATGGAGCTGTAGGCCTAAGATTCCTGTTTACTGTTGCTGTTTTAGCGTAACTTACTTATTGGCATAAATACCTACTTTATAGGCCTAAATAAAGCATACACGTCATCCATGTCTTTAAATACAGTCAAGCATTTTAGTTATAAAACGAAATTTCAAAGGGAGCCTTGAATAATTAAACAATGAATAAACCGCAACATATCAGCTAAAGCGATTGAATTCACAAATGCATTTGAATGTTTTTAATATTGGCTGTACTAGTGACTTTAAAACTTGTTTTTGTTAGAACAGACTATACGGGATTGATTATAATTTATTTTTAAATTATTATAGTATTTGTTTGGTCATCATTTACAGTATATGTTGTGCTGTTTATACTGTTAGAAATGTAGCTTAATTAAATTGATTAATATTATGGTGTTTTTATTCTAAGAAAAACTCAAATGAATTTTAAAGTAGCCTACAATTGATTTCGGAAGTTTACATACACCTTAGCCAAATACATTTAAACTCAGTTTTTCACAATTCCTGACATTTAATCCTAGTAGATATTCCCTTTCTTAGGTCAGTTAGGATCACCACTTTATTTTAAGAATGTGAAATGTCAGAATTATAGTAGAGAGAATGATTTATTTCAACTTTTATTTATTTAATCACATTCCCAGTGGGTCAGAAGTTTACATACACTCAATTAGTATTTGGTAGCATTGCCTTTAAATTATTTAACTTCGGTCAAACGTTTCGGGTAGCCTTTCACAAGCTTCCCACAATAAGTTAGGTGAATTTTGGCCCATTCCTCCTGACAGAGCTGGTGTAACTGAGTCAGGTTTGTAGGCCTCCTTGCTCGCACACGCTTTTTCAGTTCTGCCCACACATTTGCTATAGGATTGAGGTCAGGGCTTTGTGATGGCCACTCCAATACAGTGGGGGGAAAAAGTATTTAGTCAGCCACCAATTGTGCAAGTTTTCCCACTTAAAAATATGAGAGAGGCCTGTAATTTTCATCATAGGTACACGTCAACTATGACAGACAAATTGAGAAAAAAATATCCAGAAGATCACATTGTAGGATTTTTAATGAATTTATTTGCAAATTATGGTGGAAAATAAGTATTTGGTCACCTACAAACAAGCAAGATTTCTGGCTCTCACAGACCTGTAACTTCTTCTTTAAGAGGCTCCTCTGTCCTCCACTCGTTACCTGTATTAATGGCACCTGTTTGAACTTGTTATCAGTATAAAAGACACCTGTCCACAACCTCAAACAGTCACACTCCAAACTCCACTATGGCCAAGACCAAAGAGCTGTCAAAGGACACCAGAAACAAAATTGTAGACCTGCACCAAAAATCCCAGAACCACACGGGGGGACCTAGTGAATGACCTGCAGAGAGCTTGGACCAAAGTAACAAAGCCTACCATCAGTAACACACTACGCCGCCAGGGACTCAAATCCTGCAGTGCCAGGCGTGTCCCCCTGCTTAAGCCAGTACATGTCCAGGCCCGTCTGAAGTTTGCTAGAGTGCATTTGGATGATCCAGAATAGGATTGGGAGAATGTCATATGGTCAGATGAAACCAAAATATAATTTTTTTGTAAAAACTCAACTCGTCGTGTTTGGAGGTCAAATAATGCTGAGTTGCATCCAAAGAACACCATACCTACTGTGAAGCATGGGGGTGGAAACATCATGCTTTGGGGCTGTTTTTCTGCAAAGGGACCAGGACGACTGATCCGTGTAAAGGAAAGAATTAATGGGGCCATGTATCGTGAGATTTTGAGTGAAAACCACCTTACATCAGCAAGGGCATTGAAGATGAAACGTGGCTGGGTCTTTCAGCATGACAATGATCCCAAACACACTGCCCGGGCAACGAAGGAGTGGCTTCGTAAGAAGCATTTCAAGGTCCTGGAGTGGCCTAGCCAGTCTCCAGATCTCAACCCCATAGAAAATCTTTGGAGGGAGTTGAAAGTCCGTGTTGCCCAGCGACAGCCCCAAAACATCACTGCTCTAGAGTAGATCTGCATGGAGGAATGGGCCAAAATACCAGCAACAGTGTGTGAAAACCTTGTGAAGACTTACAGAAAACGTTTGACCTGTGTCATTGCCAACAAAGGGTATATAACAAAGTATTGAGAAACTTTTGTTATTGACCAAATACTTATTTTCCACCATAATTTGCAAATAAATTCATTAAAAATCCTACAATGTGATTTTCTGGATTTATTTTTCTCATTTTGTCTGTCATAGTTGACGTGTACATATGATGAAAATTACAGGCCTCTCTCATCTTTTTAAGTGGGAGAACTTGCACAATTGGTGGCTGACTAAATACTTTTTTTCCCCACTGTACCTTGACTTTGTTGTTCTTAAGCCATTTTGCCACAACTTTTGAAGTATGCTTGGGGTCATTGTCCATATGGAAGACCCATTTGCAACCAATCTTTAACTTCCTGACTGATCTCTTGAGATGTTGCTTCAATATATCCACATAATTTTCCTTCCTCATGATGCCATCTATTTTGTGAAGTGCACCAGTCCCTCCTGCAGCAATGCACCCCCACAGCATGATGCTGCCACCCCCGTGCTTCACGGTTGGGATGGTGTTCTTCGGCTTGCAAGCCCTCGCCCTTTTTCCTCCAAACATAACGATGGTCATTATGGCCAAACAGTTCTATTTTTGTTTCATCAGACCAGAGGACATTTCTCCAAAAAGTACGATCTCTGTCCCCATGTGCAATTGCAAACCGTAGTCTGGCTTTTTTATGGCGGTTTTGGAGCAGTGGCTTCTTCCTCGCTGAGCGGCCTTTCAGGTTATGTCGATATAGGACTCGTTTTACTGTGGATATAGATAATTTTGTACCTGTTTCCTTCAGCATCTTCACAAGGTCCTTTGCTGTTGTTCTGGGAATTATTTGCACTTTTTGCACCAAAGTACGTTCATCTCTAGGAGACAGAACGTGTCTCCTTCCTGAGCGGTATGACGGCTGCGTGGTCCCATGGTGTTTATACTTGCATACTATTGTTTGTACAGATGAATGTGGTACCTTCAGGTGTTTGGAAATTGCTCCCAAGGATGAACCAGACTTGTGGAGGTCTACAATTTTTTATCTGAGGTATTGGTTGATTTTTGGGGGATTTTCCCATGATGTCAAGCAAAGAGGCACTGAGTTTGAAGGTAGGCCTTGAAATACATCCACAGGTACACCTCCAATTGACTCAAATGATGTCAATTAGCCTATCAGAAGCTTCTAAAGCCATGACATTATTTTCTGGAATTTTCCAAGCTGTTTAAAGGCACAGTCAACTTTGTGTATGTAAACTTCTGACCCACTGGAATTGTGATACAGTGAATTATAAGTGAAATAATCTGTCTGTAAACAATTGTTGGAAAATGACTTGTGTCATGCACAAAGTAGATGTCCTAACCGACTTGCCAAAACTATAGTTTGTTAACAAGAAATTTGTGGAGTGGTTGAAAAACGAGTTTTAATGTCTCCAACCTAAGTGTATGTAAACTTCCGACTTCAACTGTATGTAGGCCTCAGGGTTTCCGTGAGGAAAACTATGGCGCTGTACAATGTGACCAGTCGGGAGTAGGCCTAGGCTACTAAGTGGCTGCGAGTGAAGAGCAAAATAATCCTAACATTTCCACACCCTAATTGTAGGCTAACCAATACCCAAACGGAGATTTAGTGAAAATACAAATCTGATTGATTTATCAAGACCAGTCCCCATGCTTGTCTCAGAGCAGCGCGAAACGGTGCTGAAATAGTTGACCACATGCGGGTAGGCTATTGCTTCAAATCCTATTATAACAATTGCTGACTTTGGGTGTTTAGGTAAGCAACAATTTGTTGCCTTCATTAGCCAACTTAATTCCAATATTTCTGTCATTCAGTGATATTTTATCCCATAGTAATTTGTTATGGATCCATCCAGATGTGGTTAGAAAACAGTGCATTTGGTGGGCTATGCAAAAGAGATGGGAGAAGTGACATGCCTCGCAAACAGCTATTAACACATTTAAAGTCCCTAAACTCTATTGTCCTGCTGATAGCCCATCAAGGGTGGATGGCTTCTTTTGTATTCTTAAAAGAACTCCAGCACAGAGAAGATAAAGGACCCTTGAATGATTAAACAATGAATAAACCGCTTAATGTCGGCTAAAGCGATTGAATTCACAAATGCATTTGACTGTTTCTAATATTGGCCATCAGCCAAAAACACAGCATCTACCGTGGTAGAAATGTTATTGAATTCGATAAAAAAATGTTTTGTAAAGTTTTCAAAATGCATATGTTTATTAGGCTACTGTGCAGTGTTTTTAAATACAATACTCCTCCTACCCTTCTTCTTGATCTCCTTCTTGGCAAGAGTCTATTGTCCTGCTAATAGCCCATCATGGGTGGAAGGCTTCTTTTGTATTCCAATGTATTGAATGAATGTATTAATTATAGTAATTTACCATTCTCATTCACGGAGTGGAAACGTTGTTTGCAGAGGTCACAACCTGCTACACTTGTGAAAAACAATTAGAAAACATGTTTTCAAAATGCCTCCAGCTGTCCATCACTACTGTAAACTGAGAACTGTATTCTAAAAATAAAAACACAGCATCTACAGTGGTAAACATATATTATTGAAATCATTTTTTTTTTTTTTTTACAACTCTTTTAAAATGTATATGTTTATTAGGCTACTGTGCAGTCTGACAAAAACCAACAGGACAATGAGATGTTTACTGTAGCCTACATAGTAAAGATAGTAAAGTGCCTAATTCGTTACGTAAGGGAGAGCAGGCCATGTCCAGACTTTCTCTGTGACCTCAAGTACTCATTAACTCTGTCTTTCTTGTTTTTTCGGGTTGCATCACTCATGGACAGAAACTTCTGAGACACAGTATTAATGATGAACACTCAGAGGTTCACTGGTAAGCCACATTTGCCTCGAGATCCATCCCAGTTGGTATTCTGTGTCCACTTGTGGTATCTCTCTTCGGTTTTTTTGTGTGTGAAATTGCTTTATCCGACATTTTGCAGTTGCATGAGGCTTGGTGATCACAGAATCAGTAGGATATTAAACAAACACTCAAATAGGCAACAGAAGCAGGAACAGCATAGGGCTGAGTGACTCACTCCTTCCTGTCTTTCTTTCAAAATAAGTTATATTATTAAAATGGAGTCTGGTGCTCTGTAATGTGTGGATAGGCCACTGGGAGTAAACGGATACTGGACTGCACTCTGGTCAAAGAGTGATGACAGACACAGAAGCCCAGTCTAGGAGTTGAATGATGAACCAGAGGATACATGTGGTCTGTGTTCAGAGGGAAACAGGATAAAATAAAATTACTACAATGTAAATCCAATAAACAACATTACATTAAACAGTAATGTCAACAATCTCTACACACAATTGACAATAAGAGAAAAATAACACCATCATTCCTCTCAAGACAATTAACATTACAGTTACACCAACTGGTAGGCTAATTACACCATTGTACAAAATGGTAAGAGAACTGGTGAAGAAAGTTACCCCTCTACATACACCTTTCTTGTATTAGGAATGTTATGAAGGTGAAATAAGTATTTGTTCTGACTTACATTTGGTTAAAAATGCACAAATATCCCTGCAAATGAAAACGATCTGATCTCCACGAAAGCCAACCGAACTGAGAAATACGTTTTTGTTTTTTATACTAGCAAGTGGTTAACATGGTGAATAATCAAATAATAATTGGTAGGACACAACGAGTTTACCGGAATCTCTAAATGAAAATACTGGCAGATCAATAAAATGTCCGTGTATATCTAATTAAATGTAGAGAATTCTAAATTAATATCTAAGGGGCTTTTATACCATTATAATGCAGGGTTAATAATACATTAATATATTTGTAGGGGTTGATGCATTTTTCGTTAGGGCAAATCTGGTCTGTGATATTGAGTTAGAAATGTACATTGCAAGTTTTACCATTTTTGGCCTTTAGGCTACACTTTACAATAGAACTCAACTCTGACCGCAGCGTGTATCGGTAGTCTAAACTGTGGCACAAATTGGGGAATTTTTCACACCTAGCCGAGCTATTAGACTATCCTTTTGTAAATGAATGGAGGTGTGAATGTTTCAGTCAGTCTCTCTCCTATCACACTAGAGTCCTGCATCACGCAAAAAAAAAAAAATCAGCTGCCAGCTATTGTGAAAGAATACTTGTGGATCTTGTTGTTTTCCTCTATCGTTTCAAGAGGCCACCTGGTAATTGCATGGTTCTAAAGGATAAAGCGTCACCTTCAGATGGATGCATTGTTTCAGAGAGAAGCTGCGAGCCTGCGACCAGGCACGGCAGATTACATCCTTTTCCTGCACAGGAAATTTAAGAAATCCAGTGATGAATGGACTGTTTTCTAAGTTATTGTTTTAGTATATTTATTTGTTGTCTAATATTAGAAGGCTCTTTAAAGCGATTTGAGTTGTGAAAAAAAAAATACAGTGCCTTGCAAAACTATTCATCCCCCTTGCAGTTTTTCCTATTTCGTTGCATTACAACCTGTAATTTAAATTGATTTTTATGTAGATTTCATGTAATGGACATACACAAAATAGTCAAAATTGGTGAAGTGAAATGAAGAAAAAAAACTATCAAGCCCCTAAATAAGATCTGGTGCAACCAATTACCTTAAGAAGTCACATAATTAGTTAAATAAAGTCCACCTGTGTGCAATCTAAGTGTCACATGATCTCAGTATATATATATATATATATATATATATATATATATATATATATATATATATATATATATATATATATATATATATATACCTGTTCTGAAAGGCCCCAGAGTCTGCAACACCACTAAGCAAGGGGCACCACCAAGCATGCGGCACCATGAAGACCAAGAAGCTCTCCAAACAAGTCAGGGACAAAGTTGTGGAGAAGTACAGATCAGGGTTGGGTTATAAAAAAAAAATCTGGAACTTTGAACATCCCACGGAGCACCATTAAATCCATCATTAAAACCAGGCAAGGAGGGCATTAATCAGAGAGGCAACAAAGAGACCAAAGATAACCCTGAAGGAGCTGCAAAGCTCCACAGCGGAGATTGGAGTATCTGTCCATAGGACCACTTTAAGCCAAACACTCCACAGAGCTGGGATTTACGGAAGAGTGGCCAGAAAAATGACATTGCTTAAAGAAAAAAAGAAGCAAACAAGTTTGGTGGGAGACTCCCCAAACATATTGAAGAATGTACTCTCGTCAGATGAGACTAGAAAATGCTATATCTGGCGCAAACCCAAAACCTCTCATCACCCCGAAAACACCATCCCCACAGTGAAGCATGGTGGTGGCAGCATCATGCTCTGGTGATGTTTTTCATCGGCAGGGACTGGGAAACTGGTCAGAATTGAAGGAATGATGGATGGCGCTAAATACAAGGAAACCTGTTTCAGTCTTCCAGAGATTTGAGACTGGGACGGAGGTTCACCTTTCAGCAGGGCAATGACCCTAAGCATACTGCTAAAGCAACACGTGAGTTGTTTAAGGGGACACATTTAAACGTCTTGGAATGGCCTAGTCAAAGGCCAGACCTCAATCCAATTGAGAATCTGTGGTATGACTTAAATATTGCTGTACACCAGCGGAACCCATCCAACTTGAAGGAGCTGGAGCAGTTTTGCCTTGAAGAATGGGCAAAAATCCCAGTGGCTAGATGTGCCAAGCTCATAGAGACATACCCCAAGAGACTTGCAGCTGTAACTGCTGCAAAAGGTGGCTCTCATGCGCTCAAGGTGAACAGTCATGCATGCTCAAGTTCTGCTTTTTTGTCTTATTTCTTTGTTCGAAATTTGGTCAGAAGTATTAAAATCAACCAATGTCAGCCTTTAAATGCTTTATTATCCAAATGTTGAAAGTGCGTCTGGGCGACGCAGAAACAAAATGGAGTAGTCTAAACTGTGGCACAAATTGGGGGATTTTTCACATCTAGCCGAGCTATTAGACTCTCCTGTAAATTAATGGAGGTGTGAATGTACATTTCATGAATAAAATAAGTAGCTAAGGCCCCTCCCTATCCTCGCTGGACTCTCTTTCATTCAATTACTTCTTCACATTAGCAAAGAAGGACTCTGTGTTTCAGAAACTCACTTTATATAGTGGGTCTATCACTCTTTCACACTGTGGTAAATAAAGCCAGTTTGTTATTTAGAATGATTTATTTCACAAATTAAACATTAATCAGATGGAGAAGATGATAGCGTGAATAGTTCAGGGTATTCCCTCTTCAGGTATACCTCGGCTGTCTTTACTGTGTCGAATGTGAGTTCTCCGGTGTTGGTTCGAATCCACTGGGTAGCCGGGTGGTGTCAACCGTATGTCAGTCCAGACGGTCTCAGCAGCCTCTTGATTGAAGTGAATGCCATCCTTCTCTTCTGGAGTGCTATCGATATATCGGGAAAGATCATGATGTGGGATTCCCCAAACCGTATGCCCCCCCTTTGCTCTGGAGGCCTTGAGTATGCTGATGGTATCCTGGTAGCGGAGCAGCTTCATAACGAAAGCTCTGGGAGGCACTCCCTGACTGGGTAACCTTCTCTGCTGTGTACGGTGAGCCCTTTCGATTTCAATTTGGTGAGCTGAGGTGGATAGGTCCAGTAGCTTGGGTAGCCATTCCTGTAAGAATGCAACTGCACTGCATCCTTCAACTAACCTCTGGGAAGCTTTTGATCCTGAGATTGCTTCGCCACTAAAAATGATTTAGTACATCAATCTATTCCTCTAGCTTGAATATTTAGCCCTCTAGTTTCTTGTTAGGTTCCTCCACATGTTTGCGTACATCCACAATTGCGGTGTCATCGTCAGAGTGCTTGGTTTCCAACTAGGTTTAACTACACACTTGTGGCCTGCTGGTCTTGGTGTAGCTTTTGTATGTTTTCATCCACTTTTTTAGGTCAGGCAGATATGGTATCTTCTATTTGAATGATGGCCTTATCCATCTCCCTCTTGAACCAGGCAGGCGCTGCCTAATTGTCCGTCTTTGACGGGGAGGTAGTTGAGGGTTTAGGAAGGTCTGTCTTTTTAGGAGGCATCTTATTTTGTAGCTGGTAAGCGAGTTATGTCTACTTGCTTTTTTAGTAGGTTAACAGCAGGAATGTGATTGAAAAACAACATTATGTATACATTTCTCAAATCGTCCTCTCAGTGTGCCGCCATTTCCGGTCCCCATTTCAGAAATGTTTTTCAGTCCCATAAAAAACACAACAAGGCACCTATGCAAAGCATTAACTCTGTCACTCAGAAACATATTCTAGTGTCTGTCTGCCAGCTGAAAATCTTTGCCAGTGTGTGTGCGTGTGAAGGTAACCTGGCCCTCCCCCTCCGAAGCTTAGGCTACTGTAGCCTACTGACGCTACAAGTATGATGGATTAACTTTTTCAATGCTAGTTACCAAATAAAATGTAATGGAATTTGTCACATGCTTCATAAACAACAGGTGTAGACTGACAGTGAAAAGCTTCCCAACATTGCAGAGGGAAAACTTTATAATAGAAAAATTATAACGATAAATAAATATACAATGAGTAACAATAACCTGACTATATACACCAGGTACCAGAACCGAGTCGATGTGCAGGGGTACGAGGTAATTGAGGCAGATATGTACATATACTGTAGGTTGGGATAAAGTGACTAGGCAACAGGATAGATAAACAGTAACAGCAGCGTGTGATGCGTAAAAGAGTTAGTGCAAAAATAGTCAATTCAGATTATCAATAACTACCTGGACTAACTATTTAACTAACTATTTAGCAGTCATATGGCTTGGGGGTAGAAGCTGTTCAGGGTCTTGTTGGTTCCAGAGTTGATGCATCGGTACCGCTTGCGTGCGGTTAGCAGACAGGAGAGTCTATGACTTGGGTGGCTGGAGTCTGTGACAATTTTAAGGGCCTTTATCTGACTCCGCATGGTATAGAGGTCCTAGGTGGCATTGAGCTCGGCCCCAGTGACGCACTGGGCCGTATGCACTACCCTCTGTAGCGCCTTGTGGTCAGCTGCCAAGCAGCCAGTCAAGATGCTCTCAATGGTGCAGCTGTATAACTTTTTGAGGATCTAAGGGCCCATATCAAATCTTTTCAGCCTCCTGAGGGGGAAGAGGCATTGTCATACCCTCTTCACGAGTGTGTTGCTGTGTGTGGACTAGGGCTGTGGCGGTCATTACATTTCTTCAGCCGGTGATTGTCAAGCAAATAACTGCCGGTCTCACGGTAATTGACCGGCAATTAACATAAGCACATTTAGCATCTCCTGACTTCCATGCATAGCATACGAGCCACAGATGCAGACCTTTGGAACATCTATATTTAAAAAAGTATAATAAATCCATGTAATATAGCCTAACCATCACAATAAATCCATGATATATTTTAGACACGTCTAAAAAAAACATGATATGAAGAAAATGTAGTTTATTTCAGAAGAACATAATAGCATACTCTGAGTTGTCCTTATCTTAGGCCCTGATCTGTCTATGCCATTATGGCTATGGGCTACACTAGTTCATTTAACAGACAAGATTAGCTTAGAATTCCGTGGCATTATTTTATATTGTTTTATAGTATGAAGAATACAATTGAACATAGCTGAATAAAATAGAAAGGATATTTTCTCCAAACGATTTGAGGGAGTGCGCACGTGACTATTCTGTGTTGAGCGGTTAACAAAGAAATAGGTACTCCTATATGCTTCATTTAGAGTTATTTATGTAACTTTAGTAGTAATACAAACGTTGGGCTATATGTTTTGATTTTCAATACATTCTAAGGTTGCATGATGCGACTCTAATGATGATTTAAAAAAAAAAAGTTGCATGAAAGGCATGAGCTCTGCTTAGTTTTTGCGCAGGCTGTACACATTTCATCAGTCTCTCATTCACAATTTGAAAAGCACTTGATAATGCCTCAAATTTCCCGGCTGCATCCCCTTTGTGTGGCCGTAATGCCCCCTGCCTGTTTGATGGATCGTCGGAAGGCGTAGCGGGATTTCTTATAAGCGCCCAGATTAGTGTCCCACTCCTTGAACACGGCAGCTCTAGCCTTTAGCTCAGTGTGGAGGTTGCTTGTAATCCATGGCTTCTGGTTGGGATATGTACGTACAGTCACTGTTGGGACGACGTCGTCGATACACTTATTAATGAAGCCGGTGACTGATGTGGTAAACTCCTGAATGCCATCGGATGAATCCCGGAACATATTCCAGTATGTGCTAGCGAAACAGTCCTGTAGCTTAGCTTACCCCATATGTAACTCTGTGTTGTTTTTATTGCACTACTTTGCTTTATCTTGGCCAGGTCGCAGTTGTAAATGAGAACCTGTTCTCAACTGGCTTACCTGGTTAAATAAAGGTGAAATAAAAAAATAAAATAAAAAATTAGCATCCACTTCATCGTAGCACTTCCATATTGATCGCATCACTGGTACTTCCTGTTTGAGTTTTTGCTTGTATGCAGGAATCAGGAGGATAGAGTTATTGTCAGATTTGCCAATTTGAGGGCAAGCTTTGTATGCGTCTCTGTGTGTGGAGTAAAGGTGAACTAGAGTTGTTTTGCCTCTAGTTGCACTGGTGACATGCTGGTAGAAATGATGTAAAACTGGATTTCAAAATTCATACATTAAAGTCACCTGCAACCAGGATCGTCGCCTCTGGGTAAGCATTTGCTTCTTTGCTTATGGCCCTTTACAGCTCATTGAGTGTGGTCTTAGTGCCAGCATTGGTTTGTGGTGGTAAATAGACAGCTACGAAAAATATAGATGAAAACTCTCCTGGAAAATAGTAGTTTATTCTCCAGTGATTGCACGTCCGCCAATAGAACGGAGGGTAGAGGCAATTTATCCACTCTCCGATGTAGTCTCGTCAGGTATCCCGCACACCTGCCTCTATAGCGGCGTCTCCTCCTTCTTCGAGTGTCGGGGATTTGGGCATGGTTCGGTATAATCAGTATGTCTTTCGCCTCCGACTCATTGAAGTCCAAATTGAGGTTATTGAATCGCTGTTCTGATGTCCAGAAGCTCTCTTTGGCGGAAACATTATGTCAAAAAAATTAAGATCAGCAGGGGAAAGAAATACACAAAATAGCACAATTGGTCGCTATTACCCCCAGTGCCATTCTGTGTTGTAATCCAATGTTTCACATTGGATTTATTAACTACAAAAAGGTAAGACGTCTTTAAACTCTGGAGCTGCTCTGCACACACAAGCTTGTTAGCTAGTTACCTAGCTAGCTCTAGTCCAACTTTAAGCCAACTCTCAGAAGTTCAAAGACAATCAAAGTTCCTCCATAGAAGCCACTCCTCCGTAGGTATAATTTGTTGGGCCTAATTCAGAAATTGCATGTCATAACAAGTCCCAGCGCATCAAGCCAAGCCTTCTTCTCCACCCTCTCACTCTCTCCCCACCTGCAAAATTTCAGTCGCATCTCGTGCCCTACACTTGTCTGTCCATCGCACATGTAAACAACTATAGCCTAGGCAGCCGATAGCATCCATGCACTTCCGGCTAAAACAACTATAGCTTGCCCGCTCCATAGCAAGCTGCTCTATCCGCACTGATTGGTGAAGTAATTTAATGTCGAGCTAATGAAAAAATATGTTGATTACAGAGGTTTTAAAAGGAACAATATAAACTGGTTCTGAACTTTACTTTGCAGGTTGGAACAGTGGAACAGAACGGATAAAAGAATGCTTCTGCTCAGAACGAAACAATTGGAAAATAATTTCAGTTCCATCCCCTGGTTGCTCCTCTGATAAGGTGCAGTTTTACAGCAATTTTTCTGCAATTCTAAAAATGTTGCCATAGGGCAGAGAGAAATGTTTGCAGGTTTTTAATTTGATATCTTAGTGAGAGTGGCTAAGAAAATCAATGGGGGCCCCCCAGTTGGTAAATTGACCATGATTAGAAAGCTGGCCATGCGGTCTACGGTGAGGTGGTCAAAGACTTACCACGCTAAGATGAACAGGCACTCCAGGATCAGGGATGGGGAGTGTGTGGAGTGACTCCAGGAGCTCTCGCCACTGACTCTCCTGAAACACACACAAAAACATACACGTACAATCTCACAGAATGCACCACAAGAACCCCAGTATCAATAGCAACTGTCACAGGAACAAAATGTTTATGTGAGCAAAATAGCTAACAATATCACCTCCTTAAATTATGGATCCTCTGAGGAAAGAACCAATAGCCTATGGCAGGGATGGGCAACTTTGATGGGGGTGGGGGCCACAAAAAATCTGAATTCATCATGAGGGGCTCGCGGGTCTGCGTACCCACATACATACCCACACATGCAGTCAGAGCCGGCCCTAGCCGTTTGACCCCCCCCACACCAAGTGAGAAAAAATATATAGCGGCCCTCAATTTCACAGTGTAGAGAAAAAAGTTTGAGATAATTTCCTGCAATTCTACACATTTTGCCTAGAGAAAATGTTGGAGTTTTAAAGGAAGTTTGCTGCAATTCTACACATTTACCATGGGACTGAGAGAAGATTTGGTAATTTTATAACTAATTATATGCAATTCTACTCATTTTGCCATTGGGCGGAAAGAAACATGTGCAATATTACCACAAATTGCCTGCAATTCCGCTCACTTTGCCATAGAGTGGAGATAAACATTTGCAGTTTTGAATATGATATCTGAGTGAGAGTGGTTAACAAAATCAATGGGGGCCTGTCATGCCAAATAGTGTCCCCCTGCCAAAAAGTGCACCCCCCCCCCCCCCCCTAGATACATATTTACCTCAGCCTGCCTAGTCAGCTAGCTAGCTAGCCAGACAGTTTTATTTAGCTAACATTATCTAGCTAGCTAACTGTTATTGTAGCTTTCTGTTTGTAAGTAGCTTGCTCATTAATGGCATCCCTCAAGGAGATTTTATTTTATCTTTCCAACCAGGCGAAGTACTATGAAGGCACCACTGATCTCAACAAGAGGTGCAACATTCGTAGGGGGCAGAGAAATTCACAATTCAGGGTAACATTAAGCAGTTAATTTATATTACTGTTAGAAGGAAAATGGTTGTTAAATGGTTGTACATAAATCATTCCAGTTATCTAACTAGCTAGTTGGTCATCTAGCTACAGTGGGGAGAACAATTATTTGATACACTGCCGATTTTGCAGGTTTTCCTACTTACAAAGCATGTAGAGGTCTGTAATTTTTATCATAGGTACACTTCAACTGTAAGAGATGGAATCTCATTGTATGATTTTTAAGTAATTCATTTGCATTTTATTGCATGACATAAGTATTTGATCACCTACCAACCAGTAAGAATTCCGGGTCTCACAGTCCTGTTAGTTTTTCTTTAAGAAGCCCTCCTGTTCTCCACTCATTACCTGTATTAACTGCACCTGTTTGAACTCGTTACCTGTATAAAAGACACCTGTCCACACACTCAATCAAACAGACTCCAACCTCTCCACAATGGCCAAGACCAGAGAGCTGTGTAAGGGCATCAGGGATAAAATTGTAGACCTGCACAAGGCTGGGATGGGCTACAGGACAATAGGCAAGCAGCTTGGTGAGAAGGCAACAACTGTTGGCGCAATTATTAGAAAATGGAAGAAGTTCAAGGTGACGGTCAATCACCCTCGGTCTGGGGCTCCATGCAAGATCTCACCTTGTGGGGCATCAATGATCATGAGGAAGGTGAGGGATCAGCCCAGAACTACACGGCAGGACCTGGTCAATGACCTGAAGAGAGCTGGGACCACAGTCTCAAAGAAAACCATTAGTAACACACTACGCCGTCATGGATTAAAATCCTGCAGCGCACGCAAGGTCCCCCTGCTCAAGCTAGCGCATGTCCAGGCCCGTCTGAAGTTTGCCAATGACCATCTGGATGATCCAGAGGAGGAATGGGAGAAGGTCATGTGGTCTGATGAGACAAAAATTGAGCTTTTTGGTCTAAACTCCACTCGCCGTGTTTGGAGGAAGAAGAAGGATGAGTACAACCCCAAGAACACCATCCCAAGCGTGAAGCATGGAGGTGGAAACATCATTCTTTGGGGATGCTTTTCTGCAAAGGGGACAGGACGATTGCACCATATTGAGGGGAGGATGGATGGGGCCATGTATCGCAAGATCTTGGCCAACAACCCCCTTCCCTCAGTAAGAGCATTGAAAATGGGTCGTGGCTGGGTCTTCCAGCATGACAACGACCCGAAACACACAGCCAGGGCAACTAAGAAGTGGCTCCGTAAGAAGCATCTCAAGGTCCTGGAGTGGCCTAGCCAGTTTCCAGACCTGAACCCAATAGAAAATCTTTGGAGGGAGCTGAAAGTCCGTATTGCCCAGCGACAGCCCAGAAACCTGAAGGATCTGGAGAAGGTCTGTATGGAGGAGTAGGCCAAAATCCCTGCTGCAGTGTGTGCAAACCTGGTCAAGACCTACAGGAAACGTATGATCTCTGTAATTGCAAACAAAGGTTTCTGTACCAAATATTAAGTTCTGCTTTTCTGATGTATCAAATAATTATGTCATGCAATAAAATGCAAATTAATTACTTAAAAATCATACAATGTGATTTTCTGGAGTTTTGATTTAGATTCCGTCTTTCACAGTTGAAGTGTACCTATGATACAAATTACAGAACTCTACATGCTTTGTAAGTAGGAAAACCTGCAAAATTGGCAGTGTATCAAATACTTGTTCTCCCCACTGTATACATTTAGTTATACGTCTGTCAAATGATGTATCTAGCTATAAGTTAACCCTGATCAATCAAATGGAAAGGTGTAAGTAATTATGGTAAAATCAACTGCCCTTAACTAGGTGTCTTCGCTAGACAGAGAGAGACCCATACAGAGAGAGAGAGGAAGAAAGTGAGAAAGAAAGTGACAGATGGAGAGAGAGAGGTGGGAAGAGAGAGAAACAGAAAGAGAAAGACAGGAGTGCAAATTTACTAAGACTTTAGTATTTCAACAACTGTTGTCTTCCAACTTGTTAGGCAATCATTTGTACCTACGGGGGAAGGATGGCCAGCCACACAGGAGGGTGATTTTCACTACGGAGGAGGAGGAGGAGGCCGTGCTGACCGAGATGCATGCTGGACATTTTGGAGTGAAATGCATGATTGCCAAAATCAACCTACGCTTCTTCTGGCGGGGATTGTCAAGGATGTGGACAGCTGGGCAAGTGAAATAACCTTTTGTTTATCAATAACATGCTATTATATCTGAAATATTATGATTTTGATTAATGTCATATCAGAGCGCACACAGTGTTTCAATTTGTCACACTGTGCTTATAGGTCAGTACCTGTCTAGCCTGCCAGAAGTTTGAGAGGGTGAAGACTGTGGCGCCGGAGTTGAAGCCTTCACGAAATCCAGGAATGGCAACTGCTGGTGTCTGACCCATTAAGGTCAGTAAAGGAAGAGAATGTGTTTAACTCTAAATTCCCTTCTGTAACCCTATTAAAAAGGGTGCTTGGAACCAAAAATCGATTTTCATGTTGTATGATACCCATCAAGGACAAGACTGGAGAGGCCACATCCAAGGCGATGATGCACATCTTCAACACCCACGGTGCTCCTGAAGTCATCTTGAGTGACCGAGGTCGTGAACTCTGGAACAAGGTAATAATATTATAGGCTATATTTTGTCAACAACTATATAAATAGCCAAGTTTATTTACTGATGTACAGTTTTCTTTAGACCAACATAGCATTGTTTGAGGACCGGGTCTCCGCTGCATACGGTGACCAATGGTTTGTTTTACTTTTTTTACAATTCATTTTTATTGTTTTTTTTATGGTACATAATCAGACATATTTTAATATATTTCATTGTCAATAGATATCCCTTTCCTACCCCCTCCTCCAGGTTTGGTTGAATGGACCAACCAGACCCTCAAAACTGCCATGGGTAAGTCCCTTGACGGGTACCAGGAACGGTGGGAGGACAACCTGAAGGTAATTATCTTTGCACACAACAGCATTGTCCAGGCCTCCACCAAGTACTTGCCCTATCGCCTGCTGTACGGCCGGGAGCCGCAGCTGGTGGCATGAGATAAACAATGCAATTGTATATACAATTATATCAAATTATTGCATATACTGCAGTCATTCAAATTTGTGATTGACTTAATGTGTTATTGTTTGTCTATTGCTATTTTTGAATGACATACTTTTAGATCACTGAAACTCCACCTGATGTGGTGGAAGTTGACTAACCAGATCAGAATGCCTTTGAGGACCATGTTCAGGCAGGGCTGATAAGGACGTGGAGGTTTTTGACCAGGTAAAAATGATTGTCAGCTGTTAATATAATTTTTGGCCCTCCAAGAGATATATTTGCATTTATTTCTGTCATCAATCAAGGTGAGACTGAACATCGACAAGGCGCAGGATAAGCAGAAGGAGAGCTACCGGAGGAGAATCAAGAAGGGGACCAAGTGCTTCAACATCCGGGCGAATTACTTGGAAGAAGGACGAAAGGAAGGCGAGACCTGGGAAACCTCATTGCTCTTTTGCTCCTAGCTGGGGTCGTCATCCGTTAAGGTGAATATAAAAAATCTCAGATAATAACTATTTTAATTTGCACAACAAATAACCTGAAGCTAGTTTTAGTTTTCCTAACACTGACATTTTTCTCTTTGTCTTCATAAGGGTTACCTCGGTGGAAGCCAACAATCTTCTTCAGTTGGAGCAGTTGGACGGTCGACCACTGAAAGCCCTGACGCCCTACACTTTGGTGAAGCCCGTGAGACAAAGTATGTTAAGCTTTGGGTGAAATTTGAGAAAGCAAGAAATGGTAGTTATGCTGAGCTCATAAAAATGTACATCTTCAATTTACCTCTCTAAATGACTTTAGGACCATCGACTGTCCGAGCCACCCAGGAGGTATCCCATCCACCAGAGCCAGTGAGTTCAGATCAGTCTGATTCTCTGTGCTTTGAGTCGGAAGGGGACCAGCTTGAGGTAGGCTATACTTTCCAAAACTATTGAAAGTATAACACTGCACTAATCCATCAAATGTTCTCACAGGTGGCTTGTGTCGGACTGGAGGAACGGGCAGGAAAGTCCAGTCACTTGACTAGAAGACACTAGTGAGGTTCTCGTCACTAGTATCCAACAGGGGGAAGGTAAGGCCAGCTGCTCTCTGTGGCCGGATGGAGGACCTTCGGGGGGGTCATTCTTCTGTCACACTTCTGGTTAGACAATTTTACAATTGATCATGCTCAAGCTCTTTTGCAGTTGCAGCATCCAGAAGTAGGAGGCCTCCTCGCAGTGGGCGGCATGATCAATTGTAAAATTGCTGTCAGCAGTACCAATACTGGCCCAGGAGTTTGTCCAGAGCATCGCCATGCTGTCAGCAGTACCAACACTGGCCCAGGGGTTTGTCCAGAGCACCGCCATGCTGTCAGCAGTACCAACACTGGCCCAGGGGTTTGTCCAGAGCACCGCCATGCTGTCAAGCAGGACCAACACCGGCCCAGGGGTTTGTCCAGAGCAACACAATGCTGTCAGCAGTACCAACACTGGCCCAGGGGTTTGTCCAGAGTATCGCCGTGCTGTCAGCAGTACCAACACTGGCACAGGGGTGTGTCCTGACAGTCAATCTCAAGGCTAACCACTGGGTCACAGTAAGTAACCTTCACTGCCAGGTAGGTACCCCAGAGTTTCTCTCACAACTCACCCTTCACTTATCTTTTCCAGGGACCTCTGTGACTGTGGAGTGGCCAGCAGTCCAGCAGCAGAAAGGGGGTACAGATTGTGGGCTGTCTGCTATTGCAAACAGTCTTACTCTCTGCAGAGATGAGGAACCATCCATGGCACAATACCATCAGAAATCCACGAGAAAACATATTTTCTCTTGTTTTCAGGCTGGGCACCTGGCACCATTTCCCAGTCCCGATTCCAGTCCCCATCCTGGGTCCAGGCCTCGCTAGGTGTCCACACCCTATACAACAGAGGTCAGCGTCCACTTCTTCTGTCGGAAATATGTGAGAGAAGGTAAGGAGGTGGCCCAGTGCAGGAGATGCGGCAAGCATTTTCATGTGTCTTGTTTATCTCATGTCGTCAATGTGCGTGAATTTGTCTGTCCATCGTCCGTTTTGTCTGATGTTTTCCCCTTCACTGCTTGGCCGGCTCCCCACCTCAAGACGATAGGTATTTTATATATGTAAATTGTATGTTATTGTAAATAACCATAATAATCATTTTGTAATATTGTTTTTAAGTTGTATAAAGATGTGTTTTCTTGCAGACATTGGCTGTGAAGTTGGTAAGTTGGTTGGTAAGTATATAGTACATGTATCTGTCTTGTATTGCAAGTAACATTTACAGCATGTACATATTTGTATATTTTTCCATATGTTTGCTGGTAAATATTTGAAACTTGCAGGAATTGGCTGCAAATGTATACATTTGCATACTAAATGTATTAATTGTAAGTTAAATTTTCAATTGACTGAAATTAACTGTTCAGTTTCCCTGTTCCTTATTGGTCCTTAACCCCTTCTCCCTAGCCATTAATCTTTTGTGCCCAATTCCAAACTTTAGGCCAGGGTTAGTATGGAATTGGACATTTGTTTCTAGTTAGTGTTTGCATATCTGGAGGTTCTAGATTTGTGTACGTAATATGTCAGAAGTGTCCTGGAGCCCATTACACAGCAGGGTGGAGTCATCACCATATTGCTACACCTATCCAAGCCCCATCAGGTCAAACACTAAAAAAGATAGTGTAGGGGGTTAAAGGCCTGAATTAAACTGGGTAACAAAATATATAATTTAAATAAATTAAAATCTCTCGGCCTGTACCTTGACGTGGTGAGAGGGCTTCCAACTAAACCAGGCCCATGTTATTGAAAATTGAGTATCCTTTCTGTTTGCTTTTCCATCCCATCACCCGACTGAGACAAGTGACAGGAAGAACTAGCTGCAGCACCTGTCTCTAGATTCTGCCTCTTCACTCTCTCCTCATCCTTTAACTCTTTCTCTCCTCTCCCTCCAGATGAAATTCTGCATCTAGTGACGTCTGATTGCCCAACAATCTGACCATTCATCCCATCCCCTCCTCCATCTCATTACATCATCTAAAGCTACTGTTATTGTCATGTTGTCATTATCTGTTAATAAAGTTTGCTAGCCGTATCATACTGGGCACATAATATGTGAGATACACAGATGAACTAAAAACACTAGCACTGCAAACACTCAGAACAAAGAGAGCAGCAGTGTATGGACTTCAAGTCCCCCTTCCTAGACTGGCTGCCTGTTGAGAACAAGTGACAGGCAGAACCTTCCAACCACACAGCACCCACCTCTCCATTCCACACACCAGAATTAAGTATTTCAGTCTGATTGCCATGTGAGTGTACAAAAGTTGGAAAAATGTTTTATGACACGCCTGTACCACAAAAATATGAAAGTTTATATATTTAAATCGTAAATATTGCCAGCTTGGTTTTCACAGCTGTTTCACAAGGTGTTCATTGCTGTAAATTGTAACGTATCCCTTGATGGTATTTGTTAGTTCAACATGATTCATTGTTGTATCCTAGGACCTATAATATGTACATATATATTCTACCACAGGGGTGTACTAATGAGCTATGCGAGATAGAAAAATAATGAATCATAATAGAGGACAACTGAAATAATATTAGAAAAAACAAGGGAAGGGAAGCTCAAAATAAAAACATGCCAGCCAGACAAGCCAGTGTATGAATCAAGCTGATTTGCATATTAATGAATTACTTTGTGATCTGTAAGGTAAGTAACATTAATGTGTCAAGCAGATTACACGTTTTCTTTGCTATTTCCGAAACCTAGCAACGTTTAAGACATTGATTTCATGTTGTGGAAATGTTAACAAGGTACCCAAAAGTGGTTTGAAGTAATGTTTTCATCTTATTAGCGAAACAAAACTAATTCAAACAGCAAAAATTATCGCGGAAATCTGCTTTGTTTAACATAGCGGGGATGAAAAGAATGTCATTTAGGCTGTAATAATCACCAAAATTCGACACATTAGGTCATCACACCGTTGATATAGCAACGGACGCTAATAGTTTATTGAATCCCATTGTTACGCAGAGGGGGACACTTTTGAGTGACTGTCAGTGACTGATATAACAAGAGAAAAACTGCAGATACACAACCACATTCTAAAACTGCACCTTGTGTATTCTACTATTCTAACTCTCAACATTAACTTGAGACCCCGACTGAGTTTTCTTTCTTTCTTAAAAAAAAAAAAAAATCATCCGCGGGCCTACAAAATGCGGGCCACAGGCAGCCAGTTGCCCATCCCTGGCCTATGGTATCCATTTTACAACATACTCCCAGTATATTGTACCTCATCAACAAAACTTCTCTTTATCCTGTTAATGGCTAAACAAAAACCAAATACTATTTGATGTGGATTCCTTAGACAAATGTGTGATGTCTGGAATAATTATTATGCTACAGTATACTCTCTGTTCACTATCTCCCAGGTATAGGGCTTTGTCTGAGTGCTGAGAGCACAGCGAATTAGAAACATAAACAACAATCCTGCAGGGCTGAGGACTGAACAGCTGTTCGCCAAAGTGCTCTGAATGCATTACTAAAAATACCGGAGTGCCTGTCGATTAAACTCATGCCTTATTCAAGTATTTTTTTGGACAATACACTTTTCACATCAGTATCACTACGTGTGCGGAGAGTAATATGTTTGTTAATATGTTGAGTAGTAATAATAATATTTTATTATTATAGCATTACAGTAAACAGAAAAAGTTGCAGGGGAAATTAGAGTTAAATGTCAATCCATCTCTTTTCTTTTCAAAAGAGGAAAGAAAAGATTAGGAAAAAAACTGTTGCCAGAAGAGAGAGTGGGTGAGAGATGTTTGCCAGTAGGGTGGCAGCTCTGACAGAGGGGACACCACTTTAATATGAGATGGGATTGGCTGTCACCAAAAACACAGGCAAAGACAAAGACGAAGAAAGCTGACAAAGTCTTTCTCCTGCAGTGAACATCGCTGTCTGTCTCTACCTACCTACAGAGCCTTCAGAAAGTATTCACACTCCTTGACTCCACATTTTGCTGTTACAGCCTGAATAAAAAAATGTCCGACACACAATTACCCATAATGTCAAAGTGGAATTACATTTTTCAAAATGTTTACATATTAATTAAAAATGAAAATCTGAAATGTCTTTAGACAATAAGTATTCAACCCCTTTGTTTTCGCAAGCCTAAATAAGTTCAGGACTAAACATTTGCTAAACAAGTCACATAATAAGTTGCATGGACTCACTCTGGTTGCAATACTAGTGTTTAACATGATTTTTGAATGACTACCTCATCTCTGTAAGGTCCCTCAGAAGAGCAGTGAATTTCAAACACATATTTAACCACAAAGACCAGGGAGATTTTCCAATGCCTCACAAAGGAGGACACATATTGGTAGATGGGTAAAAAATTAAAAAAGAAGACACTGAATATCCCTTTGAGCATGGTGAAGTTATTAATTACACTTTGGATGGTGTATCAATACACCCAGTCACTAAAAAGATACAGGCGTCCTTCCTAACTTAGTTGCTGGAGAGGAAGGAAACAGCTCAGGGATTTCACCATGAGGTCAATGGTGGCTTTTAAACAGTTACAGAGTTTAATGGCTGTGATGGGAGAAAACTGAGAATAAATCAACAACATTGTAGTGACTCCAAAATACTAACCTTATTGACAGAGGGAAAAGAAGGAAGCCTGTACAGAATAAACATATTCTAAAACATGCATCATGTTTGCAACAAGGCAAAAAAAGTGGCAAAGCAATTACATTTTTGTCCTGAATACAAAGTAAAACATTTCGGGCAAATCCAATAGAACACATTACAGAGTACCACTCCTCATATTTTCAAGCATAGTGGTGGCTGCATCTTGTTATGGGTATGCTTGTAATCGTTAAGGACTGGGGAGTGTTTCAGGAAAATAAATAAATAGAATGGTGCTAAGCACAGGCCAAATCCTAGGGGAGAACCTGGTTCAGTCTGCTTTCCACCAGACACTGGGAGATTAATTCACCTTTCAGCAGGACAATAACCTAAAACACAAGGCCAAAGTTCCTTACTAAGAAGACAATGAATGTTCGAGTTACAGTTTTGACTTAAATGTACTTGAAAATCTATGGCAAGACCTGAAAAGGGTTGTCTAGCAATGACCAACAACCAATTTGACAGAGCTTAAAGAATTTCGAAAAGAATAATGGGCAAATGTTGCACAATCCAGGTGTGGAACACTCTTAGAAATGTACCCAGAAAGACTCACTGTTGTAATCGCTGCCAAAGGTGCTTCTACAAAGTATTGAATCAGGGGTGTGAATACTTTTTCATTCTCAATAAACGTGCAAAGATGTAAAAAATATTTTCACTTTGTCATTATGTGGTATTGTGTGTAGATGGGTGACATTTAAAAACATATTTAATCCATTTTGAATGCAGGCTGTAACATAACAAAATAAATCAAGGGGTATGAATACTTTCTGAAGGCACTGTACTCTGATTAAGGCCAAAAGCCGAAACTTTTTTTATTAACTTCCACTGTCGTTCAAGAGTTGCTGAATCTCCTCTCTACCTAACTCAATCAAATTCAATCAAATGTATTTAATAAACCCCTTTTACATCAACAGTTGTGATCTATCACCATCAACAAGGTTCACCCTAACCACAATTATCACTATAATTGAAAACAAATCAAATACATTTTTATTGGTCGTGTGCACATATTTTGCATATGTTATCGCGGGTGTAGCAAAATGCTTATGTTCCTATCTCCAACAGAGCAGTAATATCTAACAATACATGCAAATGCAACAAATAAAAATAAAGAAATATAGAAATATTAGAATGAGCAATGTCAGAGTCCAGAAAATAAATATATATGTACAGTGAGGGAAAAAAGTATTTGATCCCCTGCTGATTTTGTACGTTTGCCCACTGACAAAGACATGATCAGTCTATAATTTTAATGGTAGGTTTATTTGAACAGTGAGAGACAGAATAACAACAAAAAAATCCAGAAAAATGCATGTCAAAAATGTTATAAAATAATTTGCATTTTAATGAGGGAAATAAGTATTTGACCCCCTCTCAATCAGAAAGATTTCTGGCTCCCAGGTGTCTTTTATACAGGTAACGAGCTGAGATTAGGAGCACACTCTTAAAGGGAGTGCTCCTAATCTCAGTTTGTTACCTGTATAAAAGACACCTGTCCACAGAAGCAATCAATCAATCAGATTCCAAACTCTCCACCAAAGTTCACAGTTCTCATGAGCGGCAGTGGCCAGCGTGGGCGGCACTGTGTTTTCTCGATGCGGGCGAAGAAGGTGTTTAGCTTGTCCGGGAGCAAGGTGTCAGTGTCCGCGACATGTCTCGTTTTCCCTTTATAATCCGTGATTGTCTCGAGTCCGTGCCACATAAGTCTTGTGTCTGAGCTGTTGAATTGCGACTCCACTTTGTCTCTGTACTGACGTTTTGCCTGTTTGCCTTATAGAGGGCATAGCTGGACTGTTTGTACTCATCCATGTTCCCAGTCACCTTGCCATGTTTCAAAGCGGTGGTTCGGGCTTTCAGTTTTGCCGAATGCTAATTGTCACAGTGGGAACAACATCATCTATGCAGTTCCTGATGAACTCAGTCACCAACTCAGTGAATACATCAATGTTATTCTCAGAGGCAAATCAGAATATATCTCAAAACAATCTTGAAGCCTAGATTCCGATTGGTCAGACCAACGTTGAACAGTCCTTATCACGGGTACTTCCTGTTTAAGTTTCTACCTATATAGGGAGGAGCAGAAATTAGGTGTGATCAGATTTTCCGAAGGGAGGGCGGGGGAGGGCCTTGTAGCTGTCCTGGAAGGGGGAGGAGCAAAGGTCCACAATTCTTAATGAGTGACTAGCGCAGACAATGTGTTGATAAAACTTTGGTAGGGTTTTCCTCAGATGTGCTTTATTAAAGTCCCCAGCTACAATAAATGCCACCTCAGGTTATGCGGTTTCCAGTGTCCAGTGTAGTTCCTTGAGAGCCGCCGCGGTGTCGGCTTGAAGGGGAATATACACATCTGTGATGATGACCGAAGAGAATTCTCTTGGGAGGTAATTGACAGTGAGGTATTCCAGATTGGGAGAACAAAAGGACTTGAGTTCGTATACATTACCACAATCACACTGTGAGTAGTTAATCATGAAACATACACCTCCACCTTTCTTTTTCTTGGAGAGTTCTTTCTTCCTGTCTGCACGATGTACGGATAACCCCATTGGCTGTATGGACGGGGACAGTACATCTGGAGAAAGCCATGACTCTGTGAAACAGAGTATGTCCAGGGACTGAACATTAACGAGTAACATACTCGTAAGCGGTGGATGGTATGCACGCCTCCTGAGTCGGACTAAAAGCCCACTCCGTATTTCCCTTCTCCATCGGCGGCATCTAGGAGCAGCCCTTGGGATGAGTGGAAATGCCTCTGGGGGTGCGGACAAAGGATCCAATTCAGGTACGTCTTCTGGTCGAAATGCTGGTGAGTGACCGCCGATCTAATATCCCAAAGTTATTTTCGGCTGTAGGTAATAATGCAAGAAACATTCTGAGCAAATAATGTAAGAAATAACACACACACACACACACAAAATACTGCAAACTTGGCTACGAACTGGGTACAGGGCGGCCATGTCTGTCAGCGGCATCTTGTCCACACTGACCTGGCCTTTGATTGTGTAGTCAGCAAGGATATTGAGCAGCTTGTAGAACACCTCAAACCAGGGCAGATAGCTGTAAGAAAAGAAACACAGAGTTGAGAATTTAAGGATAACACTATAAACTGCTGTGTCTAACGTATTATGAATGAATGTACGCCTTCCATCATCATTCCATCCACACGCATCCTTATTCAGAAAAATTCAAAACTAAGAACAGATATAGCCCCTGGTTCACCCCAGACTTGACTGCCCTTGACCAGCACAAAAACATCCTGTGGCGTACTGCATTAGCATCGAACAGCCCCCGCGATATGCAACTTTTCAGGGAAGTCAGGAACCAATATACACAATCATTTAGGAAAGCAAAGGCTAGCTTTTTCAAACAGAAATGTGCATCCTGTAGCACTAACTCCAAAAGGTTTTGAGACACTTTAAAGTCCATGGAGAATAAGAGAACCTCCTCCCAGCTACCCACTGCTCTGAGGCTAGGAAACACTGTGACCACCGATAAATCTACGATAATCGAGAATTTCAATAAGCATTTTGCTACGGCTGGCCATGCTTTCCACCTGGCTATCCCTACCATGGCCACCAGCTCTGCACCCTCCGCTGCAACTTGCCCATGCCCCCCACCACTTCTCCTTCACCCAAATGCAGATAGCTGATGTCCTGAAAGAGCTGCAAAATCTGGACCCCTACAAATCAGCTGGGCTAGACAATCTGGACCCTTTATTTCTAAAATTTGCCGCCGAAATTGTGGCAACCCCTATTACTAGCCTGTTCAACCTCTCTTTCGTATCGTCTGAGATCCCCAGAGATTGGAATGCTGCAGCGGTCTTCAAAGAGGGTGACACTCTAGATCCAAACTGTTACAGACCTATATCCATCCTGCCCTGCCTTTTTTGTGTATGGGTGGTCCTCTGTAGCTCAGCTGGTAGAGCACGGCGCTTGTAACGCCAAGGTAGTGGGTTCGATCCCCGGGACCACCCATACACAAAAAAAAATGTATGCACGCATGACTGTAAGTCGCTTTGGATAAAAGCGTCTGCTAAATGGCATATTATTATTATTATTAAAAATATTTGAAAGCCAAGTTAACAAACAAATCACCAACCATTTCGAATCCCACCGTACCTTCTCCGCTATGCAATCTGGTTTCCAAGCTGGTCATGGGTGCACCTCAGCCACGCTCAAGGTCCTAAACGATATAATAACCGCGATCGATAAAAGACAGTACTATGCAGCCGTCTTTATCGACCTGGCCAAGGCTTTTGACTCTGTCAATCACCACATTCTTATTGGCAGACTAAATAGCCTTGCTTTCTCAAATGACTGCCTCACCTGGTTCACCAACTACTTCTCAGATAGAGTTCAATGTGTCAAATCGGAGGGCCTGTTGTCTGGACCTCTGGCAGTCTCTATGGGGGTGCCACAGGGTTCAATTCTCGGGCCGACTCTATTCTCTGTGTATACAGTGGGGGAAAAAAGTATTTAGTCAGCCACCAATTGTGCAAGTTCTCCCACTTAAAAAGATGAGAGAGGCCTGTAATTTTCAGCATAGGTACACGTCAACTATGACAGACAAATTGAGACAAAAAATTCCAGAAAATCACATTGTAGGATTTTTAATTAATTAATTTGCTAATTATGGTGGAAAATAAGTATTTGGTCACCTACAAACAAGCAATATTTATGGCTCTCACAGACCTGTAACTTCTTCTTAAATAGGCTCCTCTGTCCTCCACTCGTTACATGTATTAATGGCACCTGTTTGAACTTGTTATCAGTATAAAATACACCTGTCCACAACCTCAAACAGTCACACTCCAAACTCCACTATGGCCAAGACCAAAGAGCTGTCAAAGGACACCAGAAACTAAATTGTAGACCTGCACCAGGCTGGGAAGACTGAATATGCAATAGGTAAGTAGCTTGGTTTGAAGAAATCAACTGTGGGAGCAATTATTAGGAAATGGAAGACATACAAGACCACTGATAATCTCCCTCGATCTGGGGCTCCACGCAAGATCTCACTCCGTGGGGTCAAAATGATCACAAGAACGGTGAGCAAAAATCCCAGAACCACACGGGGGGACCTAGTGAATGACCTGCAGAGAGCTGGGACCAAAGTAACAAAGCCTACCATCAGTAACACACTACGCCGCCAGGGACTCAAATCCTGCAGTGCCAGACGTGTCCCCCTGCTTAAGCCAGTACATGTCCAGGCCCGTCTGAAGTTTGCTAGAGTGCATTTGGATGATCCAGAAGAGGATTGGGAGAATGTCATATGGTCAGATGAAACCAAAATATAACTCTTTGGTAAAAACTCAACTCGTCGTGTTTGGAGGACAAAGAATGCTGAGTTGCTTCCAAAGAACACCATACCTACTGTGAAGCATGGGGGTGGAAACATCATGCTTTGGGGCTGTTTCTCTGCAAAGGGACCAGGACGACTGATCCGTGTAAAGGAAAGAATGAATGGGGCCATGTATCGTGAGATTTTGAGAGAAAACCTCCTTCCATCAGCAAGGGCATTGAAGATGAAACGTGGCTGGGTCTTTCAGCATGACAATGATCCCAAATACACCGCCCGGGCAACGAAGGAGTGGCTTCGTAAGAAGCATTTCAAGGTCCTGAGTGGCCTAGCCAGTCTCCAGATCTCAACCCCATAGAAAATCTTTGAAGGGAGTTGAAAGTCTGTGTTGCCCAGCGACAGCCCCAAAACAGCACTGCTCTAGAGGAGATCTGCATGGAGGAATGGGTCAAAATACCAGCAACAGTGTGTGAAAAACTTGTGAAGACTTACAGAAAACGTTTGACCTGTGTCATTGCCAACAAAGGGTATATAACAAAGTATTGAGAAACTTTTGTTATTGACCAAATACTTATTTTCCACCATAATTTGCAAATAAATTCATTAAAAATCCTACAATGTGATTTTCTGGATTTTCTTTTCTCATTTTGTCTGTCATAGTTGACGTGTACCTATGATGAAAATTACAGGCCTCTCTCATCTTTTTAAGTGGGAGAACTTGCACAACTGGTGGCTGACTAAATACTTTTTTTCCCCAAAGTACCAATGATGTCGCTCTTGCTGCTGGTGACTCTCAGATCCACCTCTACGCAGACGACACCATTTTGTATACATCTGGCCATTCATTGGACACTGTGTTAACAAACCTCCAAACGAGCTTCAATGCCATACAACACTCCTTCTGTGGCCTCCAACTGCTCTTAAACGCTAGTAAAACTAAAAGCATGCTCTTCAATCGAACGCTGCTTGCACCCACCCGCCCGACTAGAATCACTACTCTCGGCGGGTCTCTGTGGACAACTACAAATACCTAGGTTCTGGTTAGACCGTAAACTCTCCTTCCAGACTCACATTACGCATTTCCAATCCAAAGTTAAATCTAGAATTGGCTTCCTATTTCGCAACAAAGCCTCCTTCACTCATGCTGCTAAACATGCCCTCGTAAAACTGACTATCCTACCGATCCTTGACTTCGGCGATGTCATTTACAAAATAGCTTCCAACACTCTACTCAGCAAATTGGATGTAGTCTATCACAGTGCAATCTGTTTTGTCACCAAAGCCCCATATACTACCCACCATTGTGACCTGTACGTTCTCGTTGGCTGGCCCTCACTACATATTCGTCGCCAAACCCACTGGCTCCAGGTCATCTATAAATCTCTTCTAGGCAAATCCCCGCCTTATCTTAGCTCATTGGTCACCATAGCAACACCCACCCGTAGTATGCATTCCAGCAGGTATATCTCACTGGTCATCCCCAAAGCCAACACCTCCTTTGGCCACCATTCCTTCCAGTTCTCTGCTGCAAATGACTGGAACGAACTGCAAAAATCTCTGAAGCTGGAGAAACTTATCTCCCTCACTATCTTTAAGCATCAGTTGTCAGAGCAGCTTACCGATCACTGCACCTGTACACAGCCCATCTGTAATTAGCCCACCCAACTACCTCATCCCCATATTGTTATTTACATTGTTATTTATTTTGCTAATTTGCACCCCAGTATATCTATTTGCACATCATCTTCTGCACATCTATCACTCCAGTGTTAATACTAAATTGTAATTATTTTGCACTATGGCCTATTTATTGCTTTACCTCCATAACTTACTACATTTGCACACACTGTATATAGATTTTCTATTGTGTTATTGACTGTATGTTTTGTTTATTCCATATGTAACTCTGTGTTTGTTGTTTTTATCGTACTGCTTTGCTTTATCTTGGCCAGGTCGCAGTTGTAAATGAAAACTTGTTCTCAACTGGCTTACCTGGTTAAATAAAGGTGAAATAAAATAAAAATAAATATTATATTATACATTACCCTGTTACCAATTTGTCAAGGGCACCCATACATATTTTTGTGCCCCATTCCATGGAAAGGAATGTGAATAATAGGGGAAGTAGCTTTCATCAAGACAATTATATCTGAGAGCGAGAGAGAAGGGGGGACTGGACACAGTGAGCAGTGGTGTGTCATCTCCAGTGGTTCCTCTACCTCAGGGTTTCCCAAACTCTGTGCACGTTTTGTTTTTTCACCTAAGTAGCACTACACAGCTGATTCAAATAATCAACGAATCTTCAACCTTTGATAATTTGAATCCTCATTGTAGTGTTGGTGGGGTCCTGAGGACCGGCGAGTTTGGGAAACGCTGCTCTACATGGTCTGGTTCTCACTCACCAAGTCATTCATCTGACAGCAGCTGTGCTTGTGTGTGTGTGTGTGTGTGTGTGTGTGGCCAGCAATGAGCATTCAGGGGGTATCCTTTAGGAGGCGGGCTCGTCAAGAATACAGAACAGGAGCCGTGCTCTCTCTCTCTCTTCTCCTCTGGCCCTGAGGGTGACTGGGTGAAAGAGAGAGATAAGAGGTACAGGGGCTAGAGAGGGGTAAAGTGCAAGGGGTGAAGGGAAGAGAGGGGAGAAGGGGAAGTGAGAAGTGGGTGAAAGGGGAGGGAGGTAGCCAAAGGTGAACGAAAAAGCAGGAGTGCATGAGGAAGGCATATGACAAAAATGTGAGGAAAAACAAGAGACAAACATAAAAAAAACGGGAGGTGGGGATTGAGCGAGACAAAGAGGAGGAGAAATATGTCTGATAGCAGCCAGCAACCATCTCTCTTTCCCTCTATTTCACTCTCGCTTTCTCTCTATCTGCCACACGTCTCGGTCCTGCGAGCAAAGTCGTCGAAGTCCTCAGCCTTATTTATAATATCTTGACAAGACACACCAGTGGCTGACGCTTGTTGCTTCGCTGAGTGAGACCGGGACGGGCGGTGTGCTGAAAAAAAACAGTTCCCTCATTACGGAGACAGGTTTAACGGGCGAGCCGCTGGCAAGGCTAATTTGACTGGGCCCGTTTGTATTTACATTTGGAGCGACTGGCGAGGTGGCTGATTGTGGGGCTACACCTCCTCGTCGCCTATAATTGCGACCGCCAGTCGGCCGTGAATGTGCCCGCCAAGAGGGGCTCTCTTGCTCATTACCATAGCGGACATTGCCACTAGCTTCACCAACCCACCCTCCCCTACCACCACCCATTCCCCTCGCTTGAGATCCAACGGCTGACACCAACTGACTCCTTGACGAGCCTTTCCTATGACTGTTCCGCGCTCAACCACTTTGTGCTTAATCCTCCTTCGGCCTTCATCCAGGTCGTATTCAAGGATCATATGCCTCTATTGAAATTCTATGCAAAAAAGTGTGGCTTCGGTTAATATCGATACCGAAAACAATGGTGAATAAATTAGTTTAGCCCATCTAGCCATGCAGATCCCCACATCTCAAGTTTTGAGTTGGTTCAAAACAAGACACTCTTGCTCTTTCCATGCTCTGCCAGTATTGGTATACTTTGGTACCTGTCTTGGTACAGATTACCAGTAATGTGTTGACTTGACCACTAAAATCTAGATAAACCCTGGGGAACATTAAGTGTATCCCTGGTATCAGGGGTTAATGGCATAAAAGCAACCAAGCAGAAAAACCTTTAAATTAATTAGACCAAGCAGATTGTCAGTTCACCCATATAAAAATATAAAAACTAATAGTAAATCTGAGATGGCATTAAGGCCTTACCAGCTACACTATTACCATAAACAAAAACAGGCTGGCTTTACTGGAAAACCCACTTGGGAATGAACCAGCAAACAATTCCTAAATTACCCTGCAGGTGTCTATTGCATTCGTATGTAGGTATAACCAAATGGGTATCAAGTGTGTGTGAGATTCAACACCATATCAGCCCTTCGAGGCATTAGCTCTGGGGGGGATCAGATCTCAAGCGGATCTCAAATGAGATTACACCTCACGGCAAACTGCCTCCGCTACACAGAGAGGCTTTCAACAAGTCGGAAAAGTCGGAACTTAAAGTATCTCCAGGTACAGCAGCCTTTCCTGTTGCGTTCTTTCCCTCCCTCCCTTTCGCTGTCCCTCCCTCCCTCCATCCCAGGGAGGCATGGCTGGGCCTAAGCGATCCTGTTACACCACTGACAGTGCTCTCCATTGGCACCGTCTGTCCCAGGGGGGTGAGAGAGGACTGGGGAGGGGGGGACTAAGAGATGAGGCTGCTGCTGGCCTGCTTCAGATTGAGCACACCTTGACTGTGTCACTCAGCGGCAGCGAGAAGCCACCATGCACCGCAGGGAGCGGCGTGGGCAGGGAGGTGTGTGTTTACGGTTTGTGGGAGGATGTGTGTGTGTGCCTGTGAGGGTGTGTGTGTATATCTCTGTCCATGCGCATGTGTCTGTGTCTAGGGAAAAGGCCTGGTTCGAACTTCTCATGGCAAGCTGAAGCCACATAGAATACAAATCCGTTTCTCCCCAGTGACTTTAACCCTGGTTCTGGACCAGCTTCTGAATCTGTTTACAGAAGTGTGGGAGAAGTGTTTTTTTTAAATCATATACAAAGCTGCAAGGTGATCTGGTTGGGTCTACGTATAAAAAAAAAAAAAAAAGATACGCTAAAATATGCTATGCATTTTTTAATTGTGAGAAAAATAGGAGGATTTTAGTAAGGAGGGTACAAGGTTAGTATGTGACCTGCATGTGCAACGGCAGCCAATTCTGTTCTGGGTGCAGAGTTTATGTACCGTCGGCCGCTCGCGGGTCCTTTAATATTCTGCATTTCATTAGCCCAGATGAGCGCTAAACATCCTTGACTCTGCAAGGGGGATCAGTGTTGGGAGCTAGGATTATTCCGAGCTGCACATCACACCACCTTGTCCTCTCCCTTTCCTCCCCTCCACAGCTACTGCCTCCTAATGAGGCCTGGCCTCATTTCTCATGAATGAAGTGGCGAGCATCAACAATGGCCCATGATAGAAATGCAGAAGGGTTATGATAGGTATGGCCAATGATCACTGGAATACAAAGAGCCGCAGTGGTGGAGTAGTATGATATGGCGAACCAAATCCTAATGTGCAGCCTGGTATCAGAATATATGTGTCACTTGGTGATGCTTTTGCAAAAAATATGCATGACAATGGGCGTCAATGAGCTTTGCAGCCAACCATTGTTTGGTTGATCGTTTGAGTCTGTGTGAGGCGCAAACATAAAATCTGACAGTTCATTATTAACGCCATCCTCGTTGTTTGTTGAATTTGACTAGTAAGAAAGTCTCTATTCCTGGATTTAAGGATGGATGGACAACATGTGCAGTATTTATATGGGTGACTAGTTTATTTGAGTAGGGACAGATGCAGTAACATTGACATTGCAATTTACAACAGTAATATGCATTGCACCATAACACGTTAGCTTGCGCTAATTTACTGTGCCCGTCCCTAGATAGACAGTAACATGACAAGAAAATCCAGAAAAGAAAGAAAAAACAATGAAAAAAGTGAATAAATAATGAACAAAATATAAACACAACATGCAAGAATTTCAAAGATTTTTGTGAGTTACAGTTCATATGAGGAAATCAGTCAATTGAAATAAATAAATTAGGCCCTAATCTTTTACATGACTGGGAATACAGATATGCATCTGTTGGTCACAGATACATAAAAAAAAAAAAAGTAGGGGCATCAAATCAAATCACATTTTATTTGTCACATACACGTGTTTAGCAGATGTTATAGCGGGTGTAGTGAAATGCTTGTACTTTCAGAAAATCAGAAAACCAGTCAGTATCTAGTGAGACCACAATTTGCCTCATGCAGCACAACACATCTCCTTCATATAGAGTTGATCAGGCTGTTGATTGTGGCCTGTGGAATGTTGTCTCACTCCTCTTCAATGGCTGTGGGAAGTTGCTGGATACTGGCGGGAACTGGAACACGCTGTCGTACACATCGATCCAGAGCTTCCCAAACATGCTCAATGGGTGACATGTCTGGTATGCAGGCCATGGAAGAACTGGGACATTTTGAACTTCCAGGAATTGTGTACAGATCCTTGCGACATGGGGCTGTGCATTATCATGCTGAAACATGAGGTGATGGCTGCGGATGAATGGCACGACAATGGGCCTCAGGATCTCGTCACGGTATCCCTGTGCATTCAAATAGCCATTGATCAAATGCAATTGTGTTCATTGTCCGTAGCTTATGCCTGCCCATACCATAACCAAGAGTGTGCAAAGCTGTCATCAAGGCAAAGGGTGGCTATTTGAAGAATCTCAAATATAAAATGTATTTTGATTTGTTTAACACTTTATTGGTTACTACATGATTCTATATGTGTTAAGTTGATGTCTTCACTATTATTCTAATAAAGAAAAACCCTTGAATGAGTAGGTGTGTCCAAACTTTTGACTGGTAGTGTACACATAAACAATGAAAACAAATGACAAAACATACAGTTTCACAAACACAGTCCCAAACCAAGCCCAGCCCAAGACTAAAATACCCAGCACAATGGAAAATAGCCATTGCCCTCTAGTCCAGAACCTGGCATTATCCGTGTCCAGAAACCCTGTTAAGAGGTCTATAACTGATCACGTTGGCAGCAATTTGAGCCAGGCTTTTACTTTAACCAGAGAAGGTTGACTAAGCGACTGTACATCAGAACTCTACAGTTACCAATATTCAATGTCAAGCATGAGTTATCAAGCCATTCTACAATTGAAACCATATGTTGTGTCAACACATCAGTAGGGACATCAAATGTTCAGCCTGCTGCAGATACCCTATGGATGCTCTAGTCTAGTTAAATTGTGCTTAGGAGCATTGTTTTACTGTCTTCATGGTTAAAGTAGGAAGAAATAGATGTCATTGTTGTAAACATGTGTGAGTGTGCTACATTTACTATCATCATATATTAAAATATTGAATTACTTTGACATATTTAATTATGTTATATTACACAATCCCTATGGTGGACAGAACGTGTTACTACATTACACAGACTAACGTTTTCACCACACAACAATTACTGGAAATACACATCCTTTTTACCTCAGATTGGTGATGTTAGTATAAAAGTTTATAGTCATCACGATATCACAAAATCTATTGCTTAAAAAAAATCTATTTCTTTGGTTTATTACCAGTGTTTTTGTGATATGCGCCTCCCATAATTAATGGATTTGAGGGTTAAGCTATAATTCAAAATACAAGTAATCTGAACACAAGATGTGAAATGTATGTGTAGGGAGTAACTTTTATGTATTGGTCTTCAAACTATCACAACTTATTTAAGCATATTGATTATGAATTTGGACATCTTAAACCTGTGTTTTGACACTCGGCCAGAAATCAGAAAGCCATGACAACAGAAAGCACCAACAGTATCATTTCAATGTTCAATGTTTTAAGAATATAAATGGCACTTTTAACATAATTTTCCTACAGGATTCTACTTTATCAGGTGAAAACTACTGAATGTGCCAAAAAACATGCTATGATTTATTGATTTCGGTGATATTAGTGAAATCCTGAAAATATGTTTGTCCTGGCTAACATCAGTAACCACAAGACATGTTTTTCCTACCGCATAAACTACAGTGTCGTCAGCATAGATCTGAATACTAGCCACTGGACACACATCAGGCAGATCATTTATGTATAAACAACAACAAAAAACTAGAACCAATCCTTGTGGGACACCCATTCTGCTTTTCAGGGCTACAGACCTTATGTTATTGATCACTACACTTTGTTCCCTGTTCTTGAGATCAAATCATCTTAGTGCTTTGTTAGAAATGTTTTACCTTGAAGGTTTTGAGACCAGGATGCTGTGATTAAAGGTGTCAAAAGTGCTGCTTAAATCGAGAAAAATAACGCCAACCATATTGCCTTGGTCCAATCAATGTTTAAAACTATCTATCAGAAAACAGTTCGCTGTTTCTGTTGAGTGTTTACGTTTAAAGACAAATTGCTGTGAATGCAGGAATTGATTATCCTCCAAGTAGGCCATTAAATGCTCTGCAACAACTTTCTCCAACACTTGTGATAGAACTGGAAGAATGCCAATCGGCCTATAGTTACATGCCTAGTCGACTTCATCCGATTTAATAATGGGCGTTACCAGTGCCCCCTCTGGAAACTGTGTAGTTCTTATTGACAGATTTATCAGGTGGGTGAGAGGCTTGACTGTATTTGTCACTGTATTTCTTAAATAGTACTGTCTAGGCCGCCCGAGTTGCACAGCGGTCTAAGGCACTGCATCGCAGTGTTGAGGCGTCACTACAGGCTGGGGTTCGATCCCAGGCTGTTTCACAGCCGGCCGTGACCGTGAGTCCCATAGGGTGGCGCATAATTGGCAGAGCGTCGTCCGGGTTAGGGGAGGGTTTGGCCGAGGGGGGGGTCTTTCCTTGGCTCATCGCGCTCTAGCGACTCTAGTGGCAGGCCAGACACCTGCAAGCTGACTTCAGGCGTCAGTTGAACGGTGTTTCCTCTGACACATTGGTGCAGCTGGCTTCCAGGTTAAGCGAGAAGGTGTTAAGAAGCAGCGTGGCTTGGTGGGTCATGTTTCGGAGGACACATGACTCGACCTTCGCCTCTCCCGAGCCCGTTGGGGAGTTGCAGCGATGAGACAACATTGTAACTACAAATTGGGTATCACGAAATTGGAGAGAAAAAGGGGGTAAAATAAAAAAATACTTTCTAAATTAAGATTTCTGCATGACCTACAGTAAGACTTCTCTGTAATTTCAACAGTAAAACACTCTAGAATGCACAGTAAAATACCATACATGTGTTTTACAGCATTAATGCTGTCGATTGCACTGCATTATGGGTAAAATACTGCTATTAACTGTAATTGGAAACCTCCTGCAATATCTTTACAGTAATAGCTTATGCCTACTGTAGATTCAAATGATCAGTTTCAGGCGCAACCTCATACTGTCGAGACACATGAAGCTCAGACTATTTTAGAAAATATCTTCTTGAAGTGGTTGTGAAGTGGAATAATATTTTCAGCAGCTGCTGGGTAGGTACCTTGACTGGTTTTTTTTTATTTGTTTTTTTGTTTTTTTATCTATGGGTTAGATCAGCTTAATATTGCAGATAGATTGTAACTTCCATCAATGTAATTGTCTGCATCACTTCCAATCCCCCATGTTTTTTATATATATACTCCCCTTTATTACTTTTCAACCCCACCATCCTTTCCCTACTTGGGGTAAATTAGTGAACAACAATGCTTAGGCCTCTACTTCCAGCTTATACTTACTATCTACATTTTATGGACACAGTCAATTTTACAATAATTATATTTTATTTGTTTTTGCTCCTGAACTACTTCTACTCTCAACCTCTCCGATCATTTTCATGATGTCCATCCGGTTTGCTTCTACAGTGGGGAGAACAAGTATTTGATACACTGCCGATTTTGCAGGTTTTCCTACTTACAAAGCATGTAGAGGTCTGTAATTTTTTATCATAGATACACTTCAACTGTGAGAGACGGAATATAAAACAAAAATCCAGAAAATCACATTGTATCATTTATTTGCATTTTATTGCATGACATAAGTATTTGATACATCAGAAAAGCAGAACTTAATATTTGGTACAGAAACTTTTGTTTGCAATTACTGAGATCATACGTTTCCTGTAGGTCTTGACCAGGTTTGCACACACTGCAGCAGGGATTTTGGCCCACTCCTCCATACAGACCTTCTCCAGATCCTTCAGGTTTCGGGGCTGTCGCTGGGCAATACAGATTTTCAGTTCCCTCCAAAGATTTTCTATTGGGTTCAGGTCTGGAGACTGGCTAGGCCACTCCAGGACCTTGAGATGCTTCTTACGGAGCCACCCCTTAGTTGCCCTGGCTGTGTGTTTCGGGTCGTTGTCATGCTGGAAGACCAAGCCACAACCCATCTTCAATGCTCTTCATGAGGGAAAGAGGTTGTTGGACAAGATCTCGCGATACATGGCCCCATCCATCCTCCCCTCAATACGGTGCAGTCGTCCTGTCCCCTTTGCAGAAAAGCATCCCTAAAGAATGATGTTTCCACCTCCATGCTTCACGGTTGGGATGGTGTTCTTGTGGTTGTACTCATCCTTCTTCTTCCTCCAAACACGGCGAGTGGAGTTTAGACCAAAAAGCTCTATTTTTGTCTCATCAGACCACATGACCTTCTCCGAGCAGGGGGACCTTGCGTGCGCTGCAGGATTTTAATCCATGACGGTGTAGTGTGTTACTAATGGTTTTCTTTGAGACTGTGGTCCCAGCTCTCTTCAGGTTATTGACCAGGTCCTGCCATGTAGTTCTGGGCTGATCCCTCACCTTCCTCATGGCCATTGATGCCCCACGAGGTGAGATCTTGCATGGAGCCCCAGACCGAGGGTGATTGACCGTCATCTTGAACTTCTTCCATTTTCTAATAATTGCGCCAACAGTTGTTGCCTTCTCACCAAGTTGCTTGCCTATTGTCCTGTAGCCCATCCCAGCCTTGTGCAGGTCTACAATTTTATCCCTGATGTCCTTACACAGCTCTCTGGTCTTGGCCATTGTGGAGAGGTTGGAGTCTGTTTGATTGAGTGTGTGGACAGGTGTCTTTTATCCAGGTAAAGAGTTCAAACAGGTGCAGTTAATACAGGTAATGAGTTGAGAACAGGAGGGCTTCTTAAAGAAAAACTAACAGGTCTGTGAGAGCCGGAAATCTTACTGGTTGGTAGGTGATCAAATACTTATGTCATGCAATAAAATGCAAATTAATTACTTAAAAATCATACAATGTGATTTTCTGGATTTTTGTTTTAGATTCCGTCTCTCACAGTTGAAGTGTACCTATGATAAAAAAAAATTACAGACCTCTACATGCTTTGTAAGTAGGAAAACCTGTAAAATTGGCAGTGTATCAAATACTTGTTTTCCCCACTGTATATGCCATATTTTTCTAACTGTGCTCTTTCCCAAAAGCTCCCAACATACAACCTATATACTTATTATGGACACAGTATGCTTACATTATTAGTTATCTTGTTATTATTTGTTGTTATTTGTTATTAGTCCCATCATTCAACGCCATTCAACACCTCCCATCTATCTCTTAACACCATCCATATAGGATTTCTATTTTTAAACTGTACTGTGATGTTTTACAAATGTTCTGAACCTTTCTATTCTCATTGCTTCTACAGATTGTGAATTAAAAATAAACATTTTTGCTAAAAGTATTATTATATTATTGATCGATTGACTATGACTTTTCAGATCACCCAGTAATGCTATCTGCAAGGTTAGTTCCAGGTAAATATTGCAATCCTTTAGCCATTCCTGGACCTGTGTCCAAAATCAAGCTACAAATGGACAGAACCAAAACAAATTATCTAATGATTCTGTCTCTTCACAGCAAAATCTGCAGAGCTGGGAAGATTGTATCCCCCATATAAATAACATTCTATTGGTAGCAATAATTTTATATAATAATTTAAATTGAAAGATTCTAATTTTTGAATCCGGTGTTGTTTAGCGTGTCAGTTCATAAACACTATGCCATGGGATCGGTATGTCAAAAATCTCTTCCCAACTATTTTGCAATCTATATGGGAAAGCTGTCAATCCTTTGGTCCTTAAATGAAACTGATATATTTTTTTATTTATCACAGTTTTCCTTAACCAATTATGTTCTTTAATGCAAGGCAAGTTCCTTACTTTCTCCCCCTTCCACTTTCCTCTTCCATTTTTGCGGTAAGGCTGCAATTATTTGGTTGTAATTTTGGGCAGAGCAGACATTTCCATATGTTTTTGTTAGCTGCATGTGCGACATAACTCCACCAGTCCTACCGATGATATCATTTACGAAGATTGTACCTTGACTTGTTTATAAGTATATTTATTGCTAGCCAACGTTGAATTGTACGTTGCATATTATTAGCTAGTTCAAGTTGACACAAGCCATTTAGGTCTACTTTCTTGCAGTTTAAAAGATATGACCAATATATTACCGGCACAGCATTTCTTTTTTTTCTTCCGATTCACGGGCCGCATTTTAAAATATGGCCTAAAACTCATATCTCAATTTTTTCAAACTTATGGGCAATTCACAATATAGTGTGTATCTCTTTATTTTTTAAAAATGTTTTCTCTAAATAAGCTTTGTTGTACAATTAAAGGTCAAATACACTGCATTTAAAATGGTCAGCAATAATCTAATGACTTCAGAGCTTGTGAAATTATACCTAGGCTGAATATATGCCTTCCACAACCATAAGACCCACTAATAATTTAATTATTTTATCAAAATAGTTGTAACTGCTTTTTTTTGCATAATCACTGATCTGGCTTTCAGGTCTGTCTATATAAATGCACTTTTTGTTACAAATGTAACCAGAACCATGCATAATGCACATTCACAAATAATGTAGCAGGCATTATAGAACATGAACACCGGTCTCATAAACAGTCTCTCGAGCACAAGCCAACATGCTAGTGAGTGGCCAGCTAGTATTTATTTTTCAAGCTTATCCAACTTGGATCTAGGTATAATTTCACAAGCCCTGAATTCAGCTAACAAGGCAAAACAGTTGAATTGTTATGAGCACAACCTTCTGTCTGTCTCCAACTGTTTGAACAGCATGCTATCCTGTCCACTTTGTTCAGATGTTGAAATCAAGTGGCCTACCTTATTTCTCAGAATGAGAATGAGTTGCCAATTCCTTATATAATTGTTTTATGCTTATTTCACATTTATAAAACACAATCATCCAAACAGCTAGCATAACAATCTTTATTTGACAAAAATGCTGCTAGCGATACGTGGTACCATAATGCATGTGTGACAAACTGAGCATTAATTTTCCAGAGAGAATGTTCATTGGTACATTCATTTTAGTAGTGTCTGCTCTGGAGTTGAAACAAACAGCATATGGTTTGAAAGGTTAACTTCTCCTCTTTACAGTAAAATAAGGCCTCCATGTTTTTCTATGCACTTATTTTGAACCTAAGCTTGTCGCCTGCCTCCCCGCCTTTGGGACAATGACTCCCATTGTTAGGGCGGAGACATGAGCATCTCGTCATTATATACAGATCTCTGGTGTAAATGGGAAGGTGCCCAGCACAGAAGGAGCGAACGAGACATTTTACATTTTAGTCATTTAGCAGACGCTCTTATCCAGAGCGACTTACAGTTAGTGCATACATTATTTTTTTATACTGGCCCCCCGTGGGAAACGAACCCACAACCTTGGCGTTGCAAACGCCATGCTCTACCAACTGAGCTACATCCCTGCCGGCCATTCCCTCCCCTACCCTGGACGACGCTGGGCCAATTGTGCGCCGCCCCATGGGTCTCCCGGTCGCGGCCGGCTATGACAGAGCCTGGATTCGAACCAGGATCTCTAGTGGCACAGCTAGCACTGCAATGCAGTGCCTTAGACCACTGCGCCACTCGGGAGATACGAGACCAAAAACACAACATGAGAACAAGCGGACATAAACGCTCATAAAAACTTGATTCTGCAATGCAGGCATTTGGAATATCGCGCAAAAACATGAATTTGAATTAATCCAATTAATTTGATATATCGCCCAGCCCTAGTTTGAAGTAGAAGTATCTAGCAGTTTTATTTGTATTTGATCAATTATGACTCAATTGATTTTATAAACTATAATGCATACAGTTGAAGTCAACTCAAACTCAGTTTTTCACACTTCTGACTTCAACTGTATTTGAGCTATTCCTGCCATAATATGGACTTGGTCTTTTACCAAATAGGGCTATCTTCTGTATACCCAGCCTACCTTGTCACAACACAACTGATTGGCTCAAACGCATTAAGGAAAGAAATTCCACTAATTAAGTTTTAAGAAGGCACACCTGTTAATTGAAATGCATTCCAGGTGACTACCACATGAAGCTGGTTGAGAGAATGCCAAGAGTGTGCAAAGCTGTCATCAAGGCAAAGTGTGGTTACTTTGAAGAATCTCAAATATAAAATATATTTTCATTTGTATAACACTTTTTTGGTGACTACATGATTCCATGTGTGTTATTTCATAGGTGTGATGTCTTCACTATTATTCTACAATGCAGAAAATAGTAAAAATGAATGAGTAGGTGTGTCCAAACTTTTGACTGGTAGTGTATCTCTAAACGTTAGCTACAGTAATAAGGAAAAAAATGGAGGGAGGGATTCTAGATTTGAATCCTAAGCAATTCTGAAAATTCAAGTGAAATGTAGTCTAGGTTGGTAGGGATATTTTCAAGCACGTCACCTGTGACATATAAAGCCATAAATTGACTCACCTTTTGTTAAATTTGCACTTTTGATAATGTATCATTGTACATTTAGCCAGGGGCGCAACTTTGGTTTCAGAAGGGTCAAATTACTCTCAAGGATGAAACTTTCCACTAAATAAAGAAACAGACATGTCATCAGATTTGGTCGAGTGTCTAATTAGCATGTCAATAGATGGTAAATAGATTAAAGTAATGTTTTGCTCCTATCGATGGCACTGAGGTGGTACAGGTGTAATCTTTTTGTTTTTTTATTTTTTATTTAACCTCTTAAGGATTGGACTCTTTTTTTCAATTTTCGTCTAAAATGCATACGCACATCTAACTGTCTGTAGCTCAGGACCTGAAGCAATGATATGCATATTTTTGATACCATTTGAAAGGAAACACTTTGAAGTTTGTGGAAATGTGAAATGAATGTAGGAGAATATCACATCTAGATGGCCGGGCGGGTTGGGTGTGGAGCCAGAGACAGCAGGGGTTCAAACTGTAGAACCCAGTTCCTACATTTGAATATAACAAATGTATCAAACAAAACTATGCTACATTTTATCTCTGGGACCCTTAAGATGAGAAATCAGAGCAAGATTACTGAATATAAGTACATTATTTACCTTCAGAGGTGAATGTATCAAACCAGTTGCCGTGATACGTTTTTTGTTGTGTGCACTCTCCTCAAACAATAGCATGGTATATTTACACTGTAATAGCTACTGTAAATTGGACAGTGCAGTTAGATTAACACGAATTTAAGCTTTCTGCCCATATAAGACATGTCTATGTCCTGGAAAGTTTGCTGTTACTTACAACAGTCATGCTAATCACGTTAGCGCACGTTAGCTCAACCGTCCCGTATATGGGACACCGATCCCGTAGAGGTTAACTAGGCAAGTCAGTTAAGAACAAAATTCTTATTTACAATGACGGCCCACCAAAAGGCCTCCTGCGGGGACAGGGGCTTGGATAAAAAAATATATATATAAATATATATATATATATATATATATATATATATATATATATATATATATATATATATATATATATATATAGGACCAAACACACATCATAGCGAGACAACAAAACATTACATAAAGAGAGACCTAAGACAACAACATAGCATGGCAGCAACCCAGCAAGGTAGCAACCCAACATGAAAACAACATGGTAGCAACACAACATGGCAGCAGCACAAGACATGGTAAAAACATTATTGGGCACCGTCAACAGCACAAAGAGCAAGAAAGAAGAGACAACAATACATCATGCGAAGCAGCCACAACTGTCAGTAAGAGTGTCCATGATTGAGTCTTTGAATGAAGAGATGGAGATAAAACTGTCCAGAGTGTTTTTTGCAGCTCGTTCCAGTCGCTAGCTGCAGCGAACTGGAAAGTGGAGCGACCCAGGGATGTGTGCGCTTTGGGGACCTTTAACAGAATGTGACTGGCAGAATGGGTGTTGTATGTGGAGGATGGGGGCTGCAGTAGGTATCTCAGATAGGGGGGAGTGAGGCCTAAGAGGGTTTTGTAAATAAGCATCAACCAGTGGGTCCTGCGACGGGTATAAAGAGATTTACAAAGGAGTATAGAGTGCAGTGATGTGGCCTATAAGGAGCATTGGTGGCAAATCTGATGGCCGAATGGTAAAGAACATCTAGCCGCTCGAGAGTACCCTTACCTGCCAATCTATAAATTACGTCTCCGTAATCTAGCATGGGTAGGATGGTCATCTGAATCAGGGTTAGTTTGGCAGCTGGGGTGAAAGAGGAGCGATTACGATAGAGGAAACCAAGTCTAAATGTAACCTTAGCCTGCAGCTTTGATATGTGCTGAGAGAAGGACAGTGTAGTGTCTAGTAATGTGATGTATTAGGTTAAATAACATAGTTCTGGAGCCATATTAATTGCCTTAAACAGAGCAAACTTTGCCAAATCATCGCATATAAATATCAATCATTATTTCAATAATGACACAGTGTGGCTGATGAAAAGACTAAGAGAGTCGATTTAGTAAAAACGCACACTTGCTTTGTAGAGACTGCTTTGTAGATAGTGAAGGTCAACACCACTAAGCCACAGTAGACCAAACGGCATACGCCACAGACAAAACACTCCCTGTGTTGCAATACAGTGCTTTTGTTGAAAGTATACAGGATGGAGACTGCAGAGACAACCCCAGACCTGAATGATCTATCGATTAAATAATAATACAATGCACCAGGTGGAAAAAGAACAGCAGCAATCCATTTAGATTTTTTTTCTATCATTTGATTAGTTACTATTAGCTTCCTTTTTCTGGAAAGGTACGTTTTTCAGTTGCCGTCCAGATTTCAAGAAACATCTGTTTCGCTAAGCTTAATGGGCGAGGGTGTTAAAGAATGCCATGTAAGGGAAGCAAAAGTAAAGTGCTATTGGAAGTTAATTGACTGATTTGAACTGGAACATCTGTTCCTCGTTTGTTTGTCGGAGACGGTTTGGTCTAGGGAATTGCGACACGTGTGTGGCAAAGGATTAAAGGAAAAATATATCACACATACCCAGAAAGCATATAGACATGGCAGTCCTTTATAAGATCACTGAGTGATATTTTATCGCAGGGGATAATAAATCATTTTGAATGGGAACTCCAGAGACTTGTGAAGTCAAGGAAGACATGGAGGAACAAATGAAGGAAAGAGTCCAAGGTCCAAGAGAGGGAGCAGTTGTGACAGCTGTTTGCCTGCAACTCTGTCATGCTCTCGGAGCCCTCAGCATCTACAGTTTGTTCATAGCCTTCTTATAATAACGATACAATGTCACAGGGCCATTGACCAGTGGGAAGAGAAACTGTGGAAGACATTTTTACAATTTCCCTTTTGTCCGAATACAATTTAAAGTGCAATGGCACCGACACGGTACCATGTGGTATGCCAGCTGTACAAGATGGCTTTTCTTCTGCACACTCACACATGCAACATAACAGCCCTCCCCTGTCCGCGTCCTGAGCCCCTTAAAAAAAAACAGTCGGCAGAGAGACTGGGCCGCGTTAAAACATTACGAGCCCGACGCCCTCGTGCCATAGGCTGGCCGCGGTGGCACTCCTGCTCCACCGACGATTTATCACGTACCGCCAGTGCCTGTTTCATTTGTAACCAAGCACTTCCTCTATTTCCTCGCCGTCGGCCCCTCAGAACTTTTGACGGAGCCTTGTTTCGTGGGGTCAGGGGTTAAACAAAGGCGGAGGAGTGACTCGAAAGGCTCAGGTAAACAGCTGGACAGAGTAGCGGGCCCCCGCAGCGGGGTCTTACGCCAGGGGGGCTTTTTAAAGAAGGTGTCGGAGACTGGGGCCGATTAGAGAGGCAGTAAAAGGAATGGACGGGGAGTGTGAAACATCCCACTGAATTTAATTTGGCTGTATCTCAGTGCTACTACAGCCGTCGGCCAGGCTCCGCTTACTTAGCTACGTCTATCACATACAAGCTGACTTGAGGGTTTTATTTGGTGTCAAGTGCCTGGCTACTGGAACTAGACATGTCTTCGATCTGACGAGTGCTTTCATAAAGCCCAGTCCTAATAGTTAAGTAGATTGTCAGTTGTAGTGTTTACATCTCCTTGCACAGCGATGGTACAGGACTTGGTATAGTAACAATATTAAATTCCTATATCACATATCATACAATTCTACCACAGCAGGGATTTACGACAGACCATTTTAGAAGGAAGTGAATTTAATAAGGGAGGTCTTCCTGGTATTGGGCCTTGCTTGACATTTGGGCAACTGTTAAATGTATACAACTCATTAGCTAAACACAACTGCCAGTTTGGCAAGCTATACATGACCAGTAATGAGATTTGAGGCTTGCCAGGAATTCACTGGTTAAACCATGTGGTGGGGTATACAGAAGATAGCTCTATTTGGTAAAAGACCAAGTCCATATTATGGCAAGAACAGTTCAAATAAGCAAAGAGAAACGACAGTCCATCATTACTTTGAGACATGAAGGTCAGTCAATACGGAACATTTCTATTACTTTGAAAGTATTTTTAAGTGCAGTCGCAAAAACCATCAAGCACTATGATGAAACTGGATCTCATGAGGACCGCCACAGGAATGGAAGACCCAGAGTTACCTCTGCTTCATAGGATAAGTTCATTAGAGTAACCAGCCTCAGAAATTGAAGCCCAAATAAACGCTTCACAGAGTTCAAGTAACAGACACATCTCAACATCAACTGTTCAGAGGAGACTGTGTGAATCAGGCCATGGTCGAATTGCTGCAAAGAAATCACTACTACAGGATACAAATAAGAAGAAGAGACCTGCTTGGGCCAAGAAAGACGATCAATGGACATTAGACTGGTGGAAATTTTGGTTCCAACTGCCGTGTCTTTGTGAGACGCGGTGTGGGTGAACGGATTATCTCCACACGTGTATTTCCCACCGTAAAGCATGTAGGAGGAGGTGTTATGGTGTGGGGGTGCTTTGATGGTGACACTGTCTGTGATTTATTTAGAATTTAAGGCACACTTAACCAGCATGGATACCACAACATTCTGCAGCGATATGCCACAACATCTGGTTTGGGCTTAGTGGGACTATCATTTGTTTTTCAACAGGACAATGAACCAACACACCTCCAGGTTGTGTAAGGGCTATTTTACCAAGAAGGAGAGTGATGGAGTGCTGCATCAGATGACGTGGCCTCCACAATCCCCTGACCTCAACCCAATTGAGATGGTTTGGGATGAGTCGGACCGCAGAGTGAAGGAAAAGCAGCAAACAAGTGCTCAGCATATGTGGGAACTCCTTCAAGACTGTTGGAAAAGCATTCCAGCTGAAGCTGGTTGAGAGAATGCCAAGTGTGTACAAAGCTGTCATCAAGGCAAAGGGTGGCTATTTGAAGAATCTCAAATATAAAATATATTTTGGTTTTTTTAACACTTTTTTGGTTACTACATGATTCCATATGTGTTATTTCATAGTTTTGATGTCTTCACTATTATTCTACAATGTAGAAAATAGTAAAAATAAAGAAAAACCCTTGAATGAGTAGGTGTTCTAAAACTTTTGACCGGTAGTGTATTTGTCAAGTAAAGCAAAGATAAATAGCATTTACAGCTAGCCTAACCTCCAGGGGTAACACACTATTTGATTGTTTCAGACATACGTTAAATTAGCAACACTGCTTTGGTAATCGACCAGCGATCTAACATCCCCTTCTCCAATCTCTGACATAAATCAGAAGGTTTTGCTTCAGAGTCAAGAGGTGGGGGTGAGTTTGGTAGTCGGGGAAGTAGGTGAGGGGGGCGACAGGGAGGACATAAATGCGTCAACAGGCGTTTTAATTGGCTGGGAGTGAATGACTTCTGTGTGCTTCCTTGGATGGCCCTTCCGCTCTGCTCTGTCTTTATTGTTCCTCCTCCCTGCCTGTAAAAAAGCCCAGGCAAGGGAAGTTATTAAGCCAGGTCTGCTGCTGTCAGACACACAAACAGACCAAAATGCACACAAGTGGTCACAGGGGGATCAGTGATATGGTTCTCCATCAATACACCAGGCCTCTAGACATCTGTGTCCTACCCTAAACCTAGCATTCAACAGTGTGTGTGTGTGTGTGTGTGTGTGTGTGTATGCTTGGCAAAAGTGCTTCATACCTTGTACAGTGAAGAACAGCCCTTAGGGCAGGCCCTGGAAGTGTACTGCTGCATCCATATACTACCAAGCACAACCCCATCAATGGAAGGTTCCCGGCCTGTATAGCGATCAGTGTGTGCTCTCAAGTGGACATTTACAAACTCCACACACACAGTGTGTCCAGCCAAGGACATAACGCACCAAATCAGTCCATTTCACAGTTAATCAGCCCCCATTAACACCTTAATCTTCAAACACCATTCTCCCATCTCCTTCAGTCTTTCTTAACCCGCTCAACCCATTGCCGCCCGTCCATTGAGAAGTAAACTAATCAAATCCCCCAATTGATTTCTTCATATCGGTGTATGGTGCCGGTGGAAGTCACAGCCTTTACTGTGTTGAAGAAGACCGAGGGGTTGTAATGGTTGCGGTTGTGGTGTCGGAGGCGGGTCAGAGGCCTAGCATCGGCTCTAATTCCCCCAGCTAAAGTAAAGATGATCCCCAGAGAAAGAGCCACACGCTGGGGCACTCTATAGTCCAGAGCCCCTTCCTTGGGGGATTGTCTCTAGGCAACCGTCTGGAGAATTGGATTGTTCTTTTTTTCCTTAAATTTTTTCCTGTTCTTTCTCTCTTTTTTGTTAGGGTTTCGTATTGGGGTCTTAGTTGTGCGTGACCTCTTAGTGCTAGGTGTCGGAAATACGTCAAATTATATGAAACGTCTATAGAATTGTGTAGATTTAGAAGATTTTGTTTGATGACGAGTCCGCAGAAGAATTGGCTCCACAAACTGGTCTACATACTGAGCATACATGGGCGCTGTGAGAGTTATTTAAGATACTCTTCAAAGACGTAGGGTTTCAGACGTTTTCGAAAGATCGGCAGGGAATCTGCTATCCTGACTTTAGGGGTAAGCTTGTTCCACCATTGGGGCGCCAGGACAGAGAAGAGGTTTAATTGGGCTGAGTGGGAGCTGCCCTCCCGTAGGGGTGGGAGGGCCAAGAGACCAGAGGTGGCGGAACGGAATGCTCAGGTTGGGATGTAGGGTTTAAGCATAGCCTGAAGGTAAGGAGGTGCAGTTCCTCTTGCTGCTCCAGAGTCTTGAAGATGATGTGAGCTTCGACTGGAAGGCAGAACACCAGGCAGGCTGCGGCATTCTGGATAAGTTGCAGGGGTTTGATGGCACAAACGGAGAGCCCAGCCCACAGAGATTTGCAGTAGTCTAGACGGAAGATGACAAGTGCCTGGATTAGGACCAGCGCAGCTTCCTGTGTGAGGAAAGGGCGTACTCTACAGATGTAGTAGAACATGAACCTGCAGAGAACGACAGGTGTTGTCCAGGGTCACACCAAGGTTCTTTGCACTCCGGTATGGAGAGGTCTTGGAGTAGGCAGGCCTTTCCCGGGAGGAAGAGCAGCTCCGTTTTGTCGAGGTTGAGCTTGAGGTGGTGGGCCGACATCCAAGCTGAGATGTCTGGCAGGCACGCAGAGATGCGTGTTGCCACCTGGGTGTCAGAAGGGGGGAAGGAGAAGAGTAGTTGAGTGTCATCCACATAGCAATGATTGGAGAGACAATGTCAGGATATGACGGAACCAAGTGACTTGGTGTATAGAGAAAAGAGGAGAGGGCCTAGAACCGAGCCTTGGGGGACACTAGTAGTGAGAGCACTGACTGGTTAGGGTCAAGAAGATCGTTCTGAGCTAAATAACAAGAAAGTTGGTCAGAGAGCACGTTCAATTGTTTTGGAAGGAAAATAATGGGGATACCCGTCTGTAGTTTTTGATATCAGAGGGGTAGAGTGTTGGTTTCTTGAGGAGGGGAGATAATCTGGCCATCTTGAAGTCAGAGGGGATGCAGGCAATGGTCAGGGATGAGTTGATGAGGGAAGTGAGGAATGGGAGAAGGTCTCCAGAGATGGTCTGGAGAAGGGAGAAGGAGGGGATGGGCTCGAGTGGGCAGGTTGTCATGTGGCCAGACATCACTAGTCGCAGGATTTAATCTGGAGAGAGGGGAGAAAGAGGTGTAGTGCAGTTATGTGTGAGTGGGACCAGTGGACTCAGTAGGCTGAGTAAAAGAGAAGCGAATGTCATCAACGTTGACAAAGTCCTCCGCAGCTAGGGTGGAGGGAAGGGGAGGAAGTGGAGGATTATGGAGGGAGGAGAAAGGGGAGAAGTGTTTCCAGGGTTGGAGGTGGAAGCTTGAAATGTAGAGTTAGAAAGAGGCTTTATTAGTAGATACAGCCGAAGAAAAGGTAAAGAGGATGAAGTAGAAGGAAGATACACCACCAGTCAAAAGTTTGGACACACCGACTCATTTAAGGGTTTTCCTTTATTTTTACTATGTTTTACATTGTAGAATAATAGTGAAGACATCAAAACTATGAAATAACACATATGGAAATATGTAGTAACCAAAAAAGTGTTAAACAAATCAAAATATATTTTATATTTGAGATTCTTCAAATAGCCACCCTTTGCCTTGATGACTGTTTTGCACACTCTTGGCATTCTCTCAACCAGCTTCATGAGGTAGTCACCTGGAATGCATTTCAATTAACAGGTGTGACTTGTTAAAAGTGAATTTGTGGAATTTCTTTCCTTCTTAAGGTGTTTGAGCCAATCAGTTGTATTGTGACAAGGTAGGGTTGGTATACAGAAGATAGCGCTATTTGGTAAAAGACCAAGTCCATATTATGGCAAGAACAGCTCAAATAAGCAAAGATAAATGACAGTCCATCATTACTTTAAGACATGAAGGTCAGTCAATACGGAACATTTCAATAACTTTAAAAGTTTATTCAAGTGCAGTCGCAAAAAACATCAAGCGCTATGATGAAACTGGCTCTCATGAGGACCACCACAGCAATGAAAAACACAGAGTTACCTCTGCTGCAAAGGATAAGTTCATTAGAGTTACCAGCCTCAGAAATTGCAGCCCAAATAAATGCTTCACAGAGTTCAAGTAACAGACACATCGCAACATCAACTGTTCAGAGGGGACTGTGTGAATCAGGCCTTCATGGTCGAATTGCTGCAAAGAAACCACTACTAAAGAACACGAATAAGAAGAAGAGACCTGCTTGGGCCAAGAAACACGAGCAATGGACATTAGACCGGTGGAAATGTGTCCTTTTGTCTGGAGTCCAAATTTGAGATTTTTGGTTCAAACTGCTGTTTCTTTGTGAGGCGCGGTGTAGGTGAACGGATGGTCTCAGCATGTGTAGTTCCCACCGTAAAGCATGGAGGAGGAGGTGTTACGGTGTGGGGGTGCTTTGCTGGTGACACTCTCTGAGATGTATTTAGAATTCAAGGCACACTTTATAGGCATGGATACCACAGCATTCTGCAGCGATACCCCATCCCATCTGGTTTGGGCTTAGTGGGACTATCATTTGTTTTTCAACAGGACAATGACCCAACACACCACTAGGTTGTGTAAGGGCTATTTTACCAAGAAGGAGAGTGTCTAGATGACCTGGCCTCCACAATCCCCCGACCTCAACCCAATTGAGATGGTTTGGGATGAGTCCGACGGCAGAGTGAAGGAAAAGCAGCCAACAAGTGCTCAGCATATGTGGGAACTTCTTCAAGACTGCTGGAAAAGCATTCCAGTTGAAGCTGGTTGAAAGAATACCAAGAGTGTGCAAAGCTGTCATCAAGGAATCTCAAATATAAAATATATTTATTATTTGTTTAACACTTTTTTGGTTATTACATGATTCCATATGTGTTATTTCATAGTTTTGATGTCTTCACTATTATTCTATAATGTAGAAAATAGTAAAAATAAAGAAAAACCCTGGAATGAGTAGGTGTGTCCAAACTTTTGACTGGTACTGTAGGTCATCCGGAAGTTTAGAATTCCTCCATTTCCGCTCAGCCTCCATTTCCGCCAGCCCGCAGCCCCGTTCTGCATGCAGTGAGTCACTCAGCCACGGAGCGGGAGGGGAAGGTCGGGGCAGCCGGGAGGAAAGGGGACAGTGAGAGTTAAAGGATGCAGAATGGGAGGAGAGTAGGGTCAAAGTGGAAGAGTCAGGAGACAGGAGCGAGAATGATTTAGCAGAAGGAAGAGAGGATAGGATAGAAGAGGAGAGAATAGCGGGAGAGAGAGAGCGAAGATTGCGGTGGAACATTACCATCTGGATAGGGGTAATGGAGGAGAGATGAGAGAAAAGGAAACAAAGTAGTGATCAGAGACATGGAGGGTGGTTGCAGTGAGATTAGTAGGCGAACAGCCACTAGTGATGATGCGGTCAAGCGTATTGCCTGCCTTGTGAGTAGGAGGTGACTGGGAAAGGGTGAGGTCAAAAGTGGAAAGGAGTGGAAATAAATAATTGAAGTTAAGCATTGGGAGGTTAAAGTCGGCCAGTACGATGAGTGGTAAGCCATCGTCGGGAAATGAGCTTATCAAGGTTTTGCGGAACTCTCCAAGGGCACCTAATGGGCGATAGAGGACAACAATGTAAAGCTTGAGTGGACAAGTGACAGTGCCAGCATGGAATTCAAATGAGGAGATGGACAGGTGTGAGAGGGGCAAAAGAGAAAAATCTCCACTTAGGAGAAATGAGTAGCCCTGTGCCACCACCTCGACGACAAGATGATCTCGTACTATGAGAGAACACACAGTAAAATAACGAGAGAGCAGCTGGAGTAGAAATCTTCGTCAGCGCCAAAAAGTGTAGGGACTGAAGGGCAACATAGGTTGAGATGAACTCCGCATATTGACTGCTGATTGGCAGTTCCAAACGCTGCCGTAGACTAGGATTTCCACATGAGTTGTGCGCGTAGTCTTCACTAAATTAAAAGGGTTGGGGCCACAGGGTGGGGAGTGTCTGTAAAACCTACAAGGAGAGGGGTGAACTGGGATGGGAAACACATACTTGCCAAAGCTACAAAAGAGGGTTGGCAGAACGTCTCGGCAGAACATCTTTGTTTCGGCAACAGTGTTCATTTTGGTGACAACACCATCGCTTGACAATACTGCCGCAGAAAAAACAGTGGAGACTGAAGTACTAGCACTAAATGCCTAGCAGAAGTGAAAGACACACCTCTCAGCACTGATTGCTGAGGTGAAGAAAACCCACCCTACAATACAACTCGCCCACAAATTAGCAAGACTGTGACACAAATAGACCTGAAACTAATCCAAGTCCACAACGACAGTCACAAGTACTGAGCAATCAGACAGTTCAAACAGCAATGATTAACTAGGCTACTAAGTAAAAAGACAGCCTTTAAATTCAATTGCCCTAGTGAAACAATACCAACAGCTACTTATTGAATAAAAACATATACTTGCTGTTCTTGTAAGAGTTTATCCCCGTCCAAACTATAGATGACGCACTAAGACTGGGGCCAAGTAAGGCTCCTTAAATAGTCAGGGAAGACAGGTAAGGCCACTCCCTCTTAAAACACCCAACAGTTACCAAGAGCTATTACACAAATTGGGCTGAAACTAATCCAAGTCCACAATAACAATAACAAGTACTGAGCAAAAAGACAGTTCAGACAGCAATGATTAACTAGGCTACTAGGTAAAAGACAGCACTTAAATTCAAATGCCTTAGCAAGACAATACCAACAGCTACTTATTGAATCAAAAAATATACTTGCTGCTCTTGTAAGAGTTGATCCCCTTCCAAACTATACAGTCGTGGTCAAACGTTTTGAGAATGACAAGTATTGGTCTTCACAAAGTTTGCTGCTTCAGTGTTTTTAGATATTTTTGTCAGATGTTACTATGGTAAACTGAATTATAATTACAAGCATTCAATAAGTGTCAAATTATTTTATTGACAATTACATTAAGTTTATGCAAAGAGTCAATATTTGCAGTGTTGACCCTTCTTTTTCAAGACCTCTGCAATCCGACATGGCATGCTGTCAATTAACTTCTGGGCCACATCCTGACTGATGGCAGCCCATTCTTGCATAATAAATGCTTGGAGTTTGTCAGAATTTGTGGGTTTTTGTTTGTCCACCTGCCTCTTGAGGATTGACCACAAGTTCTCAATGGGATTAAGGTCTGGGGAGTTTCCTGGCCATGGATCCAAAATGTCGATGTTTTGTTCCCCGAGCCACTTAGTTATCACTTTTGCCTTATGGCAAGGTGCTCCTTCATGCTGGAAAAGGCATTGTTCATCACCAAACTGTTCTTGGATGGTTGGGAGAAGTTGCTCTCGGAGGATGTGTTGGTACCATTCTTTATTCATGGCTGTGAGTGAGCCCACTCCCTTGGCTGAGAAGCAACCCCAAACATGAATGGTCTCAGGATGCTTTACTGTTGGCATGACACAGAACTGATGGTAGCGCTCACCTTGTCTTCTCCGGACAAGGTGTTTTCCGGATGCCCCAAACAATCGGAAAGGGGATTCATCAGAGAAAATGACTTTACCCCAGTCCTCAGCAGTCCAATCCCTGTACCTTTTGCAGAATATCAGTCTGTCCCTGATGTTTTTCCTGGAGTGAAGTGGCTTCTTCGCTGCCCTTCTTGACACCAGGCCATCTTCCAAAAGTATTTGCCTCACTGTGCGTGCAGAAGCACTCACACCTGCCTGCTGCCATTCCTGAGCAAGCTCTGCACTGGTGGTGCCCCGATCCGGCAGCTGAATCAACTTTAGGAGATGGTCCTGGCGTTTGCTGGACTTTCTTGGGCACCCTGAAGCCTTAATCACATCAACTGAACCTTTCTCCTTTAAGTTCTTCATGATCCGATAAATGGTTGATTTAAGTGCAATCTTACTAGCAGCAATATCCTTGCCTGTGAAGCCCTTTTTGTGCAAAGCAATGATGACGGCACGTGTTTCCTTGCAGGTAACCATCGATAACAGAGGAAGAACAATGATTTCAAGCACCACCCTACTTTAAAAGCTTCCAGTATGTTATTCTAACTCAATCAGCATGACAGAGTGATCTCCAGCCTTGTACTCGTCAACACTCTCACCTGTATTAACGAGAGAATCACTGACATGATGTCAGCTGGTCCTTTTGTGGCACGGCTGAAATGCAGTGGAAATGTTTTTTTGGGATTAAATTCATTTTCATGGTAAAGAGGGACTTTACAATTAATTGCAATTCATCGGATCACTCTTCATAACATTCTGGAGTACATGCAAATTGCCATCATAAAAACTGAGGCAGCAGACTTTGTGAAAATTAATGTCTTTGCCCTGTAGATGTCTTTGCCCTGCTCCATGGTGCAGTGTTGTCAAGAGCAAAGTTCCTCAGCTGCTCACTCCCGTAAAATGGGGAAACAGAGTAGGCAGTGGCTCCCCTTTTTCCCTAAGATCCAGAAAGTATAGTAAGGAATTACTAATACTGACTGATCTCTAGCTCAATGGAGAGTGTTCTCCATAACAAAGCAAAGTCATCTTTGCCATGCAAAGGGAAAACATTATAAGTAAAAGTAAAAAATAAGTAAAAAATAGACTTTAAAGAAAGTATCACTGCCTCCTTCTCACAAATGATCCCAAAAATATAAAAATTAAATAAAGTTGGTTCAACACAGTGGCGGGTCATTTTGACCCTAGGACAACGGGAGGGTTAAGCTGTTCCTCCCTTCTCAACTTTTGCATGGTATTGTGCTCCATTCTGTCAACATTGAGTTTAATTTAAGTGTGCTGATTCCCCCAAAAAAATCCATTGGCCTAACTAACACATGCTCAAACTCACACACTTTTGATAGACTTAAACAGCTGCAATGTCACGATTCAGACAGACGACCAGAGGACCACAATTGCGACACACCAGAAAGTTTATTAAACTTAAGGGAAAAGGGAAGTAGGGAGTGAATGAAGGCTCCAGGGGTAACAGGGGTCCCGTCCAATGTGCTGGGTCTGTGCCCCCCCCAGTGGCAGCGATGCGTCCTATGAAGCCGGTGGTGGGTGGTCCAGAAGTCCTGGGGGGGGGAGACACAGACACAACAGGGCGGAATGAAACAAGGCAGCAGTACAGTACAAGGGGAATCCAAAATACGTAGTAGCAAGGCAGAAGGCTGGTCAGAGTTACCGGGATCGAAGAGTAGTCAGGAGTCGTAATGGCAGAAAGCAGGTCTGGTTTTCCTGGGGCAGAAGAGTATCCAAGAATCAGGCAGGTCCGGGGTCACAAAACAAGGGTGAGCCAGAAGCGCGAGCAAACAGGTTCCGGGTGTGAGCTTTGCAGACGATCTGACAAAGGAGAGCTGAAAGACAGGACTTAAAATACTGGGAGAGGTTAGTGGGTAATGCAGCGCAGCTGGCAGAGTAATTAGAGCCGAGCAGAGCAGGGACAGGTGGAGCTAGTTAGGCTGAGTAGAGAGAGAGTGGTGAGCAGAGTGGAAGATAGTGGAAACAAATACGGTGGTAACCCGGTGGAGTGAGAGGGCTCATGACAGAACCCCCCCCCCAAGGGACGGCCCCAGAAGTCCCAAGAGCAACACCACGCCGGGCGGGAGGAGGGGAGCCGGAGGAGGGCTAGAACTCCTCCGAACGGTCCGAGTGAACGTCCTCATCCTCGGAGGAAGCCGGAGGGCCGTGGTCGGGAGATGGGACAGGTCCCGAGACAGGATCAGGCACAGGACAGGAAGCCGAGCGGGCAGGACGGTTAGGGACCCCTCTGGGGCGGCCCCTACGGATTGCAGGTTGATCAGGATGCCGTTGGTGGAAAGCGGTGATGAGAGTCCTATCCACAATCCGACTAGCTGGCACCCAGGTCCTTTCCTCAGGTCCATAGCCCTCCCAGTCAATGAGGTACTGGAGACCCCTACCCCTCCGTCTGGACCGAAGCAGGCGGCGGACGGTGTAAACCAGACCACCATCGACGAGCCGTGGAGGAGGAGGACCAGGCGCCGCAGGGACCAGCGGACTCTCATGGATGGGCTTAATCTTAGACACATGGAAAGTGGGGTGCACCCTCAGGGAATTAGGCAGTTGGAGCCGGACAGCAGTTGGGCTAATCACTCTTATGATAGGGAATGGGCCAATGAACCGAGGTGCCAGCTTCTGCGACTCCACCCTGAGTGGCAGGTTCTTCGATGACAACCACACCCTTTGACCAACATGGTAGGTGGGAGCAGGAATTCTCCGACGGTTGGCCCCGGTAGTGTAGCTGGCAACGGATCTGAGGAGTGTGGCTCGGGCTTGTGACCAGGTGCGGCGACATCGACGGGCAAAAGCAAGTGCAGATGGGCAAGTAACCTCCTCTTCCTGGCTGGCAAATAGAGGAGGCTGGTATCCAAAAACACATTGGAAAGGGGACATACCGATGGCAGAGCAGGTCAGAGAATTGTGTGCGTACTCCACCCATGTCAATTGCTGCGACCAGGAGTGGGGGTTGCGTGAAGTCATGCATCGCAGTGCCTTCTCGAGCTCCTGATTAGCCCGCTCTGACTGCCCATTGGATTGGGGATGGAATCCGGAAGTCAGACTGACTGTGGCTCCCAGCAGGTGACAGAACTCCTTCCAAAAAGCGGAGGAGAATTGTGGACCACGGTCAGAAACTACATCCCTTGGCAGTCCGTGGATCCGGAAGACGTGTTCCAGGACCACCTGGGCGGTCTCCTTGGCGGTTGGGAGCTTGGGGAGGGGAATGAAGTGTGCCATCTTGCTGAAACGGTCAACGATGGTGAGAATGACGGTCATGCCCCTTGAAGGGGGCAGCCCCGTGACAAAGTCAAGGGCGATGTGAGACCAGGGACGTCTGGGCACAGGCAGGGGCTGCAGCAATCCGGCTGGGGGCTGGCAGGACGACTTGTGTTGGTTGCAGATGGGGCAGGCTTGGACGAATTCCCGTACATCCTTCCTCAGAGAGGGCCACCAGAACCTCTGGGCGAGCAGGTTGTAAGTGCGGGTGGAGCCAGGGTGACAAGCTAGGCGGGAGTCATGTCCCCACTGAACGACCTGGGACCTCAGGTCTTCGGGGACAAAAAGGCGGTCAGCTGGGCAGGTGCTGGGACCTGGCTGGTTACGGAGAGCCTCCAGCACCTGTTCCTCAACAGCCCAGGTCAGAGCTGCAACGATGCAGGGACTTGGCAGAATCGACACAGGGTCCTTGGAGGGGGTGTCATCCTTCTGGAATTGACGGGAGAGGGCGTCTGGCTTGGTGTTGCGTGATCCAGGCCGGTATGACAGAGTGAAATTAAACCTGGTGAAGAACAGGGCCCAGCGGGACTGCCTGGAGTTCAACCGTTTGGCCGTGCGGATGTACTCCAAGTTCTTATGATCGGTCCAAACGAGAAATGGAATGGTGGACCCCTCCAGCCAGTGACGCCACTCCTCCAAGGCAAGCTTCACAGCCAGCAGCTCACGGTTCCCTATGTCGTAATTGCACTCAGAGGGGGACAACCGACGTGAGAAAAAGGCACAGGGATGGAGCTTCCTATCCTCCGCAGCCCACTGAGAAATCACAGCACCAACTCCCACATCCGAGGCGTCCACCTCCACAATGAATTGCCGGTCCACATCAGGCATCTGGAGGATGGGAGCGGAGGTGAACCTCACCTTGAGGGTACTGAAGGCCTTGTCGGCTGCTGGGGTCCAGGTGAAGGGTTGCTTGGTGCTGGTTAGAGCAGTGAGAGGGGCAGCAACGGTACTGTAGTTCCGGATAAACTTCCTATAGAAGTTAGCAAACCCCAGAAACTGTTGCAGCTTCTTTCGGTTCTCCGGAACTGGCCATGAAGTGACTGCTGATACTTTGGCAGGATCCATTTGGATACTTCCCTCTGCCACTATGTACCCCAGGAAGGCCACTGTCTTGACGTGAAACTCACATTTCTCTGCCTTGGCGTAGAGGGAATTCTCCAGAAGACGATGAAGGACTTGCTGGACATGGCGGGTGTGTTCAGACAGGTCTCTGGAGTAGATTAAGATGTCATCCAGGTAAACGAAGACAAACTTGTTTAACATGTCCCGCAGTACATCATTTACTAGAGCCTGGAACACAGCAGGAGCATTGGTGAGGCCAAAAGGCATAACCAGATACTCGTAGTGGCCTGTTGGTGTATTGAATGCGGTTTTCCATTCATCTCCCTCCCGGATCCGCACTAGGTGGTAAGCGTTTCTGAGATCCAACTTGGTAAAAACAGTGGCTCCCTGGAGCAACTCAAAAGCAGAGGTGAGCAGAGGCAGAGGGTAACGGTTTTTCACTGTGATGTCGTTGAGTCCCCTGTAGTCGATGCAGGGGCGAAGAGATCCGTCCTTCTTCCCCACAAAGAAGAAGCCAGCACCAGCAGGAGATGAAGATGAACGGATTAATCCTGTGGACAGAGAGCCATTGATGTAGTCCTCCATGGACTTTCTTTCAGGAGCAGACAACGAATAGAGACGACCCCTTGGAGGAGCTGTTCCAGGAAGGAGGTCGATGGCACAGTCGTACGGTCGGTGAGGGGGCAGAGATGTGGCTCTTGCTTTGTTAAACACCTCTCTGAGACCATGGTAGCATTCTGGGACATTGGAGAGGTCAGGAGCGGAGTTAGTAGGTACTGGCCGAGGGGGTAGTGCGGCAGCAAGCAGGCAGGTTCGGTGGCAGTCCTCTCCCCACTCCCTGATCACCCCGGTCACCCAGTCGAGCTGAGGGTTGTGCCGGCGGAGCCATGGGTAACCCAGGATGAGGGGTTGGCCTGGAGAGGGGAGCAGGTGAAACTGGATAGTTTCTTGATGGTTTCCGGACAGACCCATCGAGACCGGGGCCGTGACATGAGTGACCGATCCGAGTAAGTGTCCGTCCAGTGCCCGGGCAGGAATAGGAGGTGTCAAACGGAGGTTCTCCAGTCCCAGTTGGCGTGCCAGCTTGATGTCCATTATGTTGGCTTCGGCGCCAGAATCCACCAGAGCAGCCAGGGTGTGAGTTGAGTCAGAGAGGCGGAGGTGAACTTGCAGCAGGGGTTTGCGGTCGGAGGACTGGATGGTCATTGAACTCAACCGGACTCCCCCTATGCCCGGTGAGCTTCGACCCTTTAAAGGGCAGGTTACCACACGATGTCCATCACCTCCACAATAGAGGCAGAGGTTTGAGGTGAAGCGGCGCTGGCGCTCTGCAGGAGTGAGAGAGGCTCGCCCAATCTCCATAGGCTCAGACTGATCAAGCTGACCTGGGTGAGTGGCAGTAGATGACAGGAGCCCAGTCGGATCTCTCCGAATGCCGGTAGTAGGTGGACCTTGGCGCCCCCTCTCACGACGACGGGTCTGTATCCTTCTGTCGATCCTGACAGTCAGTGCGATGGCTTCATCAAGAGTGGAAGGCAGTTCATGGGAGACCAACTCGTCCTTGATATAGTCAGCCAAACTATGGAAAAACGCGTCCACCAACGATGGTGTGTTCCAAGAACTTCGTCTAGCCAGGGTTCGGAAGTCGATGGAATGGTCTGCGACTGTACGTCTGCCTTGTCGAATACTGAACAGTTCACGAGACGCCTCTGCGGTGGGTGAATCCAGGTCAAACACCTTCAGCATCTCCTCAGCAAACAGGTCGAAGGTTGCACATGCGGGGGTTTGACGTTCGAACTCTGCTGTTCCCCAGAGTCGAGCTCGGCCCGTCAGGTGAGTGATGGCATACCCAACTTTAGCCCCCTCCGTGGCGAAGGTCCTTGGCTGCAAGGAGAACTGAAGTCGGCAGCTAGTCAGGAATGGCCGGACCTGGGTTGAATCGCCGTTGAACCGCTCGGGGTTTCCAATCTTGGGTTCCGGAGCAGCGGCTGCAATGACCGGGGCAGGTAACTCGGGGGCAGGGCTGGTGGGCAGACTGGCTGGGGTAAGGTTGGTGAGGAGTTGAAAGATCATGGCGAGTTGTTGTTGCTGCTGCTGGAACTGCTGCTCATGCTCATCGGTTTCCATGTCGGGGAAAGTGTGCGCTGAGTCCATAATGGTCAGATCGTACTGTCACGATTCAGACAGACGACCAGAGGACCACAATTGCGACACACCAGAAAGTTTATTAAACTTAAGGGAAAAGGGAAGTAGGGAGTGAATGAAGGCTCCAGGGGTAACAGGGGTCCCGTCCAATGTGCTGGGTCTGTGCCCCCCCCAGTGGCAGCGATGCGTCCTATGAAGCCGGTGGTGGGTGGTCCAGAAGTCCTGGGGGGGGGAGACACAGACACAACAGGGCGGAATGAAACAAGGCAGCAGTACAGTACAAGGGGAATCCAAAATACGTAGTAGCAAGGCAGAAGGCTGGTCAGAGTTACCGGGATCGAAGAGTAGTCAGGAGTCGTAATGGCAGAAAGCAGGTCTGGTTTTCCTGGGGCAGAAGAGTATCCAAGAATCAGGCAGGTCCGGGGTCACAAAACAAGGGTGAGCCAGAAGCGCGAGCAAACAGGTTCCGGGTGTGAGCTTTGCAGACGATCTGACAAAGGAGAGCTGAAAGACAGGACTTAAAATACTGGGAGAGGTTAGTGGGTAATGCAGCGCAGCTGGCAGAGTAATTAGAGCCGAGCAGAGCAGGGACAGGTGGAGCTAGTTAGGCTGAGTAGAGAGAGAGTGGTGAGCAGAGTGGAAGATAGTGGAAACAAATACGGTGGTAACCCGGTGGAGTGAGAGGGCTCATGACATGCAAATAATTGAGATATCAAAGTGTCACCAACAAAAACATTAACAATAGGCCTATAGCAAATACAGCATATGGCATTCATACATTTCCCCCATGCAAATAGCACTTTTCGTTAGTGCTCAAAGCATGCCATTCCATGAGAGCAGCATTTATTTTTCAACTCGAAGCAATGAGCCCAATCAGTCCTCCATGACAACAAAATAAACAAGAGTAGGCTAGGCTAATAAGTCCTGTTTTTTTAAATGTAAAATATAGCCTAATCGTAGTATCTGTAGTAGAAGCAATGGGTTAGAAGAAGCCTACATTCCCAACCCATAAAGTAAAATGCTACAACCATTTATGGTCAGCTATCTAACATTAATTTATCCTGCAATAGATGTCGTTAAATTGGTAGGCTAATATAATTTTTTGTCTTCTTCTAATGCCTCTTAAGGGGAAAGTAATCTAAAATTGGATTACGTTAATGAGTTTGGGTAATCCAATTTTGGACAGGTAAATAGTAACTAATGGATTACATTTAGAAAGTAACCTACCCAACCCTGAAGAGAACTAATGTTAAGGTTAAGAGTACAGAAGTTTAGATGCTAATTGTTTACCTCAAATGTTAGCTAAAATGCAACACTGTGGTTAATAAACATATAATATATAATATAAATCAATCAAACTAACAATCAAACCAAATAAAATGTAAACAAATAACCTATAGACCCATTTCCCTGCTGCATCACGAAAAGATGTGTGCACATTACGGTTTAAGAAAAAGCTTTGTTTACCTAGCAATGGAAACGATCACACGCAACTTCAAATGCAGCTTGCGCAAGTTAACAAACACGTAATCAGATGGTTATCGTCTACAACATCACAATGTCATCAGAGGATTGATAAGCTAGCAAGCCAGCGAGGCAAGGTAAAATATCACAAATAGAGCTAGACAAAGCCATAATAATAATAATAATAATAATAATAAACTAGTTTAACATAGCTATGGCCATCATTCGTGTGTGTTTCAATGGTCATCACTTGCTGTTAAGTTTGTCAAGGTCCTGACTTTAGCGTTAACTATCCTGCTACAGCAACAAGATCTCACGGTCTCACTTCAGTATTCAACGTTTGTCCAGGGGGGGATAATTGTCAAATTCCGGCAGTTAAGTTTAGGCATTAATTCTGACAGGTTAAGGTAAGGGTTAAAGCTGGAATCATTAACTGTAAAACAGCCACATCCATTTGCGATATTACTACAACAAAGAAGTTACTGCATACAACGAACAATGTTTTTTTCCCCCTCGGACATCATTGCACGTGCAATAGAAGAGCACAATATGTACAGCAATTTTGTTTACCATGCTGCACGACACTCCTCAGCTCGGCAACAATAACAACGGTGGTGAGGCAGCCAGTGGCTCTGTATCCCTCTATTGCAGATTCCATCTTTAAGCTTTGAAATAGGGTTAAAACAAAACGCGTGCCTAGCACTGAGACTGAACTCGCAAACCTTGGAGCCGGAGCGCATGGTTGAAGCCCTTCCTCTATCCCCATCCACAACCGTGAGCCTACTAGATGGTAATAGGCGCTCACGTTGCCCTTAGTGGACAGTATTGAAAGGATCTCCCGATGTACTGGGGACCTGGACAAACGTAGAATACTGAAGTCGATCTGGTATGACCTGGCTGGCAACATAGCTTTTCGGTATGGTGATGCACGCATCACTTGAATGTGACGTCGGTTTGTAAAACAAAAATGGGTCTATAGAACGCACCTTTAAAGTCATGAATGAACATGTCCATCACATCCAAAAATCCGACCAACCTGGTTGTTATCCTAGAGTCAGCCGGGTGCCCCTCTGCCCCCCTATCCCCACAACTACACAAAATGGGGCCTGCCTGCCCCTAGTTCCATTTACATTCCATTTACATTTTAGTCATTTAGCAGACGCTATTATCCAGAGCGACTTACAATTAGTGAGTGCATACATTATATATTTTTTTCATACTGGCCCCCCGTGGGAATCGAACCCACAACCCTGGCGTTGCAAACGCCATGCTCTACCAACATCCCTGCCGACCATTCCCTCCCCTACCCTGGACGACGCTGGGCCAATTGTGCGCCGCCCCATGGGTCTCCCGGTCGCGGCCGGCTACGACAGAGACTGGATTTACCACCTACCCATTGCTCTGCCAATTGGCAAGACGAGGGCAGGAACCTGTCAGTGTCGATTGAGTTGAGTCCGAGCGGACATGCTGGAGAGGCCGTGGTGCTCCTGCTCCAAGAGGGCCCACCTCTTCTTTCCAAAACATGGGAAAAGGAAAGGGGGCTCCCTGTTCGCATTCCTCCCATCTGAGCTGCCAACTCTCTCTCTACACCCCTCCGCTCCACCCCTCCCTCAAAGTGGAGAAGGAGGAGAGAAGGAGGGAGGGTGAGTCAGTGAATGAGATTAACAAAAGGCTTTCTGTGGGTGTGTCCCTGGCTGCTTTCCATGTCAAAAGTTTGGCGGGTTCAGAGGTGACGCTAACTGCATTCATTCCCAGCAGCCCCCCTTGTTTTGCTGGGACCAAGAGACTGATAAACAGCCTCTATCTCCAGGCCATCACAGACTGTTAAACAGTCATCACAACCGGCCTCAGCCCAGTACCCTGCCCTGAAACTTATAAACTGTCACTAGCAGACTACCACCCGATACTCTACCCTACACCTTAGATCAGGGGTGTCAAACTCATTTTAGCTCAGGGGCCACATGGAGGAAAATCTATTCCCAAGTGGGCCGGACCGGAAAAATCATGGTATATATAACTTAAAAACAACAACTTCAGATTGTTTTCTTTGTTTTAATACGATCAACATACAACATAAAGCTGGAGCCTGAGGACAGTGTGTCCAAAATAGTACAAGCACAACATCACTATTAATCATAAAACACGTCAAGTTTATTTGAAAATTCGAAAGAAAAAGAACACACAAACACACAATGCCTCAGTGATTAACAGAACTGTTTCACAGATCACAGAACTATATCAGGGTGTCATTTCTCAGGCAGAAATGTAGATAAAAATAATGAAATCCTGTTCCCCAAACAAGTGCAAGAACCACAGAGTCAAGAATAGGTTAAATATACAAATAAAATAAAATCAATTAAAAACAATAGCACATCAACATAAAAACATATAAACATAAAGCTGGAGCCTGAGGACAGTGTCCAAAAGCACAACATCACTATTGATCATAAAACACCTCAAGTTATTTGAAAGTTCTGTGGACAAAGAACACACAAACACACAATGCCTCAGTGATTCACAGAAGTATATCACAGATCACAGAACTATATCAGGGTGTCATTTCTCAGGCAGAAATGTAGATAAAAATAATGAAATCCTGTTCCCCAAACAAGTGCAAGAACCACAGAGTCAAGAATAGGTTAAATATACAAATAAAATCAATTAAAAACAATAGCACATCAACATAAAAACATATAAACATAAATCTGAAAGCGTTGCTCAAACTCCCGTAACAGTCCAGTTATTTTATCTTTGAACCGCTTCATGTCTGCCACATGTTGGGTCGCGCACACATTTTTCAGACAGGGGAAGTGAGCTGCATCACCACTGGCAAGTTGCGTCTCCCACAATGACAGCTTCAACTTGAAAGAACGTATGCTGTCATAATACTGCGTGACAACTTTGTTGCGCCCTTGCAGCTGTTTGTTCAAGTTATTCAGGTGCTCTGTAACATCCACCATAAATGCAAGGTCCGGCATCCATTCTGCGGAATGAAATTCTAACACTGGTTTGCCCTTTTCTTCCATGAACTGTTCAATTTCTTCTCGTAAATCAAAGAAACGCCTCAGCACAGCACCTCGGCTTAACCATCTTACCTCAGTGTGGTATGGCAGGCCATAGATGTGGTCTTTCTCTCTGAGAAGGCTGTCAAACTGACGGTGATTCAGGCTTCTGGATCGGATGAAATTAACAGTTTGGATGACCACCTTCATGACGTTATCCATCTTTAATGACTTGCAACACAAAGCCTCCTGGTGCAAAATACAGTGAAAAGTCAAAAAATCACGTCCTCCATTTGCAGATTGCACTTTCTCTCTGAACTTTGTCACAACGCCTGCTTTTTTCCCGATCATTGAGGGCGCACCATCTGTAGCCAGGCTGACAGCGTGGGACCAGTCCACTCCGACCCTGTCCAGCGCGCCGACGAGTGCGGTAAAAATATCAGCTGCTGTCGTTGTATCTGTCATCGGCACCAACTCCACAAACTCCTCGGTGACGGTCAATGTGTCATCAACTCCGCGGATGAAAAAATGGCCAGTTGTGCAACATCTGTAATGTCCGTGCTTTCATCAATTGTAACCGAAAACGCAATAAATGACTTTACTTTTTGCTTCAACTGGCTGTCCAAATCCACTGAAAGATCGGAAATCCTGTCTGCAACTGTGTTTCTTGTCAGGCTGATATTTGCAAAAGCCTGCCGCTTTTCAGGGCACACAATCTCCGCTGCCTTCATCATGCATGTTTTTACAAATTCACCCTCACTAAATGGTTTTGAAGCCACTGCGATTTCATTAGCAATGAGGTAGCTAGCTTTCACTGCAGCGTCACTGATGTCTCGGCTGTGAGTAAACACAGACTGCTGTTTCTTCAGACCCGCCAACAGTTCATTCACCTTCTCTCATCTCCGCTGTCCTTGAAAGTTGTCATATTTGTCGGCATGAAGACTCACATAGTGGCGACGAAGGTTATATTCTTTCAGCACTGCAACATGCTCTGAACACACCAAACATACAGCTTTCCCATTCAATTCCGTGATTAAATAGGATGACCATTTTTCTTGGAACACTCTGCACTCTGCGTCCACTTTTCTCTTTTTTGACAGAGACATATTGGGGCAATGAGGGTGCCAAAGCACATAATGTTAAAAGTAGAAGCGTAATAAATATCGCGGGCAAAACAAAGTAGCTCATTGGCTGCACATGCTTGACCTACTTGCTCTGCCCCGGTATAAACAGTTTGCTTGCTTAACACAATTGCTATTGCGCCATCCAGTGGACGCAATTGGAACAGCAGTTTATTTTATAGAAAAATTGCAGCGCATTTTTATACAAAAAAATAAAAATCTCGAAATCATCTCGCGGGCCGGATTAAACCCGTTTGCGGGCCTGATCCGGCCCGCGGGCCGTACGTTTGACACCCCTGCCTTAGATACTGCTGCCCTATGAACATAGTCATTGGCCGTGTCTGAAATATGTCTTGCCTACTACTTACTAAAACTGCATGCTGTGTACTAATAACACTACAAGTCAAAAGTTTGAGCACACCTACTCATTAAAGGGTTTTTCTTTTTACATTGTAGAATAATAGTGAAGTCATCAAAACTATGAAATAACACATATGGAATCATGTAGTAACCAAAAAAGTGTTAAACAAATCAAAATACATTTTATATTATATATTATTCAAATAGCCACCCTTTGCCTTGATGACAGCTTTGCACACTCTTGGCATTCTCTCAAACAGCTTCATGAGGTGTCACCTGGAATGCATTTCAATTAACAGGTGTGCCTCCTTAAAAGTTAATTTGTGGAATTTATTTCCTTCTTAATGAGTTTGAGTCAATCAGTTGTGTTGTGACAAGGTAGGGGGGTATTCAAAAGATAGCCCTATTTGGTAAAAGACCAAGTTCATATTATGGCAAGAACTGCTCAAATAAGCAAAGAGAACGACAGTCCATCATTATTTAAGAAATGAAGGTCAGTCAATACGGAACATTTTAAGAACTTTGTACGTTTCTTCAACTGCAGTCGCAAAAAACATCAAGCACTATGATGAAACTGGCTCTCATGAGGACCGCCACAGGAATGGAAGACCCAGAGTTACTGCTGCTGCAGATGATAAGTTCATTAGAGTTACCAGCCTCAGAAATTGCTGCCCAAATAAATGTTTCAACGAGTTCAAGAAACACACACATCTCAACATTCAACTGTTCAGAGGGGACTGTGTGAATCAGGCCTTCATGGTCAAATTGCTGCAAAGAAACCACTACTAAAGGACACCAATAAGAAGAGACCTGCTTGGGCCAAGAAACATGAGCAATGGACATTAGACCAGTGGAAATGTGTCCTTTGGTCTGGAGTCCAAATTGGAGACTTTTAGTTCCAACCGCTGTGGCTTTGTGAGACGTGGTGTGGGTGAACGGATGATCTCCGCATGTGTCGTTCCCACTGTAAAGCATGGAGGAGGAGGTGTTATGGTGTGGGGGTGCTTTGATGGTGACACTGTCTGTGATTTATTTAGAATTCAAGGCACACTTAACCAGCATGGCTACCACAGCATTCTGCAGTGATATGCCATCCCATCTGGTTTGGGTTTAGTGGGACTATCATTTGTTTTTCAACAGGACAATGACACAACACACTTCCAGGCTGTGTAAGGGCTATTTTACCAAGAAGGGGAGTGATGGAGTGCTGCATCAGATGACCTGGCCTCCACAATCCCCCAACCTCAACCCAATTGAGATTGTTTGGGATGAGTCGGACCGCAGAGAAAAGGAAAAGCAGCCAACAAGTGCTCAGTATATGTGTGAACTCCTTCAAGACTGTTGGAAAAGCATTCCAGGTGAATCTGGTTGAGAGAATGCCTAGAGCGTGCAAAGCTGTCATCAAGGCAAAAGGTGGCTATTCGAATTAATGTCAAATATAAAGTATATTTTGATTTGTTTAACACTTTTTTTGGTTACTACATAATTCCATTTGTGTTATTTCATAGTTTTGATGTCTTCACTATTATGTAGAAAATAGTAAAAAATAAAGAAAAACCCTTGAATGAGTAGGTGTGTCCAAACTTTTAGAATGTACTGTTTAGTAAAAACGAATGCAGTAAGCAACAAATATCAACATTTGTATTTGTTGCTTACAAATTCAAATGTTGGGGCGGCAGGTAGCTTAGTGGTTAAGAGTGTTGTGCCAGTAACCGAAAGGTCGCCGGTTCTAATCTCCGAGCCGACTAGGTAAAAAATATGTTGATGTGCCCTTGAGCAAGGCACTTAACCCTAATTGCTCATGTAAGTCGCTCTGGATAAGAGCGTCTGCTAAAAATAAAATAAATAATAATTGTATTTATTATGGATCGCCTTTAGCTGCAGCAGCTACTCTTCATGGGGTCCGGCACAATTAAGGCAGTTATACAATTTGACAATACATTCACAACACATTAAGTGTGTGCCCTCAGGCCACTACTCTACTACTACATATCTACAACACAAAATCCATGTTATCGTGTGCATGTGTCTATGTTTGTGTTGCTTCACTGTCCGCGCTGTTCCATAAGGTGTATTTTTATCTGTTTTTTTAATCTAAATAAATAATTTTACTGCATGCATGAGTTACTTGATGTGGCTGTCCCGTGTAGCTCAGTTGGTAGAGCATGTCGCTTGCAACGCCAGGGTTGTGGGTTCGATTCCCACGGGGGGACAGTATGAAAATGTATGCACTCACTAACTGTAAGTCACTCTGGATAAGAATGTCTGCTAAATGACTAAAATGTAAATGTAAAAATGTGTCCGAGCTGTGTGCCAGTAGTTTAAAAGACAGCTTGGTGCATTCAACATGTCAATACCTCTCACAAATACAAGTAGTAATGAAGTCAATATCTCCTCCACTTCAACCAGGAGAGATTGACATGCATATTATTAGTGTTAGCTCTCTGGGTACATCCAAGGGCCAGCAGTGCTGCCCTGTTCTGAGCCAATTGCAATTCTCATAAGTCCCTATTTGTGGCACATGACCACACGACTGAACAGTCCCATGTAGAGCATGACGCTTGCAACGCCAGGGTTGTGGGTTCGATTCCCACGGGGGGCCAGTATGAATAAAATAATAATAATGTATGCATTCGCTCTGGATAAGAGCATCTGCTAAATGACTAAAATGTAAAATGTAAATGTAGTCCAGGTGTGACAAAACTAGGGCCTGTAGGACCTGCCTTGTTGATAGTGCTGTTAAGAAGGCAGAGCAGCACTATATTATGGACAGACTTCTCCCCATCTTAGCTACTGTTGTATCAATATGTTTTGACCATGACAGTTTACAATCCAGGGTTAATCCAAGCAGTTTAGTCTCCTCAACTTGCTCAATTTCCACATTATTCATTACAAGATTTAGTTGAGGTTTGACAAATAGGAAGATAGGGCAAATAGGAGTGGCAATATCATCCACTAATATCCTCAGTAATTTTCCATCTAAGTTGTCAGAACTCAGTGGCTTGTCATTGTTGATAGACAACAATAATTTGTTCACCTCTTCCACGCTCACTTTATGGAATAAAAAATTACAATGCTTGTCTTTTATAATATGGTCAGATATATTTGGATATGTAGTGTAGTGCCAGCATTTGTTGCTGTCATGCCTAAGTTTGCTAAAAGTTGTCAAGGAAAAAATCCTTAAAATACAGTGGGGGAAAAAAGTATTTAGTCAGCCACCAATTGTGCAAGTTCTCCCACTTAAAAATATGAGAGGCCTGTAATTTTCATCATAGGTACACGTCAACTATGACAGACAAATGGAGGAAAAAAAATCCAGAAAATCACATTGTAGGATTTTTAATGAATTTATTTGCAAATTATGGTGGAAAATAAGTATTTGGTCACCTACAAACAAGCAAGATTTCTGTCTCTCACAGACCTGTAACTTCTTCTTTAAGAGGCTCCTCTGTCCTCCACTCGTTACCTGTATTAATGGCACCTGTTTGAACTTGTTCTCAGTATAAAAGACACCTGTCCACAACCTCAAACAGTCACACTCCAAACTCCACTATGGCCAAGACCAAAGAGCTGTCAAAGGACACCAGAAACAAAATTGTAGACCTGCACCAGGCTGGGAAGACTGAATCTGCAATAGGTAAGCAGCTTGGTTTGAAGAAATCAACTGTGGGAGCAATTATTAGGAAATGGAAGACATACTGATAATGTCCCTCGATCTAGGGCTCCACGCAAGATCTCACCCCGTGGGGTCAAAATGATCACAAGAACGGTGAGTAAAAATCCCAGAACCACACGGGGGGACCTAGTGAATGACCTGCAGAGAACTGGGACCAAAGTAGCAAAGCCTACCATCAGTAACACACTACGCCGCCAGGGACTCAAATCCTGCAGTGCTAGACGTGTCCCCCTGCTTAAGCCAGTACATGTCCAGGCCCGTCTGAAGTTTGCTAGAGTGCATTTGGATGATCCAGAAGAGGATTGGGAGAATGTCATATGGTCAGATGAAACCAAAATAGAACTTCTTGGTAAAAACTCAACTCGTCGTGTTTGGAGGACAAAGAATGCTGAGTTGCATCCAAAGAACACCATACCTACTGTGAAGCATGGGGGTGGAAACATCATGCTTTTGGGCTGTTTTTCTGCAAAGGGACCAGGACGACTGATCCGTGTAAAGGAAAGAATGAATGGGGCCATGTATCGTGAGATTTTGAGTGAAAACCTCCTTCCATCAGCAAGGGCATTGAAGATGAAACGTGGCTGGGTCTTTCAGCATGACAATGATCCCAAACACACCGCCCGGGCAACAAAGGAGTGGCTTCGTAAGAAGCATTTCAAGGTCCTGGAGTAGCCTAGCCAGTCTCCAGATCTCAACCCCATAGAAAATCTTTGGAGGGAGTTGAAAGTCCGTGTTGCCCAGCGACAGCCCCAAAACATCACTGCTCTAGAGGAGATCTGCATGGAGGAATGGGCCAAAATACCAGCAACAGTGTGTGAAAACCTTGTGAAGACTTACAGAAAACGGCGACAGGGCGGCAGGTAGCTTAATGGTTAAGAGCATTGTGCCAGTAACCGAAAGGTTGCTGGTTCTAATCCCCGAGCCGACTAGGTGAAAAATCTGTCGATGTGCCCTTGAGCAAGGCACTTAACCCTAATTGCTCCTGTAAGTCGCTCTGGATAAGAGCGTCTGCTAAATGACCAATTTATTTATTTTTATTTAAAACGTTTTACCTGTGTCATTGCCAACAAAGGGTATATAACAAAGTATTGAGAAACTTTTGTTATTGACCAAATACTTATTTTCCCCCATAATTTGCAAATAAATTCATTAAAAATCCTACAATGTGATTTTCTGGATATTCTTTTCTCATCTTGTCTGTCATAGTTGACGTGTACCTATGATGATAATTACAGGCCTCTCTCATCTTTTTAAGTGGGAGAACTTGCACAATTGGTGGCTGACTAAATACTTTTTTTCCCCACTGTAGTTGGCAATATGAGCCATCTGATTCAATGAATGATGGAGCAGAATTTGCCTTTTTGCCCAAAATGTCATTTAAGGCGTTCCAAAGCTTTTGACTATCATTCTTTGTCATTTATCTTTGTTTCATAGTGTAGTTTCTTCTTCTTTTTATTCAGTTTAGTCACATGATTTCTCAATTTGCAGTACGTTTGACAATCGGTTGTGCAGCCAGCCATTGCTTTTGCCTCTCAACCATACAATTGTTCAATTCCTCATCAATCAACGGGGATTGAACAGTTTTTACAGTCATTTTCTTAATGAGTGCATGCTTATTAGTGACTGGTATAAGAAATGGCATAATAGTGTCAAGAGCAGCGTCTGGTTGCTCTTCATTACACACCACGGACAAACAAATATTATTTACATTAACAACATAGGAATCACTAAAAAATGTATTGTATGACCTCTTATACACTATATTAGGCCCAGCCAGATATGGCTACTATATTGTGATCACTATATCCATTGGACTTGGATACTGTTTTAAAGCAAATGTCTGCAGCATTAGTTAGATGTGATCAATACATGTTGATGATTTCATTCCTGTGCTGTTTGTAACTACCTTGGTAGGTTGACTGATAACCTGAACCAGGTTGCAGGCACTAGTTACAGTTTGAAGCTTTCTCTTGAGTGGGCAGCCTGATGAAAGCCAGTCAATATTTAAATCACCAATCTCTGTTGATATCACATACATTATCAAGCATTTCACACGTTATCCAGATACTGACTTCCCACCAGAATGGGCTTTAGGTGAGGCAGGTGAACCTGTAGCCAAACTACTTCAACAGTATTTAACATGAGATCCTCTCTAAGCTTTACAGGAATGTGGTTCTGAATATAAACGGCCACACCTCCACCTTTGGCACTTCTGTCCTTTCTGTAGATCTTATAACCATGTGTTGCTACCACTGTATCTTTAAATGTGTTATCTAAGTAAGTTTCAGAGATTGACAGAATATGAATGTCATCTGTTACTGGCAAATTATTGATTTTATGACCCTTGTTTCTTAAGCTACATATGTTAATGTGGGCTATTTTTAGCACTTTTCTGGGATGTTTCATTGTTTTTATTGCTTTACTGGGAAGCTTAGCAGAGGCAGATATGCTCGTTTTATTATGATAGTGCAGGGTGAGCTTCACACACTGGACTTCCTAGTAGGGAACACCGCCTCAGTGTTAACAGTATCACTCTGGTTCATAGGCACATGATTACTGCATACAATAGCTGTGGGATCAGCAGAGGCATTCAGGGCAGTAAGAGGGACCTAAACTAGGTTACTTACATTGTGTCTTCCAACGCTTCTGGGATAATGTACATTTGCTGAAGCATTATGACAACTCAGCGACACAATGGTAGGGATGAAATGAGCTGGGGTCATTGATAAGTTATTGTCTCAACGCAGCCTTATAATGCTGTGAAAGGATCAATGAACCCAAATGATTTGGGTGGATCCCATCCTCATTATAATACGAGCTTTGTTTCCAGAACAAATCAAAATTGTCAATACATGTTACACCCACAGAGCTGCAATAGTCTCGTAGCCAGTTATGGAGAGCTAAAAGTCTGCTGAAACGTTCAATGCCACGATTTAGGGAGTGCAGAGGGCCAGAGATTATGGGGTGTTGGTTGGTGTCAAGTAGTGACCCAATCAGTTTTTAAAAATCCATCTTCAGCTGTTCTGAGTTGCCCTTCATAATGTCATTGAATCCCAGATGAACTATGATAGACTCAATTTCCTGTTGCTGGTTTTAAATGTTTGGGAGCAGCTTATTGAGGTCCTGTACTCGTGCTCCTGGATAGCACAACGTTTTTGCTCCAGGGACAGAGACATTTCTCACCATTAAACTGCCCAGTACAATGGCCGGAGAAGGGAATGGTGAAATCCCCCCATTCCCACCCCTCACACAATTCGTTGAGTCTTTCACAGGCACTCGAAAAGCAGGATAGGGTAAGCCCGCTGCTACCGGCGATATGTCCAGACCTCCCACAGCAGGCAGTGCCCTGTCAGATCCAGAGAGAGGGAAAGGAGACGAACTCGACAACGAAGCCGTTTGAGTCAGCACCGCCGTTGTAAACACAGGCAATCCCAGCAATGAAGGCGCAGGTACATCAGGCACCAGTGCAGCGAAGTTATTCCTTATGTCAATCTTCTCCGAACCTCTCGCATTCACTCCCGTCCACTTAGCAGCATGACACTGCCTTCAGTTTCCACGAATTGTGGCATGGGACCAGCGCTGATTGGAACATTCCTCTTGCTGTTCTCGGTCTACTTCACTACAGGATGGAGGCGCAGAAGCAGATGGAGACAATTTCCTTGGCAGGCAAGTTCCAGGTAGCACAGGCCATTTGGATAGGGACAGATGACAAGGCGGGGAAACATCCATCAGGCCTGAGCGGCGTCCAGTCATACGAATTGAGAAAGAGAAAGTTCCAATTTGCGTTTTCCCAATAAGTTCGTGCAGAATTGAAGTTTGTTTGCTAAGCATAGCCACCTCATTCCTGTAATCCTCCGCTAGCAAACAATTGCCGCATCGGAACTCAGGTTTTTCAATATTGTCCCGGACAAGAGCGTAATAAACACAGCTTCTACAGTGTTGGAAACATTTGTTAGCTATTCCAGGCGAAGGGAGCTCCATTGCAATCTAGCTAGCTAGCTAGCTAGCTGGCTAGTTGGTAGCAGGTGTTGACATAGATATCCGAGTTCTTAAGTTCCGAAGTTTTCGGCGTCGATTCGGTGTCCCCCGACAGCAGCTCTACACCAGTCTGGAAAGAGTGATTTGACCTGCCAAAGCATCAATTGTCCTGGGCCCGGTTTTCCAATAACGAGGGAACTCAGATTTACCAGTGTTTTAACGATGAATCTTTCCTACAATGGCCAAAGATGTAACATGCTTTCCCCAAAACACCACGCAGAGAGAACATTCACTAAGTGCGTCGTTAAGACGTGGCAATACTGATAGGACCGAAAGAAAGGCAGTGCTGCTCTCGGCTCAGCTATCTCCATTAAAATCTTACCTTAAAATTATAATTATTCAACAATAGGCTACTGACGACGGATCAACTCCTAGAAGGATAATATCACCTATGGCTGCAAATATTGAGGCTGCTTATTCTAATGCTTACCCTACAATAATGCACTATATCAAGATTTGGCACATCATTGTGCACGTTGTTAAACATCATGAAATATACAGACGCAAGAATTACAGACAGTAGCCAACAATTAGCAAAACAGAAATATTATGGAATTAGATAGGCCTATGTAGCTTATATTGTAGGCTATTTATATTTTAATGCTGTCGTATCAGTTTTCATTTTCATCCTTCACTTGTTTGTAACAATTGCAAAGACATTGGGAAACTTTGTTTTGCTACTCAACTTTGTTGTGAAGTTATCGGCGGTCACATAGAGACAGATGAACATTGATTCAATGTTTAGCAGAGCTCTTCTGTGTACAAGGTGAGTTGCTGTACGAGTTGTCTGAGGCAGTCGGTAAATAACGAGTGTTTTCAAATGCAACTTTAGTAATGATGGTGTTGGGAAACAGATCAGAGACTTAAGGATGCTCCTACGAAGGTTCTAGCAATGGATTTACTGAAGCCTTAAGATGCTTTTGAGAAACCGGGACCCATGTCGTCCAAAAAGTTATAGTTTTGACTCATCTGTCCATAGAACATTCTTCCAAGAGACTTGATGATCATCCAGGTGCTTCCAGGCCAACTTGAGTCAACGTTTTGGATGAGATGGGTCCCATTATGTCTGGCGAAAACCAAACACTGCATTCCACAGTAAGAACCTCATACCAATGGTCAAGCATGGTGGCGGTAGTGTGATGGTTTGGGGATGCTTTGCTGCCTTAGCACCTGGACGACTTGCCTTAATAGAATGAACCATAACTTTTGCTCTGTATCAGATAATTCTACAGGAGAATGTCAGGCCATCTGTCTGTGAGCTGAAGCTGAAGCGCAGCTGGGTCATGCAACAAGACAATGATCCAAAACACACACTAAAGTGTACATGAAAATGGTTAAAAAGCAACACATTTTAAGTTCTGTAATAGACCAATCAAGAGTGGGCCAAAAATCCTCCACAGCGATGTGAGAGACTGAACAACAACTACAGGAAGCATTTGGTTGCAGTCATTGCAGCTAAAGGTGGCACAACCAGTTATTGAGTGTAAGGGGGCAATTACTTCTTCACACAGGGGAATTGGGTGTTGCATAGCTTTGTAAATTAAATCAATTAAATAAGCATTTTGTCATTCATAAACTCAGGTTCCCTTTATCTATTTAACCTTCCCAAGTTATCTCACGTCACCCCGCTCCTCCGCACACTCCACTGGCTTCCAGTTGAAACTCGCATCTGCTACAAACCATGGTGCTTGCCTACGGAGCTGTGAGGGGAACGGCACCTCCGTACCTTCAGGCTCTGATCAGTCCCTACACCCAAATGAGGGCATTGCGTTCATCCACCTCTGGCCTGCTGGCTCCCCTACCTCTGCGGAAGCACAGTTCCCGCTCAGCCCAGTCAAAACTGTTCGCTGCTCTGGCACCCCAATGGTGGAACAAGCTCCCTCACGACGCCAGGACAGTGGAGTCACTCACCACCTTCCGGAGACATTTGAAACCCCACCTCTTTAAGGAATACCTGGGATAGGATAAAGTAATCCTTCTACCCCCCCCCCCCCCCCCCCCCCTTTTTTTAAAATAATAATAAATAATAATAATAAACAAAACAAAATAAAAAATAAACATTGTAAAGTGGTTATCCCACTGGCTATAAGGTGAATGCATCAATTTGTAAGTCGCTCTGGATAAGAGTGTCTGCTAAATGACGTACATGTCAATGTAAATCTAATATTAGGTTTTGGTTGAAGATCTGATAACATTCAGTATCATATGCAAAAATAGCGAAAATCAGAAAGGGGGCAAATACTTTTTCACGGCACTATATCTACTGCTGTACATATCATTCTTAGTATATCTTGTGTATATTCATTCAGTGTATATAAGTATAGATTGCATTTGGATTACTGTTACAGTGCTATTTAGGTTAATTGGATTTGTTCTGACATTTCAAGATTTCTTGTGTTTTTTATTTATTTACATTTGATTATTTGTGTACTTGTTTGACATTTTACTGAATTGTTAGGAGCTAGAAACGTAAGTATTATTTCGCAGCACTCGCTGTAACATTTGCTAAACTGTGTACGCTACCATTAAACTTTGATTTGATTTAAAGCAAAATGGCCGACCCTGTCTTTCTCTGGGGAGTAGGACAGACAGAGAGAGGGAGAGAGACAGAGAGAGGGAGAGAAAAAGAAAGAGCAAGAGGAAAAAGTGAGAGGGCCCTCCCTGAGGTGATGCGGGCTACCCTACTCACCCGAGCTAGCCAAACAAACAGGTAAATAACTACTCTAGAACTTCCAAGTGAAAGAGAATAGAAGAAAGAAAGAGGGCCCGGCCATTTAGGTGATCTGGAAGTTCCATATTGGCCTAATTGTATAAGCTAGCAGCTATCAGTCCATGCGTACAGAACAAAGATGGCTTTGCCAAGTTTCACCCCCATGCAGCCCAGAAACAAAGCTCAGAATTAGGGTAAGGGTGCTGATTCCAAAGCAGTATTCACGTGACTTCAAAATAAACTCTGAAATATATGCATGGGTTTGAATTATTGTTGTGTCTAGTGTACATTGTGGGACTAGTAAACTAAAAATCAACGTGAAAAGGATTTGAACTGATAGTCTCCCAGTGAGCAAAATTGGTTTAAATAAGTATTTTCAACCAAACATCCATATTTTCAAAGTCTTGCCCTTATAGGGCTGACTACTGTGTGTGGATCCTGCATCTGAGACTGGTTAGTCTAGTAGACATCTAACAGCTGTGGATATCGACAGGAGGAAGAGAGAGGGAGAGAGGTGGAGAGAGAAAGATAACGAGATGAGGAGAGGGGGGATGAAACGAAATGAAGATAAAAATAGAATGGCAGACATCAAACAAGTGAGAAAGAAAAAGAGAAATAGCAGAAAGACTGAACGAGAGAGACAGATTCTCACAATAGTGTAGTGATTTTTGTCAAGATTTATATTTTCTGAACCTTCAAAAATAGGAATAATCAAGCAAACATAGTCTCTAGTTTTTTAACACAAATAGGCCTTACTGACCAAGGTCCATCTTCCAGCATACACATTAGGGCTGTCCCCGACTAAAAAACATCTTGGTCAACCGAAAGTCGTCTGTTCTTTCGACCAATCGATTGCTCAAAATCTTTAAATGTGTATTTTTCCATTACAGACACACCCTATGTGTTTTAATAAAATCAACTATGTGCACTGAGCTTGTCTGATGCTTTAAGCTTACAGTTTGATGCCACAAGAGGGCACCAGAGATCTAGATAACCAGAAGGGAAAAAAACTTAACCTGACCCAACTATTCTCCTCCCGCTCATGCTGGCTTTCGCAGATTCTGCCATCACTCTCCTGAAGTTGCCGGTAACAGGCTACACGAGGAGTCGGCAACCTTTATAATGTGGAATGCCAATGTATCTTACAATCTCTACCGATCTGCGTGCCAGTTCTGGTTTTCATATGCACGTTTTGTGAAAAAAGTTCAAATTAATTTATAATAACGTCTTCATATCTCAAAATTGTTGTCATGTGGTTAATCAAATTATATCCAAATCTAAATTAAAATGATACTTTTTAAGTTTGTAACTTCTATTGCCACTATGTAAAAATAGCCTCCATAAAGCCAACAAATAAAAACATTGCAGCCTGCAGGTAGAAAATATCCTGATTAAAAATAAATATCCTATAAATCACATTGGCTACACATGGCCTGTCTGCAAAAAACTTGAAACAGTGTATCAACTATTAACTTGGGTCCCGCCCAAAGCTTGGGCTTGTGAACTTGCAACATTGTATAACATATCCTGGGCCCTCAGTTTTAAGTGCCAGTGAGCTCGGGACAGACACAGCTGTAGGCTATTTGCACAAGGGATAAGAAGCAGTGCTTGACTTGGGCAGGAGCTCACCGGAGCTGAGAACCAGCACCTCAAATGTTCGACTATTTGAGCTCCTGTTCCTCTTATACAATATTAGCTCAAAAGTATTCTGGAGCTCCTGCACCTAAATATAAACAGTACCAGCGCTCAAAATGAGTACCGGAACCTATTTCAGTCCAAGTCAAGCACTGATAAGAAGCCTATTTTATGACATTTCCACTGATTCAGAGCATGACATTTTTCTCTTTCACGCTGAGTGGTTATCGAAAGGGAGAGAGCTGGAAAGATTTTTGAGGAACTTATTGTAATTCTCAATGGATGTAAAAACAGACTTTGTTTGCTTGCTGTTTGAGGTGAAGAAAACATTACTTTGAGAAGCTCCACAGGTCATTAGTGGTGGTGCGTTAAGCCAATCAGAAATACTATCAGATCCCCAAATTTGGCACATTTATATGCCTACATTTGCGCGCAGGCCAGGTAGCCTATAGGCCTACTTCTATGCGTGCGCATCCTTACTCAACATTGACAGGAGCGCTCCAAACAAAAGACAATTACTAAATTGACAGAACTCATAAATGGAAATAATGAACCAAAAGTTTTTTCTCACAGCTTTAGCATCGGTTGTGCACCCTGCAAACAATGTATCCACTCCGACAATGAAAACAGGAAGACTGGAATAATAGTGAATGCATTAAAATAAAATTAATTAATTAACGTCACCAAAGTAACAAACACTGTAGATTAGAAAATAAAGGAAAGTATTCAGACCCCTTGACTTTTTCCACATTTTGTTACGTTAGAGAGAGCCTTATTCTAAAATGGATTTTTTAAAAATTTTTATAAAATACTCAGCAATCTACACACAATACCCCATAATGACAAAGCGAAAAAAAAAAAAATGACCCTTTGCGATGAGACTCGAAATTGGGCTCAGGTGCATCCTGTTCCCATTGATCATCCTTGAGATGTTTCTACAACTTGATTGGAGACCTCCTGTGGTAAATTCAATTGATTGGACATTGATTGATTTGGAAAGGCACACACCTGTCTATATCACATCCCACAGTTGACAGTGCATGTCAGAACAAAAACCAAGCCATGAGCTCAAATGAATTGTCCATAGAGCTCCGAGACAGGATTGTGTCGAGGCACAAATCTGGGGAAGGGTACCAAAAACATTTCTGCAGCATTGAAGGTCCCCAAGAACACAGTGGCCTCCATCATTCTTAAATGGAAGAAGTTTGGAACCACCAAGACTCTTCCTACAGCTGGCCGCCCGGCCAAACTGAGCAATCGGGGGAGAAGGGCCTTGGTCAAGAACCCAATGGTCATTCTGACAGAGCTCCAGAGTTCCTCTGTGGAGATGGGAGAACCTTCCAGAAGGACAACAATCTCTGCAGCACTCCACCAATCAGGCCTTTATGGTAGAGTGGCCAGATGGGAGCCACTCCTCAGTAAAAGGCACATTACAGCCTGCTTGGAGTTTGCCAAAAGGCACCTAAAGACTCTCAGACCATGAGAAACAAGATTCTCTGGTCTGATGAAACCAAGATTGAACTCTTTGGCCTGAATGCCAAGCGTCACGTCTGGAGGAAACCTGGCATCTGGCACCATCCCTACGGTGAAGAATGGTGGTGGCAGCATCATGCTGTGGGGATGTTTTTCAGCGACATTGACTGGAAAACTAGTCAAGCAAAGTCAGGCAAAGATGAACGGAGCAAAGTACAGAGAGATCCTTGATGAAAACCTGCTCCAGAGCTCTCAGAACCTCAGACTGGAGAGAAGGTTCACCTTCCAACAGGTCAACGACCCTAAGCACACAGCCAAGACAACGCAGGAGTGGCTTCGGGACAAGACTCTGAATGTCCTTGAGTGGCCCAGTCAGAGCCCGGACTTAAACCAGATCGAACATCCCTGGAGTGACCTGAAAATAGCTGTGCTGCGACGCTCCCCATCCAACCTGACAGAGCTTGAGAGGATCTGCAGAGAAGAATGGGAGAAACTCCCCAAATACAGGTGTGCCAAGCTTGTAGTGTCATACCCAAGAACACTCGAGGCTGTAATCGCTGCCAAAGGTGCTTCAACAAAGTACTGAGTAAAGGGTTTGAATACCTCTGTAAATGTAATATTTCAATTTTATATTCGTAAAAAATTAGCAAACATTTCTAAAAACCTATTTTTCCTTTGTCATTATGGGGTATTGTGTGTAGATTGATGAGGGAAATAAACAATTTAATCAATTTTAGAATAAGGCTGTAACTTAACAAAATGTGGAAAAAGTCAAGGGGTCTGAATACTTTCCGAAGGCACTGTATGTAATGGGGAATTGATATACACTAACAATCTAACGCAAACAATTCACACTAAGAAGTTATGAAACAATGACTATTCACAAATTGGCGGGAGAGAGCGCACTCTGGAGAGAGAAGTGCATCGTGTATCTGGGCGCATAGTCGATCCGACCTCTGCATTGGCCGTGCAGCATTTACGGTGATATGGCCTCAGCAGAAGTCAGGGCATTTATACTTCTTGCGCTTAGCGATGTGGTACAGAGCTCGATTTGGCCTCTGTATGCCTCTGGAGGCTCCGCAATTGTCACACCTTCCATATGGAGCTTCCAACCACTTTTAGTCTAGGCCTCTGCAATGGATTAGTTCACTGAGATGGGTGCAAATAAATAAATAAATAAATAAATAAATAAATATATTTGTTACTGCTCGACTAAAACAATATCGGTCGACCAACAGGCTAACGACAAAACAATCAACCAGTCGACTAATTGGGGTCAGCCCTAATACACATCAATAAAAATTAGTAGAGAGGAGATTGGGTGGCCTCTAGAGCACATAGGAATTACTAGTCAGAGACAAAACATTGAGGTTAGAGTGATTGGATTTCAAAGCACACGAGTGATGGGATATCCGGGAATGTTTTCCGGGCATTGCCCAAATCGTTGGTGGCTTGGCTGTCTAACCCCTGGAGATACTACAGCTGCTGCTACATCAGAGTGACATGAGTGCACACACATACACGCACGCACACAGACAAAACTAGATCCACATAAATACACACTCCCTCACTCTAACACGTGCACACACACACAGTCAGACCACATTCTCTGGTCTTGAAGTGGCTGTCCGCCCTGGGACTTGAAGTGCTGTCGGTTCACTCTAGGCTCACCACCCACACCAAGGCCCAAGTCAAATGGCCATCTACAAATCGTGCACTCTGCCTATGGACCTGAGTGGCAAGTAGTGTTATTGGTGGACAGCAGAGGATTACTTGGTAGGACGTAGGGTGATCATGCATTCAGTGGGTGTGTGTGTGAGAGAGACTTTGAGAAAGTGTGCGTGTGTGTATGCGTGTGTACGTGCGCGTCACATGTCTGTGGCCTGAACAGAGAACATGGCCTGACTTGTGCCCACGGACAATGGGCAAAGCCACTGGCGAAGGTACAGTCAAAACTACTCAGAGTCAAGAGTCCAGTGTGCCCTCTGTCCTTTACTTTACTTTACTGTGCTTTCCTGTCCTGTACCTCCACTGTTTTCCAATGCTACTCTCCCTTAACCTTTTCCCTGCTGTGATAATGCAGAATATACAACTATAGAACAAAGCAGTAACAATTGACTTCCAAACAACATGTATAATGCATTGTGATGACCCCCCCCCCCCCCCCGAACACACAATCCTCTGTTGTCTGAAAAAACATCCAAGTTCAATGGTGCCGACAGTGCACCTTGTGGTGCACCAGGCATATAGAATGGATCTCTCTCGCTATCTCTCTCAATTCAATTCAATAGACTTCATCGACATGGCAAGTTAAATAACTTACATTGTCAAAGTACACGTATAAGAAAAGTGGTCGGACCAACAGCAATAATAAAACAATAACACTAATAATAGTAGTGGAAATTGAATTAACATTAACAGCAACTACAACAACAATGGTAATGAGAATAAACATTTATAAAAGCAATATTGTTAGGCCAGTCTCAACATGACTGAAAAGCTGCATGGTGGTTGTTACAGTGTAATAGGAAATGCAGCTATGTCTCTATTTCTCCCAAGGGGCAGAGTGAGCTGATGTAAAAGAGTAGATCTCGCACACGCTCTAGCTCTCTCCGCTCTCTCTCTCTCTCTCACACACACAAATACAGGGGTCTCACCTGAGGATGCAGTAGCAGCTGTGGGCCACTGATGAGAGGCGGCAGAAGCCGAACCGCTGCTTGCTCTCGATGTCTGTCAGCACAAAGGTGAAGTTCTGGCCCACTTGTTTCACCAACAGACTGAACCACACAGAGAAGGGGGGAATCAATTTTACATTTTAGTCATTTAGCAGACGCTCTTATCCAGAGCAACTTACAGTTAGTGAGTGCATACATTTTCATACTGGCCCCCCGTGGGAAACGAACCCACAACCCTGGCATTGCAAGCACCATGCTCTACCAACTGAGCTACAGGGGACTATCAATCTAATTGATCCATAAAGCACTTTTTACATCATCAGTTAAGACCAAACAGAAGCAGGAGCACATTGATAAGACCGACATGGAGGTAGAGACAGAAAGAGAGGTGAGAGAGATGGAGCAGGAAGAGAAAGAAAGAAACAGACAAGACAAGCATTTTCAGACATGGCTACTAGTTTAACCCAAAGCGGTGCCCTTTAAAGTGCTTTCTAAATAAAGCTTTCATCATTATTGCTAGTGTTACTATCATTATAAATATTAGCATCATCTTTACACATGTAGCGTACACAGTCCATTTAGGAGTGCTGGTAGCTGAATGTCTGTGCTCCACCCTACAGAAGTGAATGGCAGTCTGGATGGCATGGCATTGCCAGTGGCTGGGGTGACAAGCCTGCCCCCTTAATCAGTGTGTCGCACGGATAACTATACAGTGCCTTCAGAAAGTATTCATACACCTTGACTTATTCCACATTTTGTTGTGTTAAAAGCCTGAATTCAAAATTGATGAAATTGATTTTTTTTTTCTCACCCATCTACACACAATACCCTATAATAGGGTTGAATGGTGGGAACCTGGTTACTGACATTTACCGGGATTTACCGCCCAAAACCACTCCCTTTTCCCAGGATAAATAACTGCGAGAAACCGGTAAATTATATAATAAATTATTGAAATGAACAACATGGCGTGAAATGGAACTGTTAAATTATATGCAATGTCTAAAACTGGCATCTCTACGGCCTCTGCATGGTGAATCAATGCTCTGGGTGGGGAGAGACAACCCATCTCAGTATGGAGCGCAGTTCACAATGCATGTAGACCTATCATCTCATCATAGTAACTTTTTTTCTTGTGACAGGTAGCCTACATTTGCTGCAGCAAAGTAATATAAATATTATATATATATGTGCGTCTTCTCTCTCTCTCTCTCTCTCTCTCTCTCTCTCTCTCTCTGTCTCTCTCTCTCTCTCTCTCTCTCTCTCTCTCTATTTCTCTATTTCTCTCTCTCTCAATCTCTCTCTCTCTAATAAATTCAACACCGTATTAGCCTTATATTTACAGTAGCTTGTGAAAGTATTCAGGCCATTCCAAGACATTTAAATGTTTCCCCTTAAATCACTTGAGTGTTGCTTTAGCAGTATGCTTAGGGTCATTGTCCTGCTGGAAGGTGAACCTCCGTACCAGTCTCAAATCTCTGGAAGACTGAAACAGGTTTCCCTCAAGATTTTCCCTGTATTTAGCGCCATCCATCCTTCTATCAATTCTGACCAGTTTCCCAGTCCCTGCTGATGAAAAACATCCCCACAGCATGATGCTGCGACCACCATGCTTCACTGTGGGGATGGTGTTCTCGGGGTGAAGAGAGGTGTTGTGTTTGCGGCAGACAGAGTTTTCCTTGATGAACAAAAAGCTCAATTTTAGTCTCAGCTGACCAGAGTACCTTCTTCCACATTCCTTTTGGCGAACACCAAACGTGTTTGCTTATTATTTTCTGTAAGCAATGGCTTTTTTCTGGCCTCTCTTCCGTAAAGCCAAGCTCTGTGGAGTGTACAGCTTAAAGTGGTCCTACGGACAGATACTGCAATCTCTGCTGTGGAGCTTTGCAGCTCCTTCAGGGTTATCTTTGGTCTCTTTGTTGCCTCTCTGATTAATGCCCTCCTTGCCTGGTCTGTGAGTTTTGGTGGGCGGCCCTCTCTTGGCAGGTTTGTAGTGGTGCCATATTCTTTCCATTTTTTAATAATGGATTTAATGGTGCTCCGTGGGATGTTCAAAGTTTCTGATATTTTTTTATAACCCAACCCTGATCTGTACTTTTCCACAACTTGTCCCTGACCTGTTTGGAGAGCTCCTTGGTCTTCATGGTGCCGCTTGCTTGGTGGTGCCCCTTGCTTAGTGGTGTTGTAGACTCTGGGGCCTTTCAGAACAGGTGTATATACTGAGATCACGTGACACTTAAATAAAGTACACCTGTGTGCAATCTAACTAATTATGTGACTTCTGAAGGTAATTGGTTGCACCAGATCTTATTTAGGGGCTTCATAGCAAACGGGGTGAATACATACGCACCACTTTTCCCTTATTTATTTTTTAGAATTTCTTGAAACAAGTATTTTTTTTTTCATTTCACTTCACCAATTTGGACTATTTTGTCCATTACATGAAATCCAAATAAAAATCAATTTAAGTACAGGCTGTAATGTAACAAAATAGGAAAAACACCAAGGGGGATGAATACTTTTGCAAGGCACTGTAGCTAATTAATTATGGGTTATGCATAATAAGCCTCTAACTTATAGCCTCTGTCTCTTGCGCAATAAGCAAGCACCTGTGCTCTGCTGGCCTCTCCTTAAAAAACCCTCCTTAGCTCTTGGAGTCCCATGCAGGAAAAGCTAGACTAGAATAGCTTGCTGGACATTATTTTTTTTTTTTTGCATTTCTTATACCAATAGACTATTCAAGAGGGACACAATATCTTTTTTGCTGAATGTTAAATAAAGCAGCCAATAGAACTCACGGGTAGTTTGAAAGAAGAGCAAACGCGTGATGGCTGTAGGCTACAGCAATTATTTATTCAGACCCAAAACCATTCAATCTTCGTGAAGAGAAGTGAAAGCCTTCATCATCTAATTCTAGTCCTATATTATTCAAGGATGTCATTAGAATTAAGATAAAGACAACCAAACTTATTTCATTTAACTGTTCAAAGCGAGGAAGGAATGAAGCAACAATAGAGAGAAAGAGGAGGTAGGCTGATAACATTAGGGGAAATATTATAAAAGGTATATATGTGTCAGCCTACTAATTATACAAATAGACCCTATTATATAAAAAAAATTTAAAATAACATTCGCTAGCCTATATATGTAAATTTGTAGGCCGCATGTGTTGCACCAGAACAGCATGTAATCTTCTGCTTTATCATGGATTGAACGATGTGCGCACTTCTGGTCCATATACTACAATACAATACAATACAATACAATACAATACAATACAATACAGTACAGTACAGTAATATAGTTCACACTCAAAAAGATTAGCCTACTGGAGCTAGTTTAATTTATTTACCCAAGAAAGCATATAGCTAGCTACATCTATGGGCTTTTCTGTTGTGCGTAATGTGCAGTAGCCTATATTATATACGTACAGTGCATTCGGAAAGTATTCAGACCCCTTCCTTTTTTCCACATTGTTACTTTACAGCCTTATTCTAAAATGGATTCAATTGTTTTTTCCCCCTCATCAATCTACACACAATACCCCATAATGACAAAGCAAAAACAGTTTTTTATAAATTTTTGCACATTTATTACAAATAAAAAACTGAAATATAACATTTACATAAGTATTCAGACCATTTACTCAGTACTTTCTTGACGCAACTTTGGCAGTGATTACAGCCTTGAGTCTTCTTTGGTATGAAGCTACAAGCTTGGCACACCTGTATTTGGGGAGTTTCTTCCATTCTTCTCTTCAGATCCTCTTAAGCTTTGTCAGGTTGGATGGGGAGCGTCGCTGCACAGCTATTTTTAGGTCTCTCCAGATATGTTCGATCGGGTTCGAGTCCGGGCTCTGGCTGGGCCACTCATAAATTCTCGTCAGTTATTTACATAACATAATAAACAGATCGTAAACAAGGTTATAATGAAAGTCAAAATCACTGCATGTAAGTTTTGTTTTACATGTGCTCAAGCTCTGGAAGGCTGTGAGAGGAAAACAGATCATGATGAAAGTAAGAGGGTGTAAGCTAAAAATAATTGGATAGGAGGTATAGTGCAGCAACAGAGTAGTCATCGATGGTATAAAGTGGTTTTACTTACATTCTCATCACCAGCTTTCTCGAACACTGACATTACTATACACAACTACACAACTATAATCTCATCACCTGACAGTAAAAGTGGAAGAGTTGCAGTTTTGCACACTTATTGCACACACAGTTCCACTTAGTTTTTCACCAAGAACTTGATTGGTGAAATGTGTTGTGATATGTGATGGTCGGAGTGAAAATCTACAGGAGAATAGATCTCCAGGAAGATGGTTGGTGACCACTGCCCCTACACACACTACAAAGGTGTCTTCAAATAGTCATACAGTCATACACAGATAAACATAGCCCCTACCCATTGACAATTCCTACTAATTGGTTATAGGGCACGGTTTAACCACTACATTCTCAGAAAAAAAGTAATAGCACAGGGGTGATGTGCTGCCAGTACTTAGTATGGGTGAGAAGTCGGGCTGCAGAGTTTTGAACCATTATGGAGGGAGCTTGTGTTGATGTCAGAAAGTAGAGTGTTACAGTAGTCTACTTGTGAGGAGATGAATGCATGAATGAGGGTTTTAGCAGCAGGACCGGAGAGGGAGGACATCTGGAGATGTTGTGGAGGTGGAAGTATGAGGTTTTGACAGTCTGTTGGATGTGGTGGTGGAAGGAGAGGGTGAAATCCAGGATGATGCCAAGGTTGCATTTGTGTGGGGAGGGAGAGACAATGGGGTTGTCGATGGTGATGGTTGCCAACTTTGAGTGTGGATTTGGTGCCTTGTCTGCAGAAAGAAATGGACAGACAAACAAAATATAAGATGCAATACATCTAAATCACTAATTTCCATACCATAATTTGCTATAAACCTTTTACATATTCACTGCCCTCTTACACAACACCTTTTGACTTATAGAATGTGGTGACATAAAAATATTTATTCAGTAAATTAGAAAGATTAGAAAAAATGGGCAAAAAAGATTTGGCTGTCCAAGAGGGCTGGCTACCTAAAATTCAATGCAGTCCCCTCAATCTTAACTAGCGAGCTAAAGTTATACCACATCTCAAGTCAATCTGGCAACATCACAATGATGACAAAAGGTTTTTCTATTAATTATATGCCTCCTGTCATTGTGATTTCAAATCACACTTTTGACAATCTTCATCAGCGCCAATCGAGAGAAGAACTTTCAGTTGGGCATCAGTCTTCAGAAGAACGTTCAAAAATGAACTGTGCAACCCATGAATAGCATGTCCTTTACTTTTAATAATAGAAGAATAACTATCTAGACACTTACTTCTTGAATGGTTGCTGTCGCTGATGGATGGGATGGAGGATAAAGCAGCTGGCAAATCCACGTGTGTATACAGCCTGATTTGCAATGCTGTCAAATGCGAAGTGAACTTCTCTGGCCGAATCAGACGAATTGATTGTTTGGATGGGAAAAAAGTGCAAAGAAACATTTGCTGCTTTGCAGGCAGCAATGGCACAATTTCTCTTGCTTTTGCTCATTTCTTTCAAGTAGGAAGTAAATCCAGAAATATTAATATAACAGATTAACAATCATGGTCTAAAATAATCAGATCACCGTGTGACGTTATGTGACGGGACAAAAACTCCAACCCACCTGATCACACTGAAATTCCATGCATTCTATTCAAACAGCTCTTACACAAAAAGGGCGTTATCATAATTTTCAAAATTTCTGAGTGTTATTTCGACCTCAGTGTGGAAATATCATTTTAAAAAACAGAACAAGTACATTTTTAAATGCACTGCCCCTTTAATGCTAAAATGCTAATAACCTCTTAACCAAGTGGGGGAACAGGAGAGAGCCTAGTAAAGAGACAAGACTACCCTAGAGGGTGGTGTCTGTGTGTGTGTGATGGGGGTCTAGGACCAAAAACTGGCTGTGCAGCATTAAAAAACAACAAGAGGGGAGTGTGTGCGTAAGTGTGTGTGTGTGCTTTAGAACAAACGTACCTGTCCACACTGAAGGGGAAGCAGAACTTGGGGACTGTCTGAAGAGTTTCCTGTGGAGGGAGGGAGAGAGATCATTTATACATCTAAAGGGGCCTATACTGTAATTCTAAGTAATAACATACCATTTAACAGGGCATGATGAAGGGCATGATGAAGACGAGAGACAGATGAAGGCAGAGAGGAGAGAGGGAGGAGAAGGAATTGGCCGGGGGGATCAGCATGGTGCAAAGGGAGAGGGGGAGAGCGGATAGAAGGCTGGCAGGCAGGGGCTTTGCCTGGCCTCCATCACCCTCAGCTGTGGCCCTCGAACACAGGGAATCAGGCACCCCCGGATTAGGGCCCTGGGACTAAGGGGAAACTAACAAAGACAGATAGAGGGGGCGGGAAAGAGAGAGAGAGGAAGAGCAAAAAAAAGAAAAATAAGAGAGAAATAGAGATGGAGTAACAGAGATCTGTGATAGAGCAAGACGTGAGGAAAAAAAGAGGGGAAAGGAAGATAAGGTGGAGGGGTACAGGGAGGCAGTAATGGAGAGAGAATAGACAAAGCGAGAGAGACTGAATCATAGTGGCCAGGAGAGCTCAGATGAGGAACTAGCAACTAAGCCCGACAACAACAGCTCAGGCCAACCCTCTGCTAGCTGGGGCTTATGTTTGTGGAAGGTAGAGGAGAGAGTCATGTCCAGCCACGGTGCTCCCTGATGGATTACCAGAGACGTGTTGAGGCCCTGGCGGAACCAGCAGGAGGGACAAACCAGAGTGCCAGGCAGCAGAGGGCTTCTAGCCTACAGTCCCCTAGGATATCTACCCTAAGGTGGACTCAGCCAATGACTAGTCGCCATGGCAGCAGATGAGGGTGACTAGGTGGCGCTTGGTGGGCGAGGCACTGGGTCTCCGGCTTTGGGGCCACCGTGGGACAGGTGGTGGTTCAGGTGTGGTGAAAAACACTATCTCAAAACACAGTGTGAGATAACAAAAAGGACAGGAGTGATTAGAGTTCACTTCACAGGAGTGAATATAGTTCAAGAGAGGGAGGAGCCACTGGTGCTGCTGATGTAACTTAATTATTGTCATGACACAAACACACGCACACGTTCATGCTCATACGTTTACACAGACATGGGCACGCACACAAACACAGTTTATTTAAAAAAATGTCACACACACCTTATGAAACTGAGCAAGTCAAGCATGGCTCACACAGGCATACTTGACTTGGACCCTACAAGGTGTCAAAAGCGTTCCATAGGGATAATGGCCCATGTTTATTATTCATTGTTGTTGTTGCATTGTCGAGAAGGAACATGCAAGTAAGCATTTCATTGGAGGGTTTATACCATGTGTATCCCGTACATAAGACAAATAAAACTTGAAACGTAATCTCATCAATTATGATCTGAAAGGCCAAACTGATCCTTGATCAGCACTTTTACTCTGAGACACTTTATGGATACGGGCCCTGAACCCTCATGACAGGTAAGGAGATCTGACTTGACACAAACCTCAATTCTAGGTCTAATCGCTAGCCGAGGTACCTAGATAACAGTTGAAATAAGGGTTTGAATGAAGTGTTCTCTCTTGGGTTTGATTCCCTGATCTAAAAGGGCAAGGCTGGGCCTCCCGAGTTGTCTAAGGCACTGCATCACAGTCCTAGAGGCGTCACTACAGACCCAGGTTCGATCCCGGGCTGTATTACAACCAGCTGTGATCGTGAGTCCTATAGTGCGACGCACAATTGGCCCAGCGTCGTCCGGGTTAGGGGAGGGTTTGGCCGGGTGGGCTTTACTTGGCTCATCGCGCTCTAGCGACTCCTTGTGGCGGGCCGGGCGCCTGCAGGCTGACCTCAATCATCAGTTGAATGGTGTTTCCTCCGACACATTGGTGCGGCTGGCTTCCGCGTTAAGCAGGCAGGTGTTAAGAAGCGCGGTTTGGTGAGTCATGTTTCGGAGGACGCATGACTCGACCTTCGCCTCCCGAGCACGTTGGGGAGTTGCAGCGATGGGACAAGATCGAAATTGGGGAGAAAAAGGGTGTAAAATACACACACAAAAAATAAATAAAGGTCAAGGCTAGGCCAGTGGTTATCTGAAGGTTATTGACTCACTCCCATGACTAACATTGGCTTACGGAGCTGGCCCGTTTTTATTTCACAACAAACAGTTCCAGTCAGGGGCTGAGTTACTGAGGAGGACTGAACACACACACACCTGAGGAAATTTTATAATAAAAAATATGGTACAAAATGGAATGTATAATTCTCCTACCATCATTAGAAAAGTATTCCCCAAAAAAAAACTATTCCGGAGACTCAGGAGGGAGGGCTGGAGACCATAGGATCCAATCAGGCTCGTATAATTGAATTACTCTTTGTTTTATTAACAATGCGGAAAGATATTAAATGTAAAAAATCTGTATTATGTGATTGAGTGCTTTTTTATAGGCTTTTCTTACCCATTGACATAGGCCTAAATGAAGAGTGTATTATGTTCTGTTCTCATCTTTATGTCAATTGATTTAGGCTCTTCTGACTCTTGGACCTATCCCTTCCGTTCCACCGAAGTCTGGCTTACACAAGGCCCCCAACAGAAACACAATACAGAAAACTCCAGGGACCTTACCCTCTCAATTCCGTTTCCAACTAATAGGAGGGGAGGGGGATGCTTCATTTGTGGTGTGCACCTGCACAGTCTCCAACTCTCTCCTTCAATCTATCCATCAAATAATCACTCCTCCTATCCACCAGAGAATGGGGTTGGGGCTGGGACGACAAATAATTAATTAATTCCCACAAAGTCCCAGGAGCTAGGGGAGAGATTGCCTATGGCATGAAACATTTGTTTTTGTTGTTGACAGTTAAAACAGATAAATTGTGTTTATTTGTGATGCGACTGGGAGGGGAGTCAGCGTGGGTATAAGGAATGATGAGTTGGCACTGTGAGGCCGTGTTAGTGAGCCGCGTACTCAACTCAATCTATGGTTGTGTGTTACACAGACACACACAAACAGACACAAACCCCAGCACACACACAAAAAACTGAGACAGGCATACACACTCAAACTCATTTTGTTTCTGGTGTCCTTTGACAGCTCTTTGGTCTTGGCCATAGTGGAGTTTGGAGTGTGACTGTTTGAGGTTGTGGACAGGTGTCTTTTATACTGATAACAAGTTCAAACAGGTTCCATTAATACTGGTAACGAGTGGAGGACAGAGGAGCCTCTTAAAGAAGAAGTTACAGGTCTGTGAGAGCCAGAAATCTTGCTTGTTTGTAGGTGACCAAATACTTATTTTCCACCATAATTAGCATATAAATTCATTAAAAATCCTACAATGTGATTTTCTGGAAAGAAAATTCTCATTTTGTCTGTCATAGTTGACATGTACCTATGATGAAAATTACAGGCCTCTCTCATCTTTTTAAGTGGGAGAACTTGCACAATTGGTGGCTGACTAAATACTTTTTTTCCCCCACTGTATATACGGGTTGAAAATGGCAGATTTGGGCACTGATAAACGCCTAAATTGGAATGCAGTTGCTGTACAGTAACATGCTATACATGACGTCAGAGCTCTGGTTCTGCGCTTCACAACGCTGTATGGGTTTTGATTGACAGCCGTTCTAAACATGGGCACCTCGCGGGACAAGAAATTGCCCTCATCCCTCCCGCTAAATGGGCTAATTTAGCATTTTTTGTTGTTGTCCGAGTTAGGGAAATGCTGTAAATTAAGAGGACTATATGTACACTGAACAAATTAAAAATATAAAAACGCAACATGTAAAGACCTGCCACCCGGGCAGCTGATGAAACTGTGGGTTTGCACAACCGAAGAATTTCGGCATTGTGAAAACCTAACACTGTAATATTGTATTTTCGAACTTAGCTAAACAAATTGACAGTTTTTGGATTGCGTAAACAACAACAGTAATTGTGTAAGTGCGGGGATGCAGGGTTTTGTTCCAAACAAAACTACAAGCGTGCTTGCTCTAAATCCTCAACAGCACAGCTAGGGGAGCCAAAAAAGTACCTTATAGTTGAAGACTCTTCTTTGAGTCATAAAAGTGCATTGCAATTACTTGAACTGTGCACACTTTGGAGAGGTGTGTGGCTACTTGGAGACACCAGCTAGTCCTCTCACTCAAACCCTTGTCATGTTTTTGCCTTATGTTGCACCTACTCCACATTTTCCAGGAATATTCTTATCATGTTACTGAATGTATCCAGAGTTTTTACAGATTTGGTTATCAACAAATGAGGCGAAAAGTACAGTAAATGTAAAATTCACATAAAACCAACAGTGTAATGCTTTGATTCAGTCTTGTGTCAGGTGAACTGTTGTTTCCTCACCTAATAATTTTCCTATAATCTCATAACTGTTCCCTTTCAATTGCTACCATAGTTATGCACATACTTTTCATATTTCTTCTGTAAGAAACATTTCAATTTAGCCCTATTCATATAGGCCAATTCTCACGGGTGTAAAGGGTTAAACAACTTCAAGTATCAGAATATACATAAAATATGACTTTAGGGTCCATTTAGAAGTGGTCTTATAAATAATAATGATAATGATAATAATAATGTAGGGGGTGCTTATATTTGTCCTGTTACACACAAGTGTGCAATGGAAATGTATATATTTTTTTTGATTATAGATTTCAGTTCAATAAAATAATAATTAATCATAAAAGTATCCTAAACAATTATAATAGTCACAAGACTACGTGGTAGTATTCATGTATATAGTGTAATGCATAATATAATCCAAATATAATAGTCACTAAAATAATTAGAATATGTCGTAGTATTAATAGCAGCAGTAGCCAGGCACTTGCATATGAAAGTACCTATTTCAATTTGCCACTCAGAAGGATGCAGAGGCTTATTTTACAGAAATGACCGGGTTGTTAGTTTTAACAACTGCATATGTCGTAAAGTGGCCAGGGAGCAATAATCGTTCATCATTATTTAGGCACAGGGACAGCTTAGCCATTCAAGCCACAGGACTAGGAAAGAGATTTCGAGGGAGCGTGTGTGTGTGTGTGTGTGTGTGTGTGCGCGCGCATGCATGTTCGGTCCCCAAGTCCAAGGTGTTGTTCAATTTGCCCTATTGCGTCACCCCCTTCCCTACCCCCCCCCCCCCCCCCCCACTAAACCCCTGTGGACTATGCCTTAGTTTTAATTGCTGTAACTTCCCCCACCCATCACCCCTCTGCTTCTCTTGCCCAACCTCAAAACAGCTATACTGGATGTGTAGTGGTGTGTGTGTGTTTGGTTGGCGGAGCTGAGCTGCTGTACCCTGCCACTTCCTTCCTGCCTGGCTGAGACTCGCCACCCCTGGGGCCTCCCCTTAGACTCCGAACTGGCAACCCACCCCCCCCCTACCCTCTCTCAGCTTCAACCCTCTTTTTTCACTCAGTACATCAAACCCATCTGACACTTTGCTCAAGCCCTAATATAGTCCTCGCAGCGCTTATTCTCCAGACCCTGCCTGCTAACATCAATGGGGCAAGGGGGGTTGGAGGTAGGAGGAGAGTGTAGCAATGGTAGCTCAAAGGGACTTGGTGGACTAACCTCCAGCCTCAAAGGGCCCAGTTTGGCAACAGATAATTGGGCCCAGGAACGGTTCCCTGACGAGATGGGTACATTCTCACACAGGCATGTAGGGGCACACAAACACATACACACACATGCACGCACAATGTTCACACTCACGCACACACACACACACACACTCAACCCCACACTTAGAAATCAGATGGGGGCCGGAGGGAGGGATAAAGGGAGGACGGGGGTCAGTGGGGGGAAGTGTAGTATGCCAATCAACAGGAATGTCTCATCTCCATGTGTTATTCTCCAGCGATTTTAGAAAATGTATATAATAGCAAAGCACTGTAATAAAAGTAAACAAATAATAAAAAAAAGGGAAATTAATATCTTCACTACCAGCCTGCCCCCCGCTTTCCAAACCTCTCCACATAGAACCCACCACCCCCACATCCCTCTCTCTCTCATTAAAAGCATTCCTCACTCATTAAAGCATTTCAATGAGTGTCCAACATCCGCCGTCGAGTGATGAAATGCTTTAATAAAAGGTGGCCATATTGCTACTTCATTACAAGGAGTGTGGTGCAGTGCCCCCTCATTAGATGTAATAACACAGGCAACACTCATTTGTCTCAATGAGACTCCTTTTACACAGTTATGGATTTTAAATGACTGCCAGAGCAGCAACTCGGGCCCTTCTGGCCAGCGGCGGAAAAGCAAAAAGGTGCGTTGTCTGCGCTTCGTCCCAGAGTGTGAACAGATGACATGAAAAAGGATGAGAAATGGATGAAAAAGGGATGGGGGTGGGAGACAGAAATCAACAAATGACGAAAACAAACAAAAGTCATTAACCAGGGCCCTCTGGCGCATTACACTTCACAAGCGGAACGTCGGCTCGAGTAAGTCGCTCTGGATAAGAGCGTCTGCTAATTGACTAAAATGTAAATCTTCAGAAAGCATCGTGGCTATTTCTATTGTAATTGTTCAGGTTTTATTGCAATGGACCCTGTAGTGAACTAGGCTTTCTGGGGCCATAATGCTCAAGTCCTGACTCCTTCAATTCTCCCGTTACTTTCTCAGTCGCCTTGAGAGATACAAACTAGATTGAATTAAAGATACCCGGCTAGATAAAAGATGAGGGGTGTTGAGGGTGTAGAGTAGAGGGGGACCGTGGGGTGCCTGTCTTTAAGGGATTGAAAATTCAAGTAGGTCTTCCTTCGCGCACATGACCGTGGAGTTAATATATGTACACATTTATCAAAATCCGGCCTTAAATCATAAATACAAGGGATAATGTATGCAAATCCGGAGGGGTTAAAGAACAAGCAATTATGGAGCGTATCTTTTTTCTCTCTTTTATTGTCTGTTTTGAATCCATCCATGCTAACACAGGCAAGAAGAAAAAGTGAGAGGGAGAGGGGATGAACAACTGCAGGGGATGAAGAGAAGGGGTGGCATTGGGCCCTGGGCATGCATATTCAACAGGATGGGATTCGAGAAGAGAAGGGGGAATCTTGCATCAGGCAATGTGTGGATACCTCCACATGGCTGGTCCTCATGGGGAGGTTAGGGACAGAAGTACAGCGGAACCCAGCAAGGTGAATGGAAAGGGTGGCAGATGAACGTGCCCATAGTTAGCTCATGTTTCTTTTAGCTAGCTACACAACATGTCAACATATCAGTAGTTCATCATCTATTTGGGAGGAACATTACCCACTACAATGTTCAAGGGCTGGTTTCCTTAATCTCACGAATGCCTAGCCTAGACTTTTTTTTTTTTTCACCTTTATTTAACCAGGTAAGCCAGTTGAGAACAGGTTCTCATTTACAACTGCGACCTGGCCAAGATAAAGCAAAGTAGTGCAATAAAAACAACACAGAGTTACATATGGGGTAAAAAACATAAAGTCAGAAATACAACAGAAAATATATATACAGTGTGTGCAAATGTAGCAAGTTATGGAGGTAAGGCAATAAATAGGCTATAGTGCAGAATAATTACAATAGTATTAACACTGGAATGCTAGATGTGCAAGAGATTATGTGCAAATAGAGATACTGGGGTGCAAAAGAGCAAAATAAATAACAATATAGGGATGAGGTAGTTGGGTGGGCTAATTTCAGATGGGCTGTGTACAGGTGCAGTGATCGGTAAGGTGCTCTGACAACTGATGCTTAAAGTTATTGAGGGAGATAAGAGTCTCCAGCTTCAGAGATTTTTGCAATTCGTTCCAGTCATTGGCAGCAGAGAACTGGAAGGAATGGCGGCCAAAGGAGGTGTTGGCTTTGGGAATGACCAGTGAGATATACCTGCTGGAGCGCAGACTACGGGTGGGTGCTGCTATGGTGACCAATGAGCTAAGATAAGGCGGGGATTTGCCTAGCAGTGATTTATAGATGGCCTGGAGCCAGTGGGTTTGACGACGAACATGTAGTGAGGACCAGCCAACAAGAGCGTACAGGTCACAGTGGTGGGTAGTGTATGGGGCTTTGGAGACAAAACGGATGGCACTGTGATAGACTACATCCAATTTGCTGAGTAGAGTGTTGGAGGCTATTTTGTAAATGACATCGCCGAAGTCAAGGATCGGTAGGATAGTCAGTTTTACGAGGGCATGTTTGGCAGCATGAGTGAAGGAGGCTTTGTTGCGAAATAGGAAGCCGATTCTAGATTTAACTTTGGATTGGAGATTCTTTATGTGAGTCTGGAAGTTGAGTTTACAGTCTAACCAGACACCTAGGTATTTGTAGTTGTCCACATACTCTAGGTCAGACCCGTCGAGAGTGGTGATTCTAGTCGGGTGGGCGGGTGCCAGCAGCGTTCGATTGAAGAGCATGCATTTAGTTTTACTAGTGTTTAAGAGCAGTTGGAGGCTACTGAAGGATTGTTGTATGGCATTGAAGCTCGTTTGGAGGTTTGTTAACACAGTGTCCAATGAAGGGCCAGATGTATACAAAATGGTGTCGTCTGCGTAGAGGTGGATCTGAGAGTCACCAGCAGCAAGAGCGACATCATTGATATACACAGAGAAAAGTGTCGGCCCAAGAATTGAACCCTGTGGCACCCCCATAGAGACTGCCATAGGTCCAGACAACAGGCCCTCCGATTTGACACACTGAACTCTATCTGAGAAGTAGTTGGTGAACCAGGCGAGGCAGTCATTTGAGAAACCAAGGCTATTTAGTCTGCCAATAAGAATGCGGTGGTTGACAGAGTCGAAAGCCTTGGCCAGGTCGATGAAGACGGCTGCACAGTACTGTCTATTATCAATCGCGGTTATAATATCGTTTAGGACCTTGAGCGTGGCTGAAGTGCACCCGTGACCAGCTCGGAAACCGGATTGCATAGCGGAGAAGGTACGGTGGTATTCGAAATGGTCGATGATCTGTTTGTTAACTTGGCTTTCGAATACTTTCGAAAGGCAGGGCAGGATGGATATAGGTCTGTAGCAGTTTGGATCTAGAGTGTCACCCCCTTTGAAGAGGGGGATGACCTCGGCAGCTTTCCAATCTCTGGGGATCTCAGACGTTATGAAAGAGAGGTTGAACAGACTAGTAATAGGGGTTGCGACAATTTCGGCGGCTAGTTTTAGAAAGAAAGGGTCCAGATTGTCTAGCCCAGCTGATTTGTAGGGGTCCAGATTTTGCAGCGCTTTCAAAACATCAGCTGTCTGAATTTGTGTGAAGGAGAAGCGGGGGGGGCATGGGCAAGTTGCAGCAGAGGGTGCAGAGTTGGTGGCCGGGTTAGTGGTAGCCAGATGGAAAGCATGGCCAGCTGTAGCAAAATGCTTGTTGAAATTCTCGATTATTGTAGATTTATCGGTGGTGATAGTGTTTCCTAGCCTCAGTGCAGTGGGCAGCTGGGAGGAAGTGCTCTTATTCTCCATGGACTTTACAGTGTCCCAAAACTTTTTGGAGTTAGTGCTACAGGATGCAAATTTCTGTTTGAAAAAGTTAGCCTTTGCTTTCCTGACTGCTTGTGTATATTGGTTCCTAACTTCCCTGAAAAGTTGCATATCGCGGGGGCTATTTGATGCTAATGCTGTACGCCACAGGATGTTTTTGTGCTGGTCAAGGGCAGTCAAGTCTGAGGAGAACCAGGGGCTATATCGGTTCTTAGTTCTGTATTTTTTGAATGGGGCATGTTTATTTAAGATTGAGAGGAAATTACTTTTAAGGAACAACCAGGCATCCTCTACTGACGGAATGAGATCTATATCCATCCAGGATACCTGTGCCAGGTCAATTAGGAAGGCCTCCTCGCTAAAGTGTTTTAGGGAGCGTTTGACAGTGATGAGGGGTGGTCGTTTGACCGCGGACCCGTTACGGACGCAGGCAATAAGGCAGTGATCGCTGAGATCCTGGTTGAAGACAGCTGAGGTGTATTTAGAGGGTATGTTAGTCAGGATGATATCTATGAGGGTACCCATGTTTACGGATTTAGGGTTGTACCTGGTAGGTTCGTTGATAATTTGCGTGAGGTTGAGGGCATCTAGCTTGGATTGTAGGATGGCTGGGGTATTAAGCATATCCCAATTTAGGTCACCAAGCAGTACAAACTCTGAGGATAAATGGGGGGCAATCAATTCACATATGGTGTCCAGGGCACAGCTGGGGGCTGAGGGGGGTCTGTAGCAAGCGGCAACAGTGAGAGACTTATTTCTGGAAAGGTGGATTTTTAGAAGTAGAAGCTCAAACTGTTTGGGCACAGACCTGGATAGTATGATAGAGCTCTGCAGGCTATCTCTACAGTAGATTGCAACTCCACCCCCTTTGGCAGTTCTATCTAGACGGAAAATGTTATAGTTGGGGATGGAAATTTCAGGATTTTTGGTGGCCTTCCTGAGCCAGGATTCAGACACTGCTAGAACATCAGGGTTGGCAGAGTGTGCTAACGCAGTGAATAACTCAAACTTAGGAAGTAGACTTCTGATATTTATGTGCAAGAAACCAAGACTTTTGCGATTACAGAAGTCATCAAATGATAGCGCCTGGGGAGTAGGAGTGATACTGAGGGCTGCAGGGCCTGGGTTAGCCTCTACATCACCAGAGGAACAGAGGAGGACTAGAATAAGGATACGGCTAAAGGCTTTAAGAACTGGTCTTCTAGTGCGTTGGGTACATAGAATAAAGGGGGCAGATTTCCGGGTGTTATAGAAAAGATTCAGGGCATTATGTACAGACAAGGATATGGAAGGATATGAGTAAAGTGGAGGTAAACCTAAGCGTTGGGTAACAATGAAAGAGATAGCATCGCTGGAGGCATCAATTGAGTCGGTCTCCGCGTGTATAGGGGGAGGGGCAAAGGAGCTATCTAAGGCAGGTTTAGCTAGGCTGGGGGGTCTACAGTGATATAGTACAATTAATTTAATACTTAACTTGGATTCAAGAAACCGACCACTTGGTATTTTATTAGCATGCCCATTAGCTTTTGCGAAAGCAGCAGCTACTCTTCCTGGGGTCCACAGGAAACATGACATAATACAGAACATTAATAAGAACATCTCAATAACAGAACTATATAACAGCGCCTTCGGAAAGTATTCTGACCACTTGACTTTTTCCACATTTTGTTACGTTACAGCCTTATTTTATTTAATTTTTTTATTCCTCAGCAATCTACACACAATACCCCATATAATGACAAAGCGAAAACAGGCTATTAGAAATTGTTGCTACTGTCTTCAAAATAAAAAAACAGAAATACCTTATTTACATAAGTATTCAGACCCTTTGCTATGAGACTCAAAATTGAGCTCAGGTCCATCCTATTTCCATTGAAAATCCTTGAGATGTTCCTACAACTTGATTGGAGTCCACCTGTGGTAAATTCAATTGATTGGACATGATTTGGAAAGGCACACACCTCAAGGACAGAACACCTGTCTATATAAGGTCCCACAGTTGACAGTGCATGTCAGAGCAAAAACCAAGCCATGAGGTCAAAGGAATTGTCCGATGTTCACTCTAACAGAGCTCTAGAGTTCCTCTGTGGAGATGTGAGAACCTTTCAGAAGGACAACCATCTCAGCAGCACTCCACCAATCAGGCCTTTATGGTAGAGCGGTCAGACGGAAGCCACTCCTCAGTAAAAGGCACATGACAGCCCGCTTGAAGTTTGCCAAAAGGCCCCTAAAGACGTTCAGACCATGAGAAACAAGATTCTCTGGTCTGATGAAACCAAGATTGAACTCTTTGGCCTGAATGCCAAGCGTCATGTCTGGAGGAAACCTGGCACCATCCCTACGGCGAAGCATAGTGGTGGCAGCATCTTGCTGTGGGGATGTTTTTAAGTGGAATGGATTGGGAGACTAGTCAGGATCGAGACAAAGACGAACGGAGCAAAGTACAGAGCGCTAAGGACCTCAGACTGGGGCGAAGGTTGAACTTCCAACAGGAACCAGATCGAACATCTCTGGAGAGACCTGAAAATAGCTGTGCAGCGACGCTCCCCATCCAACCTGACAGAGCTTGAGAGGATCTGCAGAGAAGAATGGGAGAAACTCCCCAAATACAGGTGTGCCAAGCTTGTAGCGTCATACCCAAAAAGACTCGAGGCTGTAATCGCTGCCAAAGGTGCTTCAACAAAGTACTGAGTAAAGGGTTTGAATACTTATGTAAATGTTATATTTTGGTTTTTAATTTTTTATACATTTGCAAACATTTTTAAAAACCTGTTTTTGCTTTGTCATTATGGGGTATTGTGTGTAGATTGATGAGGGGAAAAAAACATTTAATTTAAAGGCTGTAACATAACAAAATGTGGAAAAAGTCAAGGGGTCTGAACACTTTCCGAATGCACTGTACATTTAAAAACGGCACACAGCCTAAATATCAATACATACAGTACTAGTGCTGACCCCAATTAGTTGACTGGTCGATAGGCTGTTGGTCGTAGTATTTAGTCAGCCACCAATTGTGCAAGTTCTCCCACTTAAAAAGATGAGAGGCGCCTGTAATTTTCATCATAGGTACACGTCAACTATGACAGACAAAATGAGGAAAAAAAATCCAGAAAATCACATTGTAGGATTTTTTATGAATTTATTTGCAAATTATGGTGGAAAATAAGTATTTGATCAATAACAAAAGTTTCTCAATACTTTGTTATATACCCTTTGTTGGCAATGACACAGGTCAAACGTTTTCTGTAAGTCTTCACAAGGTTTTCACACACTGTTGCTGGTATTTTGGCCCATTCCTCCATGCAGATCTCCTCTAGAGCAGTGATGTTTTGGGGCTGTCGCTGGGCAACACGGACTTTCAACTCCCTCCAAAGATTTTCTATGGGGTTGAGATCTGGAGACTGGCTAGGCCACTCCAGGACCTTGAAATGCTTCTTACGAAGCCACTCCTTCGTTGCCCGGGCGGTGTGTTTGGGATCATTGTCATGCTGAAAGACCCAGCCACTTTTTCACTCAAAATCTCACGATACATGGCCCCATTTATTCTTTCCTTTACACGGATCAGTCGTCCATGTCCCTTTGCAGAAAAACAGCCCCAAAGCATAATGTTTCCACCCCCATGCTTCACAGTAGGTATGGTGTTCTTTGGATGCAACTCAACATTCTTTGTCCTCCAAACACGACGAGTTGAGTTTTTACCAAAAAGTTCTATTTTGGTTTCATCTGACCATATGACATTCTCCCAATCCTCTTCTGGATCATCCAAATGCACTCTAGCAAACTTCCGACGGGCCTGGACATGTACTGGCTTAAGCAGGGGGACACGTCTGGCACTGCAGGATTTGAGTCCGTGGCGGCGTAGTGTGTTACTGATGGTAGGCTTTGTTACTTTGGTCCCAGCTCTCTGCAGGTCATTCACTGTGTGGTTCTGGGATTTTTGCTCACCGTTCTTGTGATCATTTTGACCCCACGGGGTGAGATCTTGCGTGGAGCCCCAGATCGAGGGAGATTATCAGTGGTCTTGTATGTCTTCCATTTCCTAATAATTGCTCCCACAGTTGATTTCTTAAAACCAAGCTGCTTACCTATTGCAGATTCAGTCTTCCCAGCCTGGTGCAGGTCTACAATTTTGTTTCTGGTGTCCTTTGACAGCTCTTTGGTCTTGGCCATAGTGGAGTTTGGAGTGTGACTGTTTGAGGTTGTGGACAGGTGTCTTTTATACTGATAACAAGTTCAAACTGGTGCCATTAATACAGGTAACGAGTGGAGGACAGAGGAGCCTCTTAAAGAAGAAGTTACAGGTCTGTGAGAGCCAGAAATCTTGCTTGTTTGTAGGTGACCAAATACTTATTTTCCACCATAATTTGCAAATAAATTCATTAAAAATCCTACAATGTGATTTTCTGGATTTTTTTTCTCAATTTGTCCGTCATAGTTGACGTGTACATATGATGAAAATTACAGGCCTCTCTCATCTTTTTAAGTGGGAGAACTTGCACAATTGGTGGCTGACTAAATACTTTTTTTCCCCCCACTGTATATATATACTGTAAATACAGTACCAGTCAAAAGTTTGGACACACATACTCATTCCAGGGTTTTGCTTTATTTTTACTATTTTCGACATTGTAGAATAATAGTGAAGACATCAAAACTATGAAATAACACATATCAAATAATGTAGTAGCCAAAAAAAGTGTTAAACAAATCAAAATATATTATATATTTGAGATTCTTCAAATAGCCACCATGTGCCTTGATGACAGCTTTGCACACTCTTGGCATTCTCTCAATCAGCTTCACCTTGAATGCTTTTCCAACAGTCTTGAAGGAGTTCCCACATCTGCTGAGCACATGTTGGCTGCTTTTCCTTCACTCTGCCATCCGACTCATCCCAAAACATCTCAAATTGGGTTGAGGTCGGGGGATTGTGGAGGCCAGGTCATCTGATGCAGCACTCCATCACTCTCCTTCTTGGTAAAATAGACTTTACACAGCCTGGAGGTGTGTTGGGTCATTGACTGGTACTGAGCTTGTCTGATGCTTTAAGCACACTGTTTGATGAAATAAGACACAATAAGACACAAAATCATGGCATTAATATGGAGATTGTCCCCCCTTTGCTGCTATAACAGCCTTCACTATTCTGGGAAGGCTTGTTGGAACATTGCTAAGGGGACTTGCTTCCATTCAGCCACAAGAGCATTAGTGAGGTCCGGCACTGATGTTGGGCGATTAGGCCTGGCTCACAGTCGGCGTTCCAATTCATCCCAAAGGTGTTCGATGGGGTTGAGGTCAGGGCTCTGTGCAGGCCAGTCATGTTCTTGGACACCGATCTTGACAACCCATTTCTGTATGGACCTCGCTTTGTGCACGGGGCATTTTCATGCGGAAACAGGAAAGGGCCTTCCCCAAACTGTTGCCACAAAGTTGGAAGCACAGAATTAGAATTTCCCTTCACTGGAACTAAGGGGCCTAGCCCGAACCTTCAAAAACAGCCCCAGACCATTATTCCTCCGCCACCAAACTTTACAGTTGGCACTTTGTATTCGGGCAGGTAGCGTTCTCCTGGCATCCGCCAAACCCAGATTCGTCCGTCAGATTGCCAGATGGTGAAGCGAGATTCATAACTCCAGAGAACGCGTTTCCACTGCTCCAGAGTCCAATGGCGGCATGCTTTACACCACTCCAGCCGACGCTTGGCATTGCGCATGGTGATCTTAGGCTTGTGTGTGGCTGCTCAGCCATTGAAACCCATTTTATAAAGCTCCCAACGAACAGTTATTGTGCTGACGTTGCTTCCAGAGACAGCTTGGAACTCGGTAGTGAGTGTTGCAACTGAGGACAGACGATTTTTACGCGCTACGCACTTCAGCACTCGACGGTCCCGTTCTGTGAGCTTGTGTGGCCTACCACTTCACGGCTGAGCCGTTGTTGCTCCTAGACGTTTCTACCTCACAATAACAGCACTTCCAGTTGACCGGGGCAGCTCTAGCAGGGCAGAAATTTGACGAACTGACTTGTTGGAAAGGTGGCATCCTATGACGGTGCCACGTTGAAAGTCACTGAGCCATTCTATTACCAATGTTTGTCTATGGAGATTGCATGGCTGTGTGCTCGATTTTATACACCTCTGTCAGCAACGGGTGTGGCTGAAATAGCGAAATCCACTCATTTGCAGGGGTGTCCACATATTTTTGTATATATAGTGTATGTAGGTCAAATGGGGAGAGGCGTTGTGCTGTGACGTGTTGCTTTATGTGTCTTTTTAAACCAGGTTTGCTGTTCATTTGAGCAATATGAAATGGAAGGGAGTTCCATGTAATAATGGCTCTATATAATATTGTACACGTTCTTGAATTTGTTCTGGATTTGTGGACTGTGAAAAGACCACTGGTGGCATGTCTGGTGGGGTAAGTGTGTGTGTCAGAGCTGTGTGTAAGTTGACTATGCAAACAATTTGGAATTTTCAAGTTATGCAGTCAGTCTCTCCTCAACTCTTAGCCAAAAGAGTCTGGTATGCATAGTACTTATATTAGCCCTCTGATTACAATGAAGAGCAAGACAAAACGCTCTGTTCTGGGCCAGCTGCAGCTTAACTAGGTCTTTCTTTCCAGCACTTGATTGGACAATAATCAAGATAAGGCAAAACTAGTGCCTGCAGGAATTGCTTTTTGGAGTGTGATGTCAAAAAAGCAGAGCATTTCTTTATTATGGACAGCCCTCTCCCAATCTTTACAACTATTGAATCTTTATGTTTTGACCATGACAGTTTACAATCTAAGGTAACGCCAAGTAATTTAGTGTCTGTATAACCTCAAGATAAAGACTAATAAGGCTTTTATAAAGAATTCACTCTGTACTGGCGACCCATAGTTGAGCCACAGCCATATTGAATTATTCCGTGTCAGGAGGGGTAAAATTATTTTTGGGGGCAAATCTCCATAAGACCTCGTAGTAGGTCTCTGATGTATATTTCTGCCTCTTGGAAGTCAGGAAGGTGTTCATTAGGCACAAAACGTTAGAAAGTAGACTGACAAAGGGAGGGATTAACTGGACTGCTCCAATAAGAACCTCTCATTTTCCATTGCAAAGTGTTTTTAAATGTTTCCAGTTGCATTCCCTAATGAACACTACCCAGGCAAATACATTGGAAAACAACCACTTGCCCCTCCTGCTCTCTCTCTCTACCTCCCTCCATCACTCCCTTCCATCCCTCCCTCTTCTCCTGCTCCAGATGCTTAACTGTTGCTTTCACCTACAGCGGTAGCTGACACCATATGTGCAGCCAGGTGTCCCAAGGAGCCGACGCCAAGCCACGCTAAGCTGAGCCACAATTAAGAGATACACCCCAGACCTTCAGACAAGCACACGGAAAACCGCATCACAAATATCTCCCTTCAGGATGAAGACACAATATGCAGACAGATTTTCCCCACACTGCGTAATGACGGGTTTACTAGTGCTTGGGATTAACCTGGGCTTTGCAAATCTGGCATCAGGTCGAGGTGTGATTCTATATTCATCCTTAGCATAGAGCTCGGATTAGCTAACATCAGTTTACCTGAAGGATAAATGTGCATGGAGTAAAATGTAAAAACGGACCTGAGGTCAGTTCTTTGGGGAAATGTACTCATACACCACAAATCTATCCTATGTCACATGGGCTTGACAGGTTGCTGGCGTTGGTGATATGGTGGTGAGTTATGGGCTGGGTATGTTTGTTAATTTTATCCAAGCGCACATTTTGCTTCAGAAAGAGATGACTTTGTCTAAAGTGGACATTTGGGCGGCAGGTAGCCTAGCAGTTAAGAGCGTGGGCCAGTAGCCGAAAGGTCGCTGGTTCGAAGACTAAGGGGAAAATCTGTCAATGTGCCCTTGAGCAAGGCACTTCACCAGAATTGCTCCTGTAAGTCGCTCTGGATAAGAGCATCTGCTAAATGACTAAAATGGAAATGTAGATTTTCCTTTAGATAAGAGCTTTTAATCACTCTATTGCAGGTTGTTGATAGATTATGTGCCAGGTGAGGTTGTCATGGAGATCAGGGGTCATGATTGGTGGTTGGTTACAGGACTGTACATGACCAGCAAAACACCACACACATTATGCCGTTGTAGTGTCAGCCAGCATGCAAAAAAAATTACACATCAACAAAAACTGTGCTCATCCTACGGTATCAAGGGCAGAGCACATCAATGAGCTGCAGACCAAAGAGAAAACTTCCTGCCGTTTGTGTGTGTTTGCATGTGTATGTGTGTGTGTTAGTGTGTGTGCAAATGTGAATATTCAACACCCCTGTTTACTCTCCCTCCATTTTCCCTTTCTACTTTCCCTTTTGGTAGAAGGTCACCTACATTTGAATATTCCCTCATTAAAAGCACCACGATTCTGCCCCCTTTGCCGGGGAAGTTAAAATGGTCTAGTGGCACGCTGCAGACTACATCAAAGACAGCCCGACTTCAAAAAATGATCTCTCTCCATTACGGGAAAAATGTACCTCGTTGCATTAAGTTGAGGAAAACAGGCAGCAGCTGCCTAATTTAAAGGATTCAAAGCATAGGGTTCACTGCGATGTGGCTGTGTCAAAGAGGATGGAGAGAGAGAAAATGAGGGAGAGAGTGAGAGTGAGGAGAAAAGAGACTCGGGCGAGAGCTTTGTTTTAATTATGAGCGAGGGAGCGGTTGGAGAGAGAAAAAGGAGAGAAGCGAGGGGAGTCATTCCATGTCATTTCAGCAAGACATGACACCCACCATCTCAGATTGTTCTGAAATCGTTTCTGCAGTTAGAAACAGATAAGATCAGCATTCCTGAAACATTATTTTGTTTACATTTCATTTGATCTCTGAGAAATTGAGTTAATTGATTGCACCCAAATTGGCCATTTAAATTTTTTGGAGTCACATAATATTCAATAAATATAGCACCCAACATCCGATTTGAACCAAACTTCTTCCTACCATTGAGTAAGAGGAATCCAATAAAATGCAAAAAGCCACCCACGGACCCCCCACACCTCATGCCAATACCACCACAACAACCAGTATATAGAATAATTTCTCTATGTCTGCCGCTTGGAGTATTGCTTCTTCATTCTTCATAATGTATTCCCTGCGAATATGGAGATGTTTTTTCCCCCCGTTCAAATAAAATAGCCATTGAAGTCGCTTGCATTATTTACCATACAGTGGGGAGAACAAGTATTTGATACACTGCCGATTTTGCAGGTTTTCCTACTTACAAAGCATGTAGAGGTCTGTAATTTTTATCATAGGTACACTTCAACTGTGAGAGACAGAATCTAAAACAAAAATCCAGAAAATCACATTATATGATTTTTAAGTAATTAATTTGCATTTTATTGCATGACATAAGTATTTGATCACCTACCAACCAGTAAGAATTCCGGCTCTCACAGACCTGTTAGTTTTTCTTTAAGAAGCCCTCCTGTTCTCCACTCATTACCTGTATTAACTGCACCTGTTTGAACTCGTTACCTGTATAAAAGACACCTGTCCACACACTCAATCAAACAGACTCCAACCTCTCCACAATGGTCTGTGTAAGGACATCAGGGATAAAATTGTAGACCTGCACAAGGCTGGGATGGGCTACAGGACAATAGGCAAGTAGCTTGGTGAGAAGGCAACAACTGTTGGTGCAATTATTAGAAAATGGAAGAAGTTCAAGATGACGGTCAATCACCCTCGGTCTGGGGCTCCATGCAAGATCTCACCTCGTGGGGCATCAATGATCATGAGGAAGGTGAGGGATCAGCCCAGAACTACATGGCAGGACCTGGTCAATGACCTGAAGAGAGCTGGGACCACAGTCTCAAAGAAAACCATTAGTAACACACTACGCCGTCATGGAATGAAATCCTGCAGCGCACGCAAGGTCCCCCTGCTCAAGTCAGCGCATGTCCAGGCCAGTCTGAAGTTTGCCAATGACCATCTGGATGATCCAGAGGAGGAATGGGAGAAGGTCATGTGGTCTGATGAGCAAAAATATAGCTTTTTAGTCTAAACTCCACTCGCCGTGTTTGGAGGAAGATGAAGGATGAGTACAACCACAAGAACACCATCCCAACCGTGAAGCATAGAGGTGGAAACATCATTCTTTGGGGATGCTTTTCTGCAAAGGGGACAGGACGACTGCACTGTATTGAGGGGAGGATGGATGGGGCCATTTATCGTGAGATCTTGGCCAACAACCTCCTTCCCTCAGTAAAACCATTGAAGATGGGTCGTGGCTGGGTCTTCCAGCATGACAACGATCCGAAACACACAGCCAGGGCAACTAAGGAGTTGCTCCGTAAGAAGCATCTCAACGTCCTGGAGTGGCCTAGCCAGTCTCCAGACCTGAAACCAATAGAAAATCTTTAGAGGGAGCTGAAAGTCCGTATTGCCCAGCGACAGCCCCAAAACCTGAAGGATCTGGAGAAGGTCTGTATGGAGGAGTGGGCCAAAATCCCTGCAGCAGTGTGTGCAAACCTGGTCAAGACCTACAGGAAACGTATTACATTTACATTTTAGTCATTTAGCAGACGCTCTTATCCAGAGCGACTTACAGGAGCAATTAGGGTTAAGTGCCTTGCTCAAGTATGATCTCTGTAATTGCAAACAAAGGTTTCTGTACCAAATATTAAGTTCTGCTTTTCTGATGTATCAAATACTTATGTCATGCAATAAAATGCAAATTAATTACTTAAAAATCATACAATGTGATTTTCTGGATTTTTGTTTTAGATTCCGTCTCTCACAGTTACATTTACATTTACATTTTAGTCATGTAGCAGACGCTCTTATCCAGAGCGACTTACAGGAGCAATTAGGGTTAAGTGCCTTGCTCAAGGGCACATTAACGTCATTTAGCAGACGCTCTTAGCCAGAGCGACTCGCAAATTGGTGCGTTCACCCTATAGCCAGTGGGATAACCACTTTACAATTTGGGGGGGGGGGGGGGGGGGGTTAGAAGGAACACTTTATCCTATCCCAGGTATTCCTTAAAGAGGTGGGGTTTCAAATGTCTCCGGAAGGTGGTGAGTGACTCCGCTGTCCTGGCGTCGTGAGGGAGCTTGTTCCACCATTGGGGTGCCAGTTGAAGTGTACCTATGATAAACATTACAGACCTCAACATGCTTTGTAAGTAGGAAAACCTGCAAAATCGGCAGTGTATCAAATACTTGTTCTCCCCACTGTAAATTAATGTGAAAGTACCAGTTTTTTCCCACTATATGCCGCTGATCCTGCTTCTGCCACAGCCTTTTCTCAATTTTGCTGGCCTCTTGTGTTTTTTAAACAGATCACAACATTTGCAACTTTGAGTAGAAAATCAATAGCTTTTGCTCATGATAAAAATACATTGTGTGGTCATACTCAAGTCAAGCCAGTCCTCCTTTTCCTATAAGTCCGATTTTAGCTAGCTAGCACAACGAGATGCAACAATTCAAGTTCTTTTTTCTGTCAAGAATGACGTTTGGCTTGTGATGTGATTGGTCTTAAGCCAAATCCAACCTGGCTTCCCTTGCCACTTTTTTTTGGTGCGCCAGGATCATTCACAGCTGAGCTCACTCAATTTAGCTCAAAACTGGTTGGCTATAAAAAATGTCTATTATCAAGGGAGGCCAAATGCTTGCAGGCTTCCAATGCATTCAGCGCTATGGGCGGCAACAACGTCATACTCTTTTTGACCCCACAGAGTATGATGTTGTATGATCATTTAAATTGGATTCCTCATGTCTTAATCATTGTTAGGAAGAATTATGCTCCAAATCGGATGTTAGGTACTATATTTATTAACGTTTTCAGGAATCCAATAAATTAAAATGGCCAATTTGGTTGCAATCAATTAGCTTAATTTCTCAAAAATCTAATTATATTTAAACAGAATAATATGCTTATCTGTTTCTAACTACAGAACCAATTTCAGCACAATCTGAGATGGTGGGTGTTGAAATCCTCTTGTTTTGATGTGGTTCTGAGTGATTGTTTACGACACTCTTTTACGACACCTGTGGTATGTGTGTGGCAATGGCAGAATAACATTAAAAACTTGTTAACTTTGAATGATGGCGATGGTTGTCTTTGCTCGTTGTAACCAACAAAGTAATATACGGTACCAGGAGTGAAAATCGTGTTTTTTCTGTGAATGTTGGAGTTTATGAAAGTGCAATGGATGTTATCAAGCGACCAGAGGCTTTGAGCCTGGATGGGAATGTGGACGCAAATTGGAAAACATTTCGGCAGCGTTTTTTGCTGTATGTCTGCCATTGGAGTTACAAAGGAACTAGATTAACGTAAAGTTGCTCTCTTTCTTACTATAGCGGGACCACAGGCAATCGATATATTCGATACCTTCACGTTTGTAAATAAGGAGGATAAAGATGATTTTGCGGAGGTAGTGGATCAGTTTGATGCATATTGTTCACCTAAGAAGAACGAGACATATGCACGTTATGTGTTTCGCTGTCATATACAACAGCAAGGTGAAAGGTTTGACTTCTTTCTTACAGATTTGAAATTAAAAGCACAGACGTGACATTTTGTAGACCTAACCTCCTCTATACTTCGAGATCAGATTGTGTTTGGTATAAATGACTCCAGAGTTAGAGAAATATTGCTGCGGGAAAGTGAGTTACATTTGGACACTGCAGTAAAAATATGTCAGGTGAATGACCTGGCAGAATTGCATATTAAAACCTTTAGCTCCACATCAGCAAACACTACTATGGAGGTGGAAAGCGCAGCAGTGGATTTTGTAGACAAGGACACAAGGCGGCGCTATGAGTAAAGGAGCCACAAGCAATATGACTTTGACCAAAGGAGCCACAAGCAATATGACTTTGACCAAAGGAGCCACAAGCAATATGACTTTGACCAAAGGAGCCACAAGCAATATGATTATAATAGGTGTGGCACCAGGCAGCAGGCCAGGAAGTGCCCTGCCTTTGGAAAAAAAGTGCAAGGGGAAAAATTGTTTTGGAAAAAATTGTTTTGCAAAGGACAATATGGGAGACAGAATGTTCACACCATTGAAATGGAGGAGAATGAACAAAGTGATTTGTTTGTGGGTACTGTGGATTGCATGGAGGACGGGCAAGAACCATCACAGGTCCATACTGTAGCTAGTGACCACTGGGTTGTACCACTCGTGGTCAATGGTACAATGTTGACCTTAAAGCTGGATACGGGGGCTAAAGCCAACCTGATCAATATGTGGGATTTTCATGAGCGAAAGCACAAACCAGCCATCATGCAAAAGGCTGTGGCTCTCAAAGCGTACAATGGCCAAGCAATTGAGACTAAAGGTTTGTGTCAGCTAACTGTAAAGGGGATAACAAGAAGCCACACACTCATGTTTGTGGTTAAGCAAGTGTACACCATTAATGACCTTAACTGGCTGCACAGTGTTCAACGGGTGACAAGTAATCAACATGGTGAGGAGATTGCTCAAAGATATTCTGATGTGTTCACAGGATTTGGAGCATTGCCTCTCATTCGCTCTATTACTCTCACAGAGAATGCCAAGCCAGTGATTCATGCACCACGCAGAGTTCCGGTGCCACTACGGAAGGGTCTAAAGAAGGAGTTGGGAAGAATGGTGAAACTCAATGTGCTCGTGAAAACAGAGGAGCCAACAGACTGGGTCAATTCCATGAGAGTCTGTATGGACCCCAAGGACCTTAATACATGTATCAAAAGGGAGCATTTTCAGATTCCTAAGAGGGAGGAGATAGTGTGTGAAATGGCTGGCGCAAACAATTTCTCAAAATTGGATGCTTCAAATGGATTCTGGCAGGTGAGGTTGGATGCAGCCAGCACCAAACTGTGTACAGTCAATACTCCCTTTGGAAGATATTCCTTTAAGAGGTTACCTTTTGGCATAAGTTCTGGCCTAGCTGAGTGGTGACTGACAGTGGTGGAAAAAGTACCCAATTGTCATACTTGAGTAAATGTAAAGATTTCTTAGTAAAAAATTACTCAATAAAAGTGAAAGTCACCCAGTAAAATGCTACTTGAATAAAAGTCTAAAAGTATTTGGTTTTAAATTACTTAAGTATCAAAAGTAAATGTAATTGCTAAAATATACTTAAGTATCAAAAGTAAAAGTATTAATAATTTAAAATTCCTTATATTAAGCAAACCAGACGGCACCATTTTCTTGTTTGTACATCATTAAGAACCCACAGATGAGAATGGGACTGAGACAGGTACTAGCTAAACCCTCTGTTCTGTTGTTCCAGCCATCTTTCATCTTCTCCCTCTCTTTTTCTCTCTCTCTCTTCTACTCTCCTGGGCCTTGCTTCTCTGTCGTTCTGTGAATTACAAAGAGGGTGGTGAGAGAGGGAGTGTGGCATCGCGGCTCAAGGGAAGCCAAAAGGTTAGCCGTCATTACCCCTCCTCTCTTTTTTACTTGTTGTCACACTCTTTCACTACCTAACATCTCTCCTCTCTATCTAACATTCTCTCTCTCTACTTTCTTGTTCTTTCTCACTGTCTTTATCCCCTTCTCTCTCTTTCCCCCGTCCGTTCCTAGAGCTACGAGCAACGTAGGCCCTGTTTTCGAGACAGATTCTTTACTGTATGGACTACGGAACAAAGGTGGCCCGGGATTAAACATCCACTAACAACAAAGTATGTGGCTTTTCTTCTGCATCAAATAATTTCACAAGAGGGAAACAGAACTAGAGAGAGAGAGGGTAGTGGGAGGTTGCTATGCTTGGAATAAACAAGGCTAGGTGATTAGTGTGTGTGTGCTTGAGTGTGTGTGTGTGGCTGTGTGTGTGTGTACCTACACGAACGTGTGTGTGTGTGTGTGTGTGTGTGTGTGTGTGTGTGTGTGTGCACCTACGTGCATGCATGTGTACGTGTGTCCCTCTTGGTTAATATGTTTTTTTCCAACTAACAAGGCAACCTGAATTCATGTTTGACATTCCGTCTCTTTGAAGAGCACGCAGGACAATGAGTTCCAGTTGCTAGCTCTGAAGTTTCTATGGGCACAGCTCTATGGATCCAGGTCAATACACCATTGATTTAACACAGCCCTGGATGCTTGAGAAATGAAAGGAATTCATTTTGAATTAGCGAAAACATTCACCCTTCCTCTAGTCAAAATTACCTTTTCACATGCAACATGTAATCCTTTGTGTAATAAGCAAACAACAAAATGTCTACAGAATAGTTCTGTTTTTGTGCGAATATACACTGTGTAGGCAAACAAGGTTTTAGAGATATGCTAAATATGAATATATCAAGGAAGCATATGGCTATGGTGACTGACGTCGCAATTAGTCAACGGAGAGGAGCTCGACACCCACTCGTCGCTCGGCGAAGTCACAAACGAATCCACAGAAACAGGAGACACCGCAAACAACAAATATGTCTTGTTGTCTGAAGAAAGTTAAAGAGGGGGATTCTGCTCTCAAACAAACAAACCAAGAAAGCAACAAACCAACAAAGTTTTTTTTCTCTTTCAAAAATAACTTTGCAATTTCTCAAAAACAAAGAACGTTTTTTTGTCATGTTTGTATCAAGTTCAATTATTTATTTAGCTTTTTTATTTGTATTTTGTGAGCCACAATTCATTTATGAAGCTGCATGTGTCCGTCGTGTCCCAGTACACAGTAGTAGTGTAGTTGTTCAGGTAGCAAAGACAGACACACACACACATACTATACACACACGCGCACACACACACACACACAGAGAGAGAGAGAGACAGGGGGTCAAACCACCAATCGGTACCATCTCCCCCGTGCGCCCATAAAAAAAGACCCCAAAATGGCAAGCATTTAAAAATAAAAGGAGCCGATGAGCACACACACAAAAAGACAGACGACATCAAACAGCAAGAATAAAAATAGACCATACCAAGAAAAGTGAGATAGAAAGAGAAAGGGGGGTGCATAAAGCAAAAGGCAAAATAAAGAAAGGAAGAAATAAATGAGTGAGGGTGAAAGAGGAAGAGAGAGAGAGAAAATAAGAAGTTAATTATGCATTCCGGACCTGGTCGATGTAGTCCTCGGGGAATCGCCTCCGCACCTCCGGATCTGTAAATAATTGACAGATAATATTAATTGGCTTTGGATTAGTGAGCAGGCCGAGTAGAGCTCATTAATATTTGATCAGAGGATGAACGGGACCCTGGCAGGGGATCCGAGGAGGGCAGCTGAGGCTGCCTGGCTGATTAGGGGCCAGAGAGGGAGGTGTTACTACCCCCCCATCCCTCCTTCCCTTCCTCCTCCACCCCCCCACCAAGCCTCCACCAACCCCATCCTCTTCCTCGTCCTTTTGAGGAGAAAAAAAAAGGAAAGGGAGAGGATTTTATCCACTTTTCTCCGTTGGGGGAGACTTAGCTGTCTTGCTTAACCTCCTACTGGCACTCAATGGTATTTTTCTTTCCGTCAAAAGACTGCTAATTCTTTTATTTCAATTGATGGGGGTATTTTCATTAGGGAGTCAGCTGGAAAATCTACTGCCACTAAATCAAAGACATTTGACAATATTTCGAACAACCGAAGAACTGAACAATCCAAAAGCCTCACCCTTGAGAGGGCTGACTAGGTTCCATCACTGTCTGTCTACTAGACTAACCACAGCCACTAGACTTATAGGCTACATTACTAAAACACTGGGTATCTGCTCAGTACATTGAGGTTCCAGCGTCTGCCAAAGCCCCTACACCACCACGAAAGCTTCCAATTCAGAGACACTTCATTCAGAGAAACGGCCTTCCCAAACTCTCTGAAAGGAAAAGAAGCCAACAAGTGCTCAGCATATGTGGGAACTACTTCAAGACTGTTGGAAAAGCATTCCAGGTGAAGCTGGTTGAGAGAATGCCAAGAATGTGCAAAGCTGTCATCAAGGCAAAGGGTGGCTACTTTGAAGAATCTCAAATATAAAATATATTTAGATTTTATTAACACTTTTTTGGTTACTACATGATTCCATATGTGTTATTTCATAGTTTTGATGTCTTCCCTATTATTCTACAATGTAGAAAATAGTAAAAATAAAGAAAAACCCTGGAATGAGTAGGTGTGTCCAAACTTTTGACTGGTACTGTATGTCTTCAGAATCTGCCGGGTGTGTCATGTGTGTATAAGCACTTCGCCACCTGCCCGTCCTACCAGTCTAACACTCCTGCCCGTCTGCTCATCTGGGGGTCAATCTGCCAACTGCACGGGCACAGCTGTATCTCAGGTGTGAGTCAGTGTGAGTCTGTACATGGGCACAACATGGCACCCCCTGTCTTTGGCAGCTGTATAGGCAGGCAGAAGTAGCACTGAACGGCAACTCGATGGGCTAGCTGTGATGTTGATGAATGAGAGAAGGGTATATAGTTGGGATGGCTGCCAACAACAGGGCTGATGTGGTTGCTAAGGCTAATTCCAAATGATGGATGGTCTTCGGTCGTGAGAAACTGATTATGTCACTGATAATTTAAGGAATAATTTGAGTGTTTGTCAGACAGTTGTTTTGTTTAAGTTCAATATGCAAAATGATGAACCATTGCAAAATGTTACTTTCGTCCTCACACGTTAGGATGACTGTATACTATAAGTTCTCTTTCCTGTAATTGAGAATTGCTCTAGGGTAATACTCGTCAAACAAACGTAGTCTTTGACAAACAAGTCAGTGAATCTACAATGAAACAAAATGCTTAATAAGACCCAGCACTGAGGTAGTGCTTCTCTGCTCGGCTCACTCAACACGTGTCACCACCTCCGACAGAGACAGAGCATCAAACAGGAGTGTGGGCGTCCCATGCTTGGCAAAAGACCATGACAACCTTATGACGTGCCAAAATAGATTTGTTGTTTTCTTTTCGATCGCTCCAGGTTAGCTCAGAGGCAACGAACTTGAGCGAGATAAAAGTTAAAGACAATCCAAAACTCTCACCCTTGAGAGGGCTGACTAGGTTCCATCCCTGTCTACTAGACTAACCACAGCCACTAGACTTATACGCTACATTACTGGAAATAACGGGGATCTGCTCAGTACATTGAGGTACTGAGCAGATCCCCCAGTAAGAAACTGCTAGCCATTGGATGTGTAAGAATATTTAAAGATAAATACACAATTCAGGGAATTAACGATCAATGGAAATAGTTGTTTTTCAGTTCAACATCTGTTTAGAATCTGTGTAGGGGTTCCAGTCCGGGACTCATAGCTACATGTGGCAAGATCTCATTGGTCCAAATTGTCTATACATTGAGCCTGAAACGGGATACTTCGTATTTGGCCATTGGCCCAATTTGATTGCAAGGAATTCTAATTGATAAACCACAGGCTAGGCTTAGGTATAAACTACATCCTGTCTTTTTGTTCAGTGGAGAATACACTGAGGACAGGGAAGAATAAACATCTACCATCTACTTTCCAGCATAACAACTATGATTTGTTCTCTTTGAATAAATATATTTTTCTCCCCCTGATTTGTTTTGGGGTCTGTGTTATTGAAGAATTACATCAGCTGCAAACAGCTGAAAACTGCTAGATAATCAAGCACAAAAACAGTCATCTTTGGGAGTACAGAACCCTAGATATCAGCTGATCGCCCTCTAGTGGCAAAGGTATGAACTGCCAAAACTGCACAGTCAAAGAGGATAATAATTATTCTGTCAAGGATGTGACACAGTGTGTAAATGATAACACAGTGCAGAAAATTAACCTCTAAGGGATCGGTGTCCAGTATGCGGGACGGTTGAGCTAACGTGCGCTAACGTGATTAGCATGACTGTTGTAAGTAACAGCAAACTTTCCAGGACATAGACATGTCTTACAGTGGGGGAAAAAAGTATTTAGTCAGCCACCAATTGTGCAAGTTCTCCCACTTAAAAAGATGAGAGAGGCCTGTAATTTTCATCATAGGTACACGTCAACTATGACAGACAAAATGAGGTTTATTTTTTCCAGAAAATCACATTGTAGGATTTTTTATGAATTTATATGCAAATTATGGTGGAAAATAAGTATTTGGTCACCTACAAACAAGCAAGATTTCTGGCTCTCACAGACCTGTAACTTATTCTTTAAGAGGCTCCTCTGTCCTCCACTCGTTACCTGTATTAATGGCACCTGTTTGAACTTGTTATCAGTATAAAAGACACCTGTCCACAACCTCAAACAGTCACACTCAAAACTCCACTATGGCCAAAGAGCTGTCACCAGAAACAAAATTGTAGACCTGCACCAGGCTGGGAAGACTGAATCTGCAATAGGTAAGCAGCTTGGTTTGAAGAAATCAACTGTGGGAGCAATTATTAGGAAATGGAAGACATACAAGACCACTGATAATCTCCCTCGATCTGGGGCTCCACGCAAGAGCTCACCCCGTGGGGTCAAAATGATCACAAGAACGGTGAGCAAAAATCCCAGAACCACACGGGGGGACCTAGTGAATGACCTGCAGAGAGCTGGGACCAAAATAACAAAGCCTACCATCAGTAACACACTACGCCGCCAGCGACTCAAATCCTGCAGTGCCAGACGTGTCCCCCTGCTTAAGCCAGTACATGTCCAGGCCCGTCTGAAGTTTGCTAGAGTGCATTTGGATGATCCAGAAGAGGATTGGGAGAATGTCATATGTTCAGATGAAACCAAAATAGAACCTTTTGGTAAAAACGCAACTCGTCGTGTTTGGAGGACAAAGAATGCTGAGTTGCATCCAAACAACACCATAACTCTTGTGAAGCATGGGGGTGGAAACATCATGCTTTGGGGCTGTTTTTCTGCAAAGGGACCAGGACGACTGATCCGTGTAAAGGAAAGAATGAATGGGGCCATGTATCGTGAGATTTTGAGTGAAAACCTCCTTCCATCAGCAAGGGCATTGAAGATGAAACGTGGCTGGGTCTTTCAGCATGACAATGATCCCAAACACACCACCCGGGCAACGAAGGAGTGGCTTCGTAAGAAGCATTTCAAGGTCCTGGAGTGGCCTAGCCAGTCTCCAGATCTCAACCCCATAGAAAATCTTTGGAGGGAGTTGAAAGTCCGTGTTGCCCAGCGACAGCCCCAAAACATCACTGCTCTAGAGGAGATCTGCATGGAGGAATGGGCCAAAATACCAGCAACAGTGTGTGAAAACCTTGTGAAGACTTACAGAAAACATTTGACCTGTGCCATTGCCAACAAAGGGTATATAACAAAGTATTGAGAAACTTTTGTTATTGACCAAATATGTATTTTCCACCATAATTTGCAAATACATTCATTAAAAATCCTACAATGTGATTTTCTGGATTTTTTTTTCTCATTTTGTCTGTCATAGTTGACGTGTACCTATGATGAAAATTACAGGCCTCTCTCATCTTTTTAAGTGAGAGAACTTGCACAATTGGTGGCTGACTAAATACTTTTTTTCCCCATTGTATTTTGGCAGAAAGCTTAAATTCTTGTTAATCTAACTGCACTGTCCAATTTACAGTAGCTAAACAATAACTATTGTTTGAGGAGAGTGCACAACAACAAAACACTTATCACGGCAACTGGTTTGATACATTCACCTCTGAAGGTAAATAATGTACCAGTAATAATGTATTCAGTAATCTTGCTCTGATTTGTCATCCTAAGAACCAGAGATCAAATGTAGCATAGTTTTGTTTAATAAAATCTATTTTTATATTCAAATGTAGGAACTCACACCCACACCCACCATATCCACACCCACCACGCCCGGCCATCTAGATGTGTGAAAGTTAGTGTATAAGCTAATGAGCCATTATGTATGACATTCCTGGGAGTGTGTAAACTTACATTTTGTATTACCATATCATTTTTGTATGTTCTTTAAGTTATGTACTTGAAAATGTATCAATTGACCAATTCAGCACATTTGGGCAGACTTGATACAAAATAGTCCAGTATCGCAATGCTTCACTGGATCAATCTGAAACTTTGTACACACACTGCTGTCATCTAGTGGCCAAAATCTAAATTGTGCCTAAACTGCAATATTATATTGTGGCCTTTCTCTTGCATTTCAAAGATGATGGAACAAATAAATAAACAGAAAACACATGTTGTTTTGTTTGTATTATCTTTTACCAGATCTAATGTGTTATATTCTCCTACATTAATTTCATATTTCCACAAACTTCAAAGCGTTTCCTTTCAAATGGAATCAAGAATGTGCATATACTTGCTTCAGGTCCTGAGCTACAGACAGTTAGATTTGGCGAAAATTGAAAAAAAGGGTCCGATCCTTAAGAGGTCATATTTTGTTGCATTACAACCTGTAATTTAAATTGATTTTTATTTGGATTTAATGTAATGGACACACACAAAACTGTCCAAATTGGTGAAGTGAAATGAAAAAAATTACTTGTTTCAAAAAATTCTACAAAATAAATAACGGAAACGTGGTGGATGCATATTTGCTATGAAGCCCCTTAATAAGATCTGGTGCAACCAATTACCTTCAGAAGTCACATAATTAGTTAAATAAAGTCCACCTGTGTGCAATCTAAGTGTCACATGACCTGTCACATGATCTCAGCATATATACACCTGTTCTGAAAGGTCCCAGAGACTGCAACACCACTAAGCAAGGGGCACCGGCAAGCAAGCGGCACCATGAAGACCAAGGAGCTCTCCAAACATATGGAAGAAGGTACTCTGGTCAGATGAGACTAAAATTGAGCTTTTCGGCCATCAAAGAAAACGCTATGTCTGGCGCAAACCCAACACCTCTCATCACCCCGAGAACACCATCCCCACAGTGAAGCATGGTGGTGGCAGCATCATGCTGTGGGGATGTCTTTCATCGGCAGGGACTGGGAAACTGGTCAGAATTGAAGGAATGATGGATGGTGCTAAATAGAGGGAAATTCTTGAAGGAAACCTGTTTCAGTCTTCCAGAGATTTGAGACTGGGACGGAGGTTCACCTTCCAGCAGGACAATGACCCTAAGCATACTGCTAAAGCAACAACCGAGTGGTTTAAGGGGAAACATTCAAATGACTTGGAATGGCCTAGTCAAAGCCCAGACCTCAATCCAATTGAGAATATGTGGTATGACTTAAAGATTGCTGTACCCCAGCGAAACCCATCCAACTTGAAGGAGCTGGAGCAGTTTTGCCTTGTAGAATGGGCAAAAACCCCAGTGGCTAGATGTGCCAAGCTTATAGAGACATACCCCAAGATTGCAGCTGTAATTGCTGAAAAAGGTGGCTCTACAAAGTATTGACTTTGGGGGGGTGAATAGTTATGCACGCTCAAGTTTTCTGTTTTTTTGTCATATTTCTTGTTTGTTTCACAAGAAAAATATTTTGCATCTTCAAAGTGGTAGGCATGTTGTGTAAATCAAATGATACAAATCCCCAAAAATTCATTTAAATTCCAGGTTGTAAGGCAACAAAATAGGAAAAATGCCAAGGGAGGTGATTACTTTCGCAAGCCACTGTAAGACAAAAAAGGGTTTGAGTGAGAGGACTAACTGGTGTCTCCAAGTGGCCACACACCTCTCCAATGTGTGCACAGTTCCTAAGCAATTTCAATGCACTTTTATGACTCAAAGAAGAGTCTTCAACTATGAAGGTACTTTTTTAGCTCTCATAGCTGTGCCGTTGAGGAACTAGAGCAAGCACACTTGTTGTTGTTTTGTTTGGAACACAATCCTGCATCCCCAACATCACACAATTACTGTTGTTTACACAATCTAAAAACGGTCCATTATAAATTGCAATCTGGGTCAGGTGGGCATGATTTGAAAGCTTGTTCTATTGCCAACATCACTAGCTAAATTATAAAATATGATCTTACAGTGTTAGGCTTTCACAAGACAATTCAGAGAAACAAATCGTAATTTTGGATCGCATAGAAATGAGTCATGAATGCATTCAGTTGTGTGTGCCGCAGCTAATTTTCTTCACAATAGACAAACATAGGCTCATTCTATTCAGAACAACCCAGGGTATGATGCCATGTCAACTTGTAACTGTACATCAAACACAGTGAACATAAATGTTGACACTGTATGACATGAGTTTTATGATATGGAAATGTGAAGTGCACATTTGGACTCACGGGTGTTTGGCTTGCTGGTATGACATCAAAGTGGTATTTATTATAATCCTCAACGTCTCATATTTCAAAATACATAGAGTCATCTTAATTTACAGCATTTCCCTCACTCAGACATCAAAACATTTGCAAAAGTTGCCCAATTACCGGGAGGGATGGGGGCAACTTCTTGTCGCACGTGGTGCTCAAGTTCTTCAGAACTGCTGTCAGTCAAAACCCATACAGCGCTGTGAAGCGCAGAGCCGGATCTCTGACGTCATGTATAGCATGTTACTGTACAGCCACTATGTTAGCCCAAATCTTCTTAACCAAAATCTGCCATTTTCAACCCATACGGGTACAGTTAATTTAAGTTTTACGGTAATGTAGAAATGTAATATTGTTAGCTTTTTAATGATACACAAATGTATTTACAGGGTTACATATTAGTTTGTAGGGCACAACATTTGCTAGAATTCTTATAGGCTTTATCTCAATCGATTAAAAGAAATGTTTTTTATGGAGCTCCTACGTTTTATGTTGTGCTCCTAACTTATTTAAGTTGGGAGCACCAGTGCTATCAATGGAAAATGTTAATTTAGAGCCCTTAATTACAGTAGAATAGAATTTACTTCAACAGTGAACACTGATGCTGAACTAAGACAGCTTAGTTGGGTGTAATCTTGGAATTCCTTCCACCAAGCTAGGTTTTTGCGCGCAAACACACACACACAGAGGCTATGGATGTTATCCACTGGAGGGATGTCATGGATAGCTGAGCTGTGTTTTTAAAAAGACTGCAGAAGAAGAAGAGATGAGTCCCCCCTTTGGCCCACATTAGAGAGAGAGAGAGAGAGAGAGGAAGGGGGATATAGAGAGCGAGAGAGGAAGGGGGATATATATATAGAGAGAGAGAGAGAGAGAGAGAGAGAGAGAGAGAGAGAGAGAGAGAGAGAGAGAGAGAGAGAGAGAGAGAGAGAGAGAGAGAGAGAGAGAGAGAGAGAGAGAGAGAGGGAGAGAGGGAGAGGGAGAGGGAGAGGGGGAGGGGGAGGGGAGGGGGAGGGGGGAGGGAGAGGGAGAGGGAGATTGCCTCACTCTGTCGCTTCACAGGCCATGAAAAATTAATCCTCCTCCTCGGATAGAGGGAGGCCAAAGTTGCTGAGAGAGGACCCCCTATTGTCTGAGGGGCTCTGCACACAAATCTGCTCCATGTGCACTTCCTCTTGCAGTGCTTTGGAGTCAACACACACACTAAAGTACACACGCACACACACTTTTGATTGGTCTAAGGATTCACTTTAGTTCCTCCTCCACAAAAGTATGTTAAGTCTCTATCAATACACTACAGTATGAACTCATTAACGCACCACATGAAAACACCGTTTCGGTTTCACGTCAACAAGTCAAATCAATTAAGAACAGCTGGTGGGAAAAATAGGTCAAATGAAAGTTAAAGGGATATACAAAGAAAGACCTGAGCATGAAGTGATTTTACAAAAAAAAGATATGTTCTTAGCTTTGTTATGTCTGCTCCCACCTGAAACAGGTGCAAACTGCAAGAACACAACAGTTTTGCAACCACAATAATTCAGAGCTTACACATTTTTGGGAAATTGAAGCTCATTTACTGCACTTCTACACAATTTAAAAACTGTAAAATGGTATTTGGGGAACAGCAAAAACAAACAAAAATGACCGCAGCCATTAATTATCACCGCAATATTAGGTTTAAAGGTCTGTGGAACGGTGTGTACAATGCCAATCACTACTCAACCTCATCATAAATTGACTCATTTACTTGTGGAATGGCGCATACAGTGCAACATGAAATAGATGCATAATACACGCTATCAAGTCGCAACAAGTCCGACTTCAAATGCTGACATCAATGTGAAAGTAACCGGTGCATAAAACAGCTGACCGCGAATGCATAAATCCTACACATGCATTGAAATAAAATGCATACATCAAAGGACTTACTTAGACCTTCAATCGACAGAGACGCATGAAGACAAACAAACATGACCAAAGAATTTAAAAAATCACAAAATACAAAAAGGAAAATCTACACATGCTTTTTTAAATGGAGCTAAGGCCCCGCCCGTGATTCAGCACTGCTGAATGGACAGCGCCTCGGTACAGGTAGGCAAAATGGAGCTCCCTGGCGTGGTGCTGAATGGACAGTGCCTCTCTAGAAGCCAGCTATATCATTATTTTGTTTGTGGGCAGTTAGAAATGTTTTGGGCACAGTTAGGTAGTAGCCTACAATGCATACAGTGGGGGAAAAAAGTATTTAGTCAGCCACCAATTGTGCAAGTTTTCCCACTTAAAAAGATGAGAGGCCTGTATTTTCATCATAGGTACACGTCAACTATGACAGACAAAATGAGAAGAAAGAATATCACATTGTAGGGTTTTTAATGAATTTATTAGCAAATTATGGTGGAAAATAAGTATTTGGACAATAACAAAAGTTTCTCAATACTTTGTTATATACCCTTTGTTGGCAATGACACAGGTCAAACGTTTTCTGTAAGTCTTCACAAGGTTTTCAAACACTGTTTGCTGGTATTTTGGCCCATTCCTCCATGCAGATCTCCTCTAGAGCAGTGATGTTTTGGGGCTGTCGCTGGGCAACACGGACTTTCAACTCCCTCCAAAGATTTTCTATGGGGTTTAGATCTGGAGACTGGCTAGGCCACTCCAGGACCTTGAAATGCTTCTTACGAAGCCACTCCTTCGTTGCCCGGGCGGTGTGTTTGGGATCATTGTCATGCTGAAAGACCCAGCCACGTTTCATCTTCAATGCCCTTGATGATGTAAGGTGGTTTTCACTCAAAATCTCACGATACATGGCCCCATTCATTCTTTCCTTTACACGGATCAGTCGTCCTGGTCCCTTTGCAGAAAAACAGCCCCAAACCATGATGTTTCTACCCCCATGCTTCACAGTAGGTATGGTGTTCTTTGGATGCAACTCAGCATTCTTTGTCCTCCAAACACAACGAGTTGAGTTTTTACCAAAAAGTTATATTTTGGTTTCATCTGACCATATGACATTCTCCCAATCCTCTTCTGGATCATACAAATGCACTCTAGCAAACTTCAGACGGGCCTGGACATGTTCTGGCTTAAGCAGGGGGACACGTCTCACACTGCAGGATTTGAGTCCCTGGTGGCGTAGTGTGTTACTGATGGTAGGCTTTGTTACTTTGGTCCCAGCTCTCTGCAGGTCATTCACTAGGTCCCCCGTGTGGTTCTGGGATTTTTGCTCACCGTTCTTGTGATCATTTTGAACCCACAGGGTGAGATCTTGCGTGGAGCCCTAGATCAAGGGAGATTATCAGTGGTCTTGTATGTCTTCCATTTCCTAATAATTGCTCCCACAGTTGATTTCTTCAAACCAAGCTGCTTACCTATTGCAGATTCAGTCTTCCCAGCCTGGTGCAGGTCTACAATTTTGTTTCTGGTGTCCTTTGACAGCTCTTTGGTCTTGGCCATAGTGGAGTTTGGAGTGTGACTGTTTGAGGTTGTGGTCAGGTGTCTTTTATACTGATAACAAGTACAAACAGGTGCCATTAATACAGGTAACGAGTGGAGGACAGAGGAGCCTCTTAAAGAAGAAGTTACAGGTCTGTGAGAGCCATAAATCTTGCTTGTTTGTAGGTGACCAAATACTTATTTTCCACCATAATTTGCAAATAAATGCATAAAAAATCCTACAATGTGATTTTCTGGATTTTTTTTCCTCATTTTGTCTGTCATAGTTGACGTGTACCTATGATGAAAATTACAGGCCTCTCTCATCTTTTTAAGTTGGAGAACTTGCACAATTGGTGGCTGACTAAATACTTTTTTCCCCACTTTATATGAAAATCATAACCGGCACGCAGATCTTTAGAAATGGTACGATCAATTGTAAATTGGCACTCCACATGAAAAAGGTTGCCGACCCCCTGCTATAGGCTATATGAAGCCACCTTGTGGAACGGCACTTACAGTGTAATTGTCTCCTACACTTCCTACTCATTTCTGCATTTGACTGTCTGCACTATTCTCCAGGGAAGGGAAACATTCTGTGAATATTGAAGCATTGTATCAACAAGGTGGCTCTGAGAACCTTGAAACATTGTATCAACGAACAAGGCAGCTCAGAGAATATTGATTGTAACATAGTAGACAACGAGGGGGGCGGCTCACACACACTTCTCCCCGGGCCAGCTTGTCTCTGTCTGATATTATTGTGTTGCCTACGCAGTAGTTGCACAATCTGGGTGCACATTATATAAAATAAAATAAACTGCCCTACATCCACACTATAGCTAAATAACTTAGCAATATTTAATGACGTTTTGCCAGCAAAATTGACCTGTAAGAATAGCACATTTTAATTGAGGAAGATGGACAAGCAAGCCTGATAGACTGAGGTGGAAATGCATTATACCAGAGGCAGGTAGGCTACAGGTAGGGATTAGGTATGCAGGCAGAGGATGATGATGTAGGCCTACAGCAAGAAGTCAAAAAGTTAGCCCAACTAAGTAATCATTAATGATTTGCATTATCTCAATTAGGCCTATCATTCTGTCACTGCATCACAATGCACATTTGTTACAGCCTATTGTTATTGTCTTTGAAGCCAAAAACAGGACTTATATTTGGGGGAAATGCTCTAAATAGCAAGTTATTCAGCTGTGTTTTTTTTCCTACCAATAGATAAAACCAAAATTGCACTAGCCTACTAGGCGAATGAATGAGAATATAAATTAGGCATACAGCTAACACAACCTATATTTTAATAGCAATGAAATAGATTTTGGTTTCGAATGGTCACCAAAAAGGAGGGTTCCCCCACCCTCCCAATTCAATCAACCCCTGACTATCAGATTACAACAAGGCAGAGTTCAAATCCCAACATCAAATTCAAAGCAATAGGGGCACTGCCTAAATGGCTGACCAGCAAAGCAAACTGGCACCGTCTCTGCTTTCTAAAAGTGAGACAAAAGGCACGCAGGCTGGCAGCTGCTCTCCGAGCGATGCTCCGCATGGTCCTAAACCCAGCCATCCAGTCCGCTAAACAGCCGCTGCATTTTAATCGGGATTGGAATGATGTGTTTTTTTTGCCTACTTTACATTTTTGATCTTGAGCTCGGGTATGGCAACTGACACCCCTGCCCAGACCCTTTTCAGCTTTTTTCTGGCTTAGAGGATGGGAATACAGTGCCTTGCAAAAGTATTCATTGCCCTTGGCGTTTTCATATTTTGTTGCATTACAACCTGTAATTTAAATTGATTTTTATTTGGATTTCATGTATGGACCTACACAAAATAGTCAAAATTGGTGAAGTGCAATGAAAAAAAATACTGGTTTCAAAAAATTCTAAAAAATAAATAACGGAAAAGTGGTGTGTGCATATGTATTCACCCCCTTTGCTATGAAGCCCCTAAATAAGATCTGGTGTAACCAATTACCTTCAGAAGTCACATAATTAGTTAAATAAAGTCCACCTGTGTGCAATCTAAGTGTCACATGATCTGTCACATGAGCTCTCCAAACAGGTCAGGGACAAAGTTGTGGAGAAGTACAGATCAGGGTTGGGTAAAACATTTTTATCAGAAACTTTGAACATCCCACGGAGCACCATTAAATCCATTATTAGAAAATGGAAAGAATATGGCACCACAACAAACCTGCCAAGAGAGGGCCGCCCACCAAAACTCACGGACCAGGCAAGGAGGGCATTCATCTGAGAGGCAACAATGACACCAAAGATAACCCTGAAGGAGCTGCAAAGCTCCACAGCGGAGATTGGAGTATATGTCCATAGGACCACTTTAAACTGTTCACTCCACAGAGCTGGGCTTTGCGGAAGAGTGGCCAGAAAAAAGCCATTGCTTACAGAAAAAAATAAGCAAACACGTTTGGTGTTCGCAAAAAGGCATGTGGGAGACTCCCCAAACATATGGAAGAATGTACTCTGGTCAGATGAGACTAAAATTGAGCTTTTTGGCCATCAAGGAAACCGCTATGTATATCACCCCGGGAACAGCATGTGGGATGTTTTTCATCGGCAGGGACTGGAAAACTGGTCAGAATTGAAGGAATGATGGATGGCGCTAAATACAAGGAAGTTCTTGAGGGAAACCTGTTTCAGTCTTCCAGAGATTTGAGACTGGGACGGAGGTTCACCTTCCAGCAGGACAATGGCCCTAAGCATACTGCTAAAGCAACACTCGAGTGGTTTAAGGGGAAACATTTAAATATCTTGGAATGGCCTAGTCAAAGCCCAGACCTCAATCCAATAGAGAATATGTGGTATGACTTAAAGATTGCTGTACACCAGTGGAACCCATCCAACTTGAAGGAGCTCGAGCAGTTTTGCCTTGAAGAATTGGCAAAAATCCCAGTGGCTAGATGTGCCAAGCGTATAGAGACATACCCCAAGAGACTTGCAGCTATAATTGCTGAAAAAGGTGGCTCTACAAAGTATTGACTCTGGGGGGGTAAATAGTTATGCACGCTCAAGTTCTGTTTTTTTTTTTCTTATTTCTTGTTTGTTTCACAATAAAACATATTTTGCATCTGGTAGGCATGTTATATAAATCAACTGATACAAACCCCCAAAAAATCAATTTTAATTCCAGGTTGTAAGGCAACAAAATATAAAAAATGCCAAGGGGGTGAATACTTTCGCAAGCCACTGTATGTAGCGACAACAAATTATAAGGAGGAATGGCAAGAATGACATTCCTGCAGGGCTCCAATTTGAGGTATGACCGCTTTATTTCTATTCATGGCAAAGGCTGAGACTCACGGCAATGATAAGCACAAGACTGTGGGCAAATTGGAATACTTTCAAATGCATCCTTTGCTTTTCTATTGCTTCCTTCCTTCCTTGCACCGAGGTAAGAAAAACCTGCACATGCTTTGGGTCCACTGGACCATGACCGAGGAACACTGGCCTAAAGGCTACTAGGAAGATAGGCCTCTAACGGAAAAAGCATCTAACGGAAAAATAAAATAATGTTAAAATCATTGTTTTTGCTCAAGCAATCTGGCAAAAGGCAAAACCCCAGCCTCACCCTCCAAAAAACACACAAAATATTTCACTTTTATTTCTTTCTATATGATTAACGGCTCTTTCTGTGCTCTCTCATTAACGGCTCTTTCTGTGCTCTCTCATCTCTCCTTCCCTCCTCCCACCCCCTGAAAAAAGAGAGGTCTAGGGTTGGTTAGCACTATAGCCTGTGATTGGAACAGGGTGGGAGGCAGGGGACCCCAGAGATGGGGAGGGATGTCAGTGCGATCTGTCCAATGATCTGGGCCTAATCCCCCTGGGGCTCTGGGACCGAGGCACTCGAAGGCAGGCAGGCTGTTGATGCCACAAATTGAGTCAACAGAGGACTGCTGACCTTGCTCGCACGCAGGTAACAATTCCCCAAACCCTCTGCAGCATCTCCACTTAAATCACTAGGTCTGTGTGGAGGAGAGAGTGCAGGTATAGTGCAGATAGGCTTTTCTATGGCAGGTTGGAACATGTCAAAGGGGATGAGATGGGTGCGGGCGAAATCCTTAAAAAATCCAGAGACAAAATAGCTAGGATAACACTGCTTGCACTTAGTAGAAGTTAAAATAAACTAAACAAGATATACAATCTCCAAGATACCTGTTCTGACGGATTACCAGGATGTGTACTCAGAGTATGCGCGGACCAACTGGCAAGAGTCTTCAATGACATTTTCATCCTCTCCCTGACCGAGTCTGTAATACCTAAATGTTTGAAGCAGACCACCATAGTCCCTGTGCCCAAGAAAGCGAAGGTAACCTGACTAAATGACTACCGCCCCGTAGCACTCACGTCGGTAGCCATGAAGTGCTTTGAAAGGCAGGTCATGGCTCACATCAACACCATTAACACCATCATCCCGGAAACCCTAGACCCACTCCAATTCGCATACCGCCCCAACAGATCCACAGATGATGCAATCTCAATCGCACTGCACACTGCCCTTTCCCACCTGGAAAAAAGGAACACCTATGTGAGAATGCTGTTCATTGACTGCAGCTTAGCGTTCAACACCACAGTGCCCACAAAGCTCATCAATGAGCTAAGGACCCTGGGACTAAACACATCCCTCTGCAACTGGATCCTGGACTTCCTGACGGGCCACCCCCAGGTGGTAAGGGTAGGCAACAACAAATCTGCCATGCTGATCCTCAACACGGGGGCCCCTCAGGGGTGCATGCTTAGTCCCCTCCTGTACTCCCTGTTCACCCACGACTGTGTGGCCAAGCACGACTCCAACACCATCATTAAGTTTGCTGATGACACAACAGTGGTAGGCCTGATCACCAACAACTATGAGCAGTGTGGTGCCAGGACAACAACCTCTCCCTCAACGTGAGCAAGACAAAGGAGCTGATCATGGACTACAGGAAAAGGAGGGCCGAACAAGCCCCCATTCACATCGACAGGGCTGTAGTGGAGCGGGTCGAGAGTTTCACATTTCTTGGTGTCCACATCACCAGCAAACGATCATGGTCCAAATACACCAAGACAGTCGTGAAGAGGGCACGACAACGCCTTTTCCCCTCAGGAAACTGAAAAGATTTGGCATGGGTCCACAGATCCTCAAAAAGTTCTACAGCTGCACCCGAAAGCATCCTGACCAGTTGCATCACCACCTGGTATGGAAACTGCTTGGCATCTGACCGTAAGGCGCTACAGAGGGTAGTGCGTACGGCCCAGTACATCACTGGGGCCAAGCTTCCTGCCATCCAGGACCTATATACTAGGCGTTGTCAGAGGAAGGCCCTAAAAATGGTCAAAGACTCCAGTCACCCAAGTCATAAACTGTGCTCTCTGCTACCGCACGGCAAGCGGTACCGGAGTGCCAAGTCTAGGTCCAAAAGGTTCCTTAACAGCTTCTACCCCTAAGCCATAAGTTTGTTGAACAATTAATAAAATGGCCACCCGGACTATTTACATTGACCCCCCCCTCCCCAGTTGTTTTTACACTGCTGCTACTCGCTGTTTATTATCTATGCATAGTCACTTTACCCCTACCTACATGTACAAATTACCTCGACAAACCTGTACCCCTGCACATTGACTGGGTACCGGTACCCCCTGTATAGCCTCATTATTGTTATTTTATTGTGTTTTTGTGTGTGTTTTTTTACTTTAGTTTATTTAATAAATATTTTTTAAACTATATTCTTAAAACTGCATTGTTGGTTAAGGGCTTGTAAGTAAGCATTTCACGGTAAGGTACCTGTTGTATTCGGCGCATGTGAGAAATACAATTTGATTTGACTGAATTGGATTAAAGTTCCTATTACTGCAGATTGCAAGGCATGCATCTTCACACCGACTGTCTTTATACTGGAACAAGGCAAGAGTGACCAAGGATGCCAGAACAAAGCCTAGACAATTTGAACTGGAGGACAAGCTATGGTGCAAAACAACACAGACTGATATTATTATCTTTATAAGGAATATGTTTCACTCAACATACTTGAGCAAGTATTTTAAATACTGAATTATTGATCTTTCTCTCGCAAATGACAGCAGGCAAAGCTCACTCATAATAATAATGGGCCCATTCTTTTTTGAGACTGGCATAAAACTTCTTGCCCCCTTGTTGAGTTCTTCCGCTTGGGGTCCTCTCGGGGAGGGGAGGGGGTTCAGCGGGGTGGTGTTGGGGAGTGAATGGTGACGGATCCCCGGAGTGCTTCTTCAGCTCCGCCGTGGCCCAACCCTGACGACAGTTGCCAGGCGACAGGTCTCAACGAGGTGCAACAGCGAGCGGCAGCAGCTGGCATGTCCTTCTGAGCAGCCTTGAGTAGGGTTGGGAGGGAGGGAGGTGTGTGGGGGGGGACGGGGGGGGGGGGGACATTGGAGAGGAACGTATAGTTCGACCAACCTCCCCAACACACCCTTGAAGAGAGGCTAGTCTTTCGGCTGGCCCAGCGGGAGAAGACAAACTCTGGGCCGTATCTATCCTGGCTCTCTCCCCTGCCATCAAGGCGTCAGTCTGGCCCCCTGATGAGGGGAGGAGTGAGGGGGAGCTCTGGGAAGCCAGGAGGGGGGTTTTGGGTGGGAAGGAGGTGGTATATCCCCTTGTCTCACTCCGTAATTACTCCTCAAAATACATCTGTGTAAAAAATCACAGTGTAGAGTGCGTCTGACTGTGTGAGTGTATGTACAGCTGGCTCTGTGGTTTCCCCCCACTTGGCCAGCCTCTAAAAACAATGGCACGGGCTGTCATCGTTTGAGACTGCATGGGTTTAAAAGACGGAAAAGGGACATTTCTTTTAAATCCACACGTTTCCTCAAAGCAACGGCTGGGAGCCTTAAATAGGCGAGCACTGCCTACACGCTCAAGTTGATCCTGATCTTGTACCTAAAACTGATGTCATGCGCGTCCGCTCCCAGAGACTTTGCTTAATAATGCACTTTGTTTTATGGAAAAATACGAGTGCTGATGGAATGGTTGTTCAGATAATTTGGAAAAGACGAGGATTACATTTAAAGATCCCTCACCTAATGGAAAAGCCTTTTTTTCAACCCAGAACAGATGACGCCCAGCCACGAGTGATTTAATGGTGCACAAAATCCCTCAGTAAAAACACTTGCAGTTTTCGATACCCGAGTGAAGGAGGGCTTTCCACTGAGAAAGCTTTGAGCATTAGTGGATGAAAAGTGTTTTGGTTTGTGCATATACACATTATGTGGTATCATTGCAGTACATACTTGTGAAGGATGCTGCTACGTTGTATGGATCAACTGAGTGACAGCTTTCAGACAGAAGCTTTAGCAATTGAGAAAGAGACCTGGACCTGGGATAAAGCACTCAAAGTAGGTTGAGAGGTTTGTGATGCATTGGAGCATTTCATCTGCTTTCCTTCATTTGCAATTGAGCAGGACAGGTGAAAGAAGGTGCTCCAGTTTGCTTCTCACCTGTGCATTGTGTTTAGATTAGTGCAAATAAAGGGGGATTAAGAGAAGACCCCACTTTAGAGAATTGAGACGCACCAATGATCTAATACCTGGACAGCAAACACAGAGCAATAGCAGTCACGACTGCAGGGCAAAGGAAGAGGAGTACTGTCAAAGATCACTGGACAAAACCTGTACTTGGAAATAACTCTGATATCAAGAGTACAGGACACAAGCTCCAAGCTTCTATCCGGAGAGCCACCAAAACCTGTAAAAGTCAGGGCATGGGTCACCAACAGGGCAACCAGACTACAAAGAGGCTCAAGCAAACTATCAAAGGAAAAATAATATGAACAAAGTTGAGGCCTATCAAGGAAAGTTCTTAAAAGTTTTCATGGGAAAATCTGAATGACAACTTGAGTTTGGACTGTGCAGAATGAGGGTGGGGAAAAAGAGGTGGGGGGGGCATCAGATTAGTCAAATCAGCTCTACAGTGTGTGTGCTCATGCGCAAGTCCGTGCGCTTGCTTGTAGGTGTGTGTGTGCGCGTGCGTGCGTGAGAGAGTGTGTGTGAGGGAGCCCACTGCTGCCAGCCGCCTGCTCAGGGGGGAGAGCAGAGAAGATTTGCATGGCGCTCTAACAGGATATTGCACGAGGCCTCCCTGAGGGGCTAAGTCTCGGAGGTAGCTTTAACTCACAAGGCGGCTTTACCTTGAGCCGTCCCTCCGCTCCAACACTAGTAGGCTGGCTCTCAGCAATGAGAGATGAGAACTATATGGGTAGTTCAACTTCTTTTATTAAATAAACTGGGCTTATGGGAGAGAAATTAACATTACATTTTCTGGCAATAGCTCTGGTGGGCATTCCTGCTGTCAGTATGTTAATTTACACACTCCCCTTAAAACTTGAGACATCTTATATTTCAGCTCATGAAACATTGGACAAACACTTTACATGTTACATTATATTTGTGTTCAGTGTAGTAAGTAATGAGGTATATTGCTTAATTTCATTTCATTTTTGTGACCTGTGTCTAGGAGAACAATTAAAATATTTGAGTGTTTGACGAAAAGTTAATGGGAGTGATCCATGCTCAATCAAGCACAATCATTAGGTGAGACACAACATTTCAGCTGCCCCTTTAAGGGACAGGCCATTACCATGGTAACTTGGGCACTGGCTTGTCGTGGAGAAAGAAATCTCTGACTGCAATGTCTTCCTAGCAGCAGACAGTTGCAGCAAACTCAAACTAACATTGAAAAACTCCCTAGTGTGTTAACAAAATAATGTAACTGGCCAAGAAACATGAGGACAAAGTCACACTTTAGTTGCCTTTCTAGTTAATTCGACCAAGTTCTACATGTGGGCTTTGGATTTTTTTTTTACTGTTCCCAAACGATCTGTGTAACCACCCACCAACGTGGCTGGTGAAATAGACATTCTTACCCGCCAATGACAAAATCTACCCGCATTTGGCGGGTGTACATTTCCAACCCTGCTAGCCATCTTAAAATGAATGCACTAATCTAAGTCGCTCTGGATAAGAGTGTCTGCTAAATCTGGGTTTCCCAAACTCGGTCCTGCCCTTTTGAATTGGCATGATGATTATGTGCCGTGGAAAATGTCACGTCACTTTCATAGCGTATACACGCATACTGATAGACAAACGTAGGACTCCAATTATATGTAGTTTATTGTGAACGGTACATGTCCATGCACAGGATAGAATGACAAGAGGAATTAGATGTCAGGCTAGGACTATGCACATTCTGACCCCACGTCCATAGTTTCTGTTCTCCCGCTACAGGAAATGTATTGGTCCTTCGAGCCTGATCGACACGATTTCCATGGATAAGTCAGGGCAGCAGAAAAACAGCTTCTACCCACCTCACCTGGAGACCAGTGCAAATCAATCCCAGAAAAACAGCAAAGGACCTTGTGAAGATGCTGGAGGAAACAGGTACAAAAGTATCTATATCCACAATAAAACGAGTCCTTTATCGACATAACCTGAAAGGCCGCTCAGCAAGGAAGAAGCCACTGCTCCAAAACCGCCATAAAAAAGCCAGACTACGGTTTGCAACAAAGATCGCACTTTTTGGAGAAATGTCCTCTGCTCTGATGAAACAAAAATAGAACTGTTTGGCCATAGTGACCATCGTTATGTTTGGAGCCGAAGAAGCCGAAGAACACCATCCCAACCGAGAAGCACGGGGGTGGCAGCATCCCCGCTTTGCTGCAGGAGGGACTGGTGCACTTCACAAAATAGATGGCATCATGAGGAAGGAAAATTATGTGGATATATTGAAGCAACATCTCAAGACATCAGTCAGGAAGTTAAAGCTTGGTCGCAAATGGGTCTTCCAAATGGACAATGACCCCAAGCATACTTCCAAAGTTGTGGCAAAATGGCTTAAGGACAACAAAGTCAGGGTATTGGAGTGGCCATCACAAAGCCCTGACCTCAATCCTATAGAACATTTGTGGGCTGAACTGAAAAGGCGTGTGCAAGCAAGGAGGTCTACAAACCTGACTCAGTTACACCAGCTCTGTCAGGAGGAATGGGCAAAAATTCACCCAACTTATTGTGGGAAGCTTGTGGAAGGCTACCCGAAACGTTTCACCCAAGTTAAACAATTTAAAGGCAATGACACCAAATAATAATTGAGTGTATGTAAACTTCTAACGAAAGAAATAAAAGCTGAAATAAATCACTCTACTATTATTCTGACATTTCACATTCTTAAAATAAAGTGGTGATCCTAACTGACCTAAGACAGGGAATTTTACTATGATTAAATGTCAGGAATTGTGAAAAACTGAGTTTAAATGTATTTGGCTAAGGTGTGTGTAAACTTCCGACTTCAACTGTATTATCATTAAAAGGACCATAATTGGAGTGCTCCTATTTGTGGGCAAACGAAGATGCCTCCATTTGGCAAACTCCAGAGATAGAGGAAAAGTGGTTTTCATTGCTGATTGAGATACCTTTTCTGAGTCTTGGGCGCAAGGACTATTAACACCCCTCTAAGGATGATAAGTGTGTTCAGACACATCCGTTCAGACACTATTCAGACATATACCTCACTGTAAAAAAAAATGCCAATTCCATCACAAAAGACACCTGACCAGGAGGTTGAACGCCAAAAGAAGAAGAACATTTTTTAAATGATGAAAGGAAGCTAACTGCTGAGGCAGCTCCAGCCATTAGCCCTGTCCAGACCAATCAGAACGGAAAAAGTAAAAATAAAAGGGTGAACACACGACAGCCGTCGATAAGAACATTTGCATTTTTTAAAAGGTATCCCGGGCACAGCGAGACCTCCCCGGTCCTTTTTGATCTGCCTGTGTTTAATTGTGCTCTTTGTAAAGGGGAACAACCTTGGTCTGTGAGTTCTAATAGGGCTGCTGCTGGGTGAGCAGAGGTGGTGGGGAACGGAACGGGGGGCTTTTCCGCCGACTGCAGACATGGGTCTCAGAGGACTGCGAATGTGGTAATTAAGGAGAGAAAGCCGGCACTGGGGATTGTGGAAATGGGAGAAAACATCCACATGAAAGTGAGGAATCAAACGACGAGGCCATTCTTGGTGTGTGCGTATGCAGATGCGTGTCACACACAAGTGCACAAACAAAAACACGCATAAGAGTGTGGACAGAAATCCTTGTGCACATCCGCATATGACTGGGAGGGATCTAACGGCTGACCGTGTCGAGTGCAAAACACCAACTACACTAACACACAAACGTACAGAGAAAGACTTGTATGTGAATTAGTGCTGAGCGATTAGTGCTTTTGGGGACTAATAAAAAAAAGCACTAACTGAATAAAACAATTAATAAAAGTCCCATGATGGTAGTGAATGCCCATGACTGCTTATCACTTAACCATAATTTATTCACATGACTTTACTTTAATAAAAATATTTGTTTTATTTTATGACTTTATTATTTCATTCCAAGTCATTATCTCATCTATATAGAGCTGCTGCCTATGATGTCTGACAAAATCCCCATTTGAGTAGTTCTTCAAAGTAAATAAGGCATATTTTTATGACTGCTGAATACCAACTGCACATCGAGCTCACTGAATATATATATATTTTTTAATGGCATTCAAATAATTGAACCGACCTCAGTCAATTAGTTGTTTAACTGCTCAGCACTAATGTGAATAAAACTGCTGCCATTAATCATGTACACTTAACCACAATTCCATGACCATCTACAATGCACATTGCACATACAGTCAGAGAGTTATTAGAGATTGAATCTGAGCCAGTATCTCAAGGTTCATCTTGATCTCTGTGACATTAAAAGAGCATGTCCAGTGTTTACTCTACATTCATTTAGCAGCAGCACTGCTAAAACATGGACGCCACTCCCCCCCACCCCCCTCAAAAAAAGCTGTATTTTATCAACTTTGGGATGTTACAAAGAATTGTGTATACTTAAATTACTAAAACCAGAAATAAAGTATGTAGAAAATATAATAGAGCTATATATTTTTTAAATAAGATCTTCTATGAGAACTTACAACCACCAAAATTAAAAATAGACAGTCAGGGAGAATCTCAACAAGTTCCATTGATTTAGTTATAATGTTCAACTCACTCAGATAGCATAAGAACACAGCATAAACCATGGCAAAATGTGTAGAAATGCAGGAAAATTTGCTTTAAAACATATATGTTTTCTCTCAGCCCCATGACAAAATGTGTAGAATTGCAGGAAACTAGCTTAAATACAGCTACAATTTGTCTCTGTGGCCAAGAGGAGTGTTCCGGTTGGAGACCGCGCCATTGGGCACGCCACCACCCCTACGCTAACTTTGCCACCTCTGCTGAACAACATCCTAGCGGAAACACTGATGTCCCTGGGTCACTAGTGCATGGTTCTCTATTTCAGGGGCCAAAGAGAAAACTGTCTAATGAACAGCTTGGCAACTTCCAGTGGGACATCCTTGTCTAACAAATCCATCCATTGAAAATTCTGACAAGATTAAATCAATGCCGCTCGCTGGACATTGTGAAACACACAACGGGTGGTGACCTTGGCAGCGGCGAGGGATACATTTCCATCATATTTATCATGCAGTAGGATCACGCTCAAATACACCAGATGATATCACACCAACAGCCTAGACAGACAGTGGGCGAGAAAGCACAGAGAAAAACATGATGGATGGAATGAGGGGAAAAGGAGGAAAAAGGGTGAAGGAAAGATGGAGGGATAGATGAAAGGAAGGAGTGAAAAAAATCAAGAATTGAACGAAGGAGTAACAGGACAAAGGACAAAACAAGAAGAACATCGTAAAGGAAAGAAAGAAAGTGAAGACAGAATGAAGGAAGAGACGCTACAAGGTTAACAAAGGGGCAAAATAAGGGGTCAGAGAAAACTGCAGAAGCTGAGGTCAGATGAGGTCACTCTGCCTTGGCTGAGCACACCTCAGGGGCCTTGTTCTATTTTTGGCCACTACACACTAGGGGTCGAGGAAGGGCACTCCAACATTGGAGTGTGGAGGGAGGGAATAAGTACTGCTCAGTGAGGTCTTCATTTTCTTTAAATATCAATTTCAACATGACAGGAGATTGCCTGGCTCCAACTCAAAGTATTCCACATCCCCAAAGCCAGTGATTTCTTCACGCGAATCCCACAACTCGATGCTTAGAGCTTCACTGCTTCTAAAAATAGATGGTGAGCCCCACTAAAACACATGCCACTTGGCAGTGTCATCCACATTCTTGCATTAGATGATGCTGGGATGTGGATGTGTGGGATGCCTTTCGGGTGCTTTAGCCATGAGGACTGGAACTATATACTAGAAGCAGGTTCCTCCAAGAAGCTGCATAAAAGTGTGAAGCAGTTAAAGGCCACAGTAAAACCTTAGATGTTATATCTTCGTGGGTTTACTGTACGTGCAATACCAATGACGTTGAATCTTTGCTAGTCCAATGAGCATTGAGACCATCTGAACAATTGGTTTTGGTTCTTTTTGTCTTGGAGTATTTTCAGGTTTTAGTTTTTCCATTTATATTTTGAGGTTGGATGTTAGCACGTTGGCACGTGGGGCGCACCGATTGGTGTCACCTCATTAGTCAGTATGTGTTACACCTGTGCTGGTTTGTCATCTCGTTAGTGGGAAGGTGTTTCACCTGTGCTGGCCCAGGTGATATTTAAGAGTGTCTGGCCCAGTGCTCCAGTTGGCTTGAGAGACGTGGAGGGTTAACACCTTTAGTTGACTCTCCCTATTTGATTTCTAGACAAACAATCCTTTATCTGATCTTCTCTGTTTTTGTTTTGCTCCACCATTTTTGTTTGCTTCCTGTCTTTAAGTTTGGTGTAGGTTTTTCTTTTGTTTGCCTCTTAGTGGGCAAATGTAGTGGGCGCTCAAGGTGTGTGTCTTTTAGGTCCCAGTTGTTGTTGCTATGCAACTTTCAGTGGCACCCCCATGAGTGTCTTTTAGAACACCTCCAGTTTCCTTTTGGTTTTTGTCGATGACTCTTTGTTAGTTCCCCCTTGTGTTTGAGCAACATTTTAGGTTTTCTTGCTGGGGAACGCAACAAGTAGCATTCTTTATCTGCGTAATCATGTCATATCAACTATACTGAACAAAAATATAAACGCAACATGCAACAATTTCAAAGATTTACTGAGTTACTGTTCATTTAAGGAAATCAGTCAATTGAAATACATTTATTTGGCCCTAATCTATGGATTTCACATGACTGGGAATACACATATGCCTCCGTTGGTCTCAGATACCAAAAAAAAAAAAAAAAGTAGGGGCGTGGATCAGAAAACCCGTCAGTATCTGGTGTGACCACCATTTGCCTCATCCAGGAAGACACATCTCCTTCGCATAGAGTTGTTCAGGCTTTTGATGGTGGCCTGTGGAATGTTGTCCCACTCCTTTTCAATGGCTGTATGAAGTTGCTGGATATTGGTGGGAACTGGAAAACACTGTCATACATGTCGATCCAGAGCATTCCAAACATGCTCAATGGGTGACATGTCTGGTGAGTATGCAGGCCATGGAAGAACTGGGACATTTTCAGCTTCCAGGAATTGTGTACAGATCCTTGCGACATGGGGCTGTGCATTCTCATGCTGAAACCTGAAGTGATGGTGGCGGATGAATGGCACGACAATGGGCCTCAGGAGCTCGTCACGGTATCTCTGTGCATTCAAATTGCCATCGATGGGGTGTGGTTTCAACATTAATACGTAAAGACGTGTTCCGAGGCCTCTCCACTAAGGGTTGATAATTTTATGTTTTAACCTTTTATATATCAAAATGAGAACAAACTTTGCACACCTACTGGCTCTAGCAACATTTGGGTGGCATTCTTGGATATGTCTGGAACCAGGAAAACGAGACGAAACGGTAAACACGATGAAGACGAGCAACAAGATGGCAATGCTAACGTTAAGGAGATGCTAGACACCATCCGTGCAGAAATGGCTACACTACGCTCTGATTTCATGACTGAACTTCATTCCTCTGTGTCAAGTCTACGAGATGAAATTATGACAGAAGTCCAGTCAACTATGGCGACACTACAAACAACTATTGCGACACAAACCCAAAAAATAAAGGATATAGAAAAGTCGTTGAGCGACATCGATAAGCGGCTTACCGAATTGGAGACCAAAAACGACGAGTTTACCTCCAAGAATGTGAAACTAAATGGTTAGTCTAGATGAACAGGAAAACCATTCCCGGAGACAGAACATACAGTGAGGGGAAAAAAGTATTTGATCCCCTGCTGATTTTGTATGTTTTCCCACTGACAAAGACATGATCAGTCTGTAATTTTAATGGTAGGTTTATTTGAACAGTGAGAGACAGAATAACAACAAAATAATCCAGAAAAACGCATGTCAAAAATGTTTATCAATTGATTTGCATTTTAATAAGGGAAATAAGTATTTGACCCCTCTGCAAAACATGACTTAGTACTTGGTGGCAAAACCCTTGTTGGCAATCACAGAGGTCAGAGGTGTCTTGTAGTTGGCCACTAGGTTTGCACACATCTCAGGAGGGATTTTGTCCCAATCCTCTTTGCAGATCTTCTCCAAGTCATTAAGGTTTCGAGCCTGACGTTTGGAAACTCGAACCTTCAGCTCCCTCCACAGATTTTCTATGGGATTAAGGTCTGGAGACTGGCTAGGCCACTCCAGAACCTTAATGTGCTTCTTCTTGAGCCACTTCTTTGTTGCCTTGGCCGTGTGTTTTCGGTCATTGTCCTGCTTGAATGCCCATCCACGACCCATTTTCAATGCCCTGGCTGAGGGAAGGAGGTTCTCACCCAAGATTTGACGGTACATGGCCCCGTCCATTGTCCCTTTGATGCGGTGAAGTTGTCCTGTCCCCTTAGCAGAAAAACACCCCCAAAGCATAATGTTTCCACCTCTATGTTTGACGGTGGGGATGGTGTTCTTGGGGTCATAGGCAGCATTCCTCCTCCTCCAAACTCGGCGAGTTGAGTTGATGCCAAAGAGCTCCATTTTGGTCTCATCTGACCACAACACTTTCACCCAGTTCTCCTCTGAATCATTCAGATGTTCATTGGCAAACTTCAGACGGGCATGTATATGTGCTTTCTTGAGCAGGGGGACCTTGCAGGCACTGCAGGATTTCAGTCCTTCACGGCGTAGTGTGTTACCTATTGTTCTTGGTGACTATGGTCCCAGCTGCCTTGATATCATTGACAAGATCCTCCCGTGTAGTTCTGGGCTGATTCCTCACCGTTCTCATGATCATTGCAACTCCACGAGGTGAGATCTTGCATGGAGCCCCAGGCCGAGGGAGACTGACAGTTATTTTGTGTTTCTTCCATTTGCGAATAATCGCACCAACTGTTGTCACCTTCTCACCAAACTGCTTGGCGATGGTCTTGTAGCCCATTCCAGCCTTGTGTAGGTCTAAAATCTTGTCCCTGGCATCCTTGGAGAGCTCTTTGGTCTTGGCCATGGTGGAGAGTTTGGTATCTGATTGATTGCTTCTGTGGACAGATGTCTTTTATACAGGTAACAAGCTGAGATTAGGAGCACTCCCTTTAAGAATGTGCTCCTAATCTCAGCTCGTTGCCTGTATAAAAGACACCTGGGAGCCAGAAATCTTTCTGATTGAGGGGGTCAAATACTTTTTTTCCCTCACTGTATGGGCAGAAAGCTTAAATTCTTGTTAATCTGGCCACACCAGATACTGACTGTTTCTTTTGATTTTGACTCCCCCTTTGTTCAGGGACACATTATTCCATTTCTGTTAGTCACATGTCTGTGGAACTTGTACCGTTTATGTCTCAGTTGTTGAATCTTGTTATGGTCATGCAAATATTTACACATGTTAAGTTTGCTGAAAATAACCGCAGCTGACAGTGAGAGGACGTTTCTTTTTTTGCTGAGTTTAGTTTGATGAAATCTGGGTTCAACAGTTTGAACCCCTGCTGTCACTGTCTCCACACCCACCTCTGAAGGTAAATAATGTACTTACATTCAGTAATCTTGCTCTGATTTGTCATCCTAAGAACCAGAGATCAAATGTAGCATAGTTTTATTTGATAAAATCCATTTTTATATTCAAATGTAGGAACTGGGTTCTACAGTTTGAACCCCTGCTGTCTCTGGCTACACATCCACCCCACCCGGCCATCTAGATGTGTGAAAGTTAATGTATAAGCTAATGATCCATCATGTATGACATTCCTGGGAGTGTGTAAACTTACATTTTGAATTACCATATAATTTTTGTAGGTTCTCTATATTAATGTACATGAAAATGTATCAATTGACCAATTCGGCACATTTGGGCAGACGTGATACAAAATAGTCCAGTATTACAACGCTTCACTGGATCAATCTGAAACTTTGAACACACACTGCTGCCATCTAGTGGCTAGAATCTAAATTGCGCCTAAACTGCAATATTATATTGTGGCCTTTCTCTTGCATTTCAAAGATGGATATATTTTTTTTTTTTGAAAACTCTTGTTTTTTGGTTTGTATTATCTTTTACCAGATCTAATGTGTTAAATTATCCTACATTCATTTCACATTTCCACAAACTTCAAAGTGTTTCCTTTCAAATGGTATCCTTGCTTCAGGTCGTGAGCTACAGGCAGTTAGATTTGGGTATGTCATTTTAATTCTCTGTAAAACTTAATACGGATCACGAAAGCACAATATTTCTGGATTTAAAAAAAAATGGTAATACTGTTTTAAAAGTACATATCAACCACAATACTTTATTTTTACGCTTTCTGATCTTTATTTCCCTTACGACACTTTCAGAAAAAAAACAATCTCAAGTATTTTGAAGACAACTTTTGCTAAATAAATATTGATATTCAAATTGTAAGTGATTGATCAGCTTTGAATCTATTTGTTGTTTTTTTGAGAGAGAGAGAGAGAAAGAGAGAGTGGGAATGGGAGGTGCATCTCGTGTTGATTGCAAGACCCAAGCCTAATGGAGAGGAGAGGTGTGTGTGTGTGTGAGTGAATGAATGTGTGAGTGGATTATGACACAGAGATATATATTTTATCTAATTAATTGGTGCAATTGTTATTTTTCAGATTTGTGAAGACTGGGTACGCACTTGCACAGCAGTCAACATGCCCCTTTCCAAAAGTAATCACCGCTCATTGAGGCAGTTTCTGAAGGAGAAATCATCAATGGAGGTGCCATCCCTGGATACCACCAGCAAAGGAAAAGTACTTGGGAGATGTCTACCTGAAGGTGAAGGAAGAACTCAAGCACCATCTTGCAGGGAAGCCAGTGGCAGTCATCTTTGATGAAACTCCAGATGTTACATTTACATTTACATTTTAGTCATTTAGCAGACGCTCTTATCCAGAGCGACTTACAGTTAGTGAATGCATACATAATGTTTTCATACTGGCCCCCCGTGGGAATCGAACCAACAACCCTGGCGTTGCAAACGCCATGCTCTACCAACTGAGCTACATCCCTGCCGGCCATTCCCTCCCCTACCCTGGACCAATTGTGCGCCGCCCCATGGGTCTCCCGGTCGAGCTACATTTTAACATTTATCTGTGGTTAGGGGTAACTTCTACCTCCAGACAGCAATACAAGGGGTCCAAGACTCAACAAAGTATCAGAAGAGGACTAACAAATCGGTGACGGGATAAAGATGTCAAAAAGCTTTCGCCAAAAGGGGGACAGGGTGGTGGGGGTATGTGTAAGGGTGTCAGATGTTTTCTTGGGATGAACCCAACAAAACGAGGAAAAAAGCGAGTGGATCAAATCCAATTTCTGACTACAGCGCTTGCGTGTCAGCCTGCCTGGCATGGCATTACTCTCATTTTCTTGGCTTCCTTTTTCTGCTCAATAAAGCACTGAAGAGCAAATAAGCGGAGTATTCCAGCTGAAGGAGCCGGGAGCTCTGCAAACAAAACATGCCCGGGCTAATCTTCCCATACGTCTCCCTGTGTGTGTAAGGGGTAGGTTTAATTTGTATCAGAAATAGCCAGCTTCCGTGGTCAGTGCATGGGCTAAACACAAGCGACAAGAGGAAAGCAAATGGGCCTAAATCATGCAGAACACATTGATTGTCAGCTGTATGGGCCGTGTGGCACGCGAGGGTCACTACAGCTCGGGATCACTTTGATTGAATCAGCGCAAATTGGACAAATTGGGATGCGGTTCGGGCGCAGCATTGGGGCAGCCTGTTGACCTAGCATCGAGTGGAGATGTAGACACACAAATGCGTACACAGTTCTCAAAAAAACAACAGGGCTGTCATTGGGCGACAAGGCCTTGTAAAATTGATCAACCGATGTATCTACTTAGGCTTGTAGACCTTATGACAGGCATTGTGATACAACCAATTTAGCAAGATGTAACAGAAGAGTCTTGGCCTTTACAATGATAGGCCTAGTGTTTTTGGAATTGACACACACACAGATGCAGACCGACACGCACACATCATGCTGCCAACACATAAAGCCACAAAGATGCATATACACTAACACAGACAATATGAGTGAACAAAGAGTGAGAGAAGAGATAACCCATGCCAACTGCATCTTGAAAAATTGCTGTGTTGATGAGAATTGTGGTCCGTAGTGTGAGCAGCAAATGTTAAAACACTTCAAACACCTCAGCCACACATGCAACCAATGGCAAGATTGAGTTTCCCAGTGACCACGGTTGAGACTAAATAAAAAATAACAATTCAAAAGGCCAAGTTGCAGCCGTGCAGTATAACAAACAGATAACTCATCCTCAGAGGGAAATGCCACACTACTGACGTTTGTCATCGTGACTCTGTCGCTTGTTGTTTACACGGCTGCTTTAGGATAAACCTTCCAATTACTGTCTACTGCTGAGGCAGCGATGCCAGCTACGCTCTTCCATTGTTTCTTCCTACCTTTCTCTCTCCATTTCATTCTCCCTCTCTCTGTTTGGCTTTCTCGCTCTCCATTCTCTCTTGCTCTCTCCCACGTTCTATCCCACTGTCCTGCCCTCCCACTCTCCTAACTACACTGAAGTTATTAAACGTTCTAATATCCATACTAGCATGCCACTTGCAAACCTAATGCATGACCAATACATTGCTTCACTCTACGAGGTATGCTAGAATGGATATTAGAACAGAGCCTTATTAGTCTCTTGAGCAAACATGGCCTCCATCCCCTGTAAATGAATAGGAATAAAGCGATCCTACGTAGCAGACGGCAGTGGCTGATTCAGATGTAAATGGTGTGTGTGTGTGTGGACGTGTTTAGCTATACTTGTGGGGAACAGAAGTCCCCACAAGAATAGTAAACCAAGAAAATGTTTACCAACTGGGGAAATTTTGTTGGTCCCCACAATGTCAAATGCTATTTCTAGGGTGTTTAGGGTTAAGGTTAGAATTAGTATTAGAATTAGGGTTAGGAGATAAGGTTTAGGGTTAAGGTTAGGTTTTTGGGTTAAGGTTAGAGTTAGGTTTAGGGAAAATATGATTTTGAATGGGACTGAATTGTATGTCCCAACAAGGTTAGCTGCGCAAGAGAGTGTGTCTGTGTGTGTGTCTGTGTGTGTGTGGAGGGCAAGTCCTACTCAGGATATAATAAGGTTTTCGCCTTTGCTGGAGGCTGGATGCTGGACAAGGACGCTCCACAGAGAAAGGAGTGAGGGAGAGAATGTAGTTATAGAGAGAAAGAGAGAACAAGAGGAAGAACGGGAGAAAGTGAGATGGTAATAGTGAGAATGTAGAGAGAGAGAGCAGAATCAAAAGAGTAAAGGAGGGGTGTTTTTGTAGGTGGTTTGACAAGAATAGGGGAATTCTCATTGTCCTGTAAGAACAGTAGGGTACAGTTGTAAGAATGACTGAGTGAGAACATGTTCGGTGTTTGGCCAGGCATTTCTATGTTACTAGTGTAAATCCCTAACATTTACCATAGTCTAGACTAGGCTGCTTTGCTAGCATCCTTGCAATCACTGATTAGGCCTAATGCAAAAATGCGTGACAATTAGTTACGATGGGAAGGAAATTCGGTCAAAACAGCATGAGTTATTTACTCCAAGACCTTGTGGCTTGAGGAGGCATGATTTGGATAGGAGGTGGTCTAGCCCAGTTCATAGCAGTAAATGTTTACTTTAATCATTGCTAAAAAGGTCATAAGAAACTTGCAATATGATCACCATAATTGTATATTTACACCTCTCTCTTTCACACTAACCCACACTAATGCAGTCGCAAAGACACACAATACACTCACACTATTGCACTCTACATACGTACAAAAACACACACTACTCTCTCTTACTCACAAGACCACACACACACACACACACACCAGTGTTTCCCCTAGCGCCGGCTGTCGGCTATACAACCGATTACAGACTAATTTTCAGCCGGGTACTTTTTCCACTTAAATGAACTAGGCTACTTTTCAATTCGCTAGTCAGAAAAAAAGTCTGCCGAGCCCTCTCCCGCTAGTATGAACGATATGCATCTTCTAGTGATCTATTGATAGGACAGGAGCCTGTCAGTCACAAAGTGAGCGATGACAGGGAAACACTGCTGGTTTGACAGTCTGCGGTCTGTCCCACCTCTTAGTACCTGGGTGTCTGTGCAGTCAAAAAATGTTTTTATGGAGTGAGAGAGCATGAATTTGGACGTTGTGTATATAATGTGAGTGAATTTGCACATCCCATATAATGTGGTAATGATGAGTCGAAATCCACTTAGCCTATTGTTTTCTGGCACATTTATTTATTTTATTTTGCGTGCAGGGTCCGACATTAATGATGGCCCAGGGCCAGTAAAAACATGTGTCGCGCACGATAGGGCCAGTAACTTTTCAGCACATTTTTGCATTCCAGTTCAACATTTACCTGCTCTGTCGCAGTCTACCATTGAAAACCATTGAAGATTACATGCATAAATGTCATGCTATTTGTATTTGAGCAATATTATTGGCCGTTCATTCAAGCACCATCACGCTGTCGCGAGTCACAACTTCTCGAGCAGTACATGAGTTGATACCTTCACATAACACACACAAGTTTTCCAGAGCAAACAGAAGCGCCCATCAATCTACTCGCTGAGCTTATTTATTTTAGGGAAAGTGATTTACAAAAGTAAACCTTCAATATTGAACATACTAGCAATATGCTGGCTACTGTTGATAGTCTGCAAAAAGAAAGCTACAAAAAGACTCCTAGCATTAGTCTTGGCTAGCATACTGTAGCCATGTCGATATCTCTTTTGGAATGTTAGTCTTAAAGGGGCAGCATCCTATTTTCAAATCTTCTCAAAATGACATATTTTAGAAACAAAAAGTAATGCAATGAATACAATGTAATGACTTGCATTGCTAAATTATATTAAATTGCTTTTTAATACATATCATCATAACCAAATGTAGCCTAATAATAAGCTGAAACATATAGAGAAACAGAATGCAAACCTATAGGCCCTGCATGACCCCAATGCATTTAAGAACTACACCATATCCGGGCCAGTAGAAACTCTGTTCGGGCCAGTAGATTTTTAGCCAACTGGCCCGACCCTGGCCTGTTTTATATGCAGCCACAGAGTGGTGGCGCATAAGCTATTTACTGTGCTTTGACTGATGAACAGCAAGCTTGACTAGTTTACAAAAGGTGTGAAACCGACTGAATAAAGTCGATCTCATATATCCTTGCCATTCATAAATCATACAACGTAGTTATATGTCCATGGTATCGCATCAGGACAAGTAAAACTAAAGATCTTGTTTGTATTTTTGAAATGAAGTTCATCGGGACTTGCCAGACAGTGACATTAAAGTGAATGACTCGTCAGTAGCCTACCAAATTGCATCGGTAAGAGAGCTGTTCATTTAGCTCCCTAATTTACATACTAGTAGGCTTTTTGGCGATTATCTGCAGATAAATTATGAAAAGATTCGATGAAGATGGTAAATCCTCCTCACTGCAGGAACAATAGGTAGGCTAGTGGAGAGAGAGCCTCACTCTGGTCCAAAATATGATAAAAGAAAACAGATTGAATCGTTTTAAAAGCTAATGATACGTATGTGGTATTTTCAAAGATATTGCTATATGTCTACTGATTTAATCAAAGTGTTGACAATTGAGTAGTCAACTGCTGCTTTCTGCGTAGCAAAGCCCATGTTAAACACCTGCTTCATTCTTCAAATCATACCTGTATTGCAGATAGTTGAGAAAATGCCTCTTAAAAGGAAGCTTGAAGCCAGTGGAAGTCAGCAGACTCTTACATGATACTTTAAAAGGCCCAGTGTATTCAAATTTAAGTTTTTCCTGTTTTTTATATCATATTGTACAACAGCTGATGTAACTAACACTGTAAAAGTTTTTTTATTTTTTTATGTCAGTGTTATTTCCTGATAGTTGCTGGTTGAAAATACAATCTAGCATAAGAATGTACCACAGTCCACCAAAATAGAGCTTGTTCTGCAAAAATGTCTTAACCCGGAGGGTCAAGCCCCCCAGGACCCCCCAGCCCGGGGGAGCCTGGCTGGCTACTTTTTCAATTTGGCTGGCTACTCCATGTGCTTGTGGAATACACTGGACACACACTTTAACACCTGATAAATCCACCAACCCTCTAACATACTCAATACACTCACCAAAACACACACACTCTTCATCTCTCCCCCACCCCACACACACACACACCATTAAAAGCACTGTTGCTGTCAGTCAGAGGTTAGCCCCTCCCTCTGGGTCCCTGAGTACAATGGAGCAGCTGTGTGTAAACTGATACAGTAAACACAGGTCCCTGCGCTGTACGCCACCACACTGGCTTGGTGGCAGGGACATCTTTCTCAAGGCCACGCCTATTCCTGAACACACACAGAAACTAGGGATGCATGATATATCGGTAAGCATATCGGAATCGGCCAATATTAGCAGAAAATGCCAACATCGGCATCGGCTCTATGTATATTTTAACGCCGATGCAAAACCGATGTCAATGCTGACGTGCATACCTGTATAACTTAGGTAGATGACGTAATGACGCCACGAAAAATACAGTGCTACACGTGCAACACAGCATTCCTAACCTAGCCCACAATGTCTGTTGTGTGGATCTATTCTGAAGTTTCAAAGGAAGATAACAGAAAGGCCATATGCAACGTTTGTGCTGCTATTATTTCCCGAGGAGGGGAGAAATTAGCTAGAACGGTAACTCCAAACACATTTTCGATAAGAGCAGCTATTTAGCTGGTTAAACAAAGGTTAGCCATGTGTTAGCAAAAATCTATGTCCACGTCAAGAAAGCGTACCAGCAGCCAGTGGCACTTGCCGCACTTGTAGCCTATTCGCAGGTGCTTTTTCAAAGCCTATGTCAGATACTCCAGTGAGTGTATATATCAATATTAGGAGTTGAGAAATAAAATCATAAGAAAGATATTCTCCTCTCTTCTACTGTAGGTATGCAATTCAAAATGTGTTTATTCTGTTAAACATATAAACACAAAACATTTTTATTGTATTTTTTAACCCCCGGTTGAATACTCCTGAACGATTATATTAATCTGACTATCCACAATAATCATATTATTGTGCGCATGTAACCATACTCAATGCTGTGTTGACAGAACTCGAGTTGAGACTCTGAAATAGGAAAGGCTGCCCTATTCCAAAGGGAGACCCGACTGTAAGACCATCTATCATATTACTTGGGTCAGTGGGCGAAAGGGCTCCCCTGAAAGAGTGCTCCCCAGGATGGGCAGTGTGTGTATACGCTAACAAAAGCGGGTCGCACGATGGGCTACTATCAGATTCACAAGCAATTGATCAACTACGCTATCCATGGTGCTGAATCTCCGCTAGCCTAGCCCTGTTTGTTTAGCAGAGAATCTGATATTCCCCGTGACAGTCACCACAATAAGTGTTTTATCATGAAGTAAAAACAGCCACAACCTCCCCAAATTCCCTGATAGCCAGATGCAAGGGGAGAGAAAAGGGCCAACGAGCTTTCTGACATCTTTCAGTCAAATGTACGCTAAAACTAATGTAATTTTCACTAGACCTCACATTTTACCAGTCAACCAACAGTGCTTCTTAGGCCTAGGCTACATCAACGAAATAGTGTGGTGACTTTGAGAGAACTTTGAGTTGATTAAATTGCAACAAATACTGTACAAAAAGAAAACAGATTCATGTGTATATTTCTCAATTTACAGTGGTATAATCATGTCAGACTTTCCCCCCCATTTTTTAAATACTTTTAAATAGCACTTCCAGTAAATTTCTTGCAATTTTCCCAGGACAGAAAATTGGTAGATTCTCAGGAAAATATTAAACCCTACACAACAACAGAGCAAAATACCATATTACTCTCAATACTTAGAAAGGCATTTACAGCCAAACATCTCATTTTATGAAGAGTATGAGAAGGCCGGGGAGGCAATAATATACAGTTTTAGAATCTAACAGTACAGAAACACACGTGGTGCAACCTCAAATCTGTTTAGTTACTAAAGTGATCTGTTTGGGCAAGGACAATATTTTCCACTGTCGCAGACACAATGTCACACTAAGAGGTTGATAGTTAATTCAATGACATCTTTAAGCTATATTTGTTATTATGTCACCAATCCTGCTTGCATTTTGCATTTATGAATGGATAGCATTTAATGTATATGGCCTCAATGAGCAAAAGCCTTCAAATAAAATGTTACCAAAACTCTGGCATTGATATTCAACATCAGTACATGATAGAACGTTGGGTCCATGCGGAAATGATGACTAAATGACTGACATTATGTTACTAGCAGGGGGGACTTACCAGAGCCAGCGGTTCCAGGGTGGGTCACTTCCAGGTACACCTCAAAGGTGGCCTCTGGGTTGTCCCTGAAACAGAGGTCAAAGGTCAGCCTCTAGTCTCCGTAAAACGTGTTTCACTGCAATCAGACCTAAATGCTCTTCAGTGACAAATGCTTGTTACAGACGCCACAACAAACTGACCTTTGATAAGATCTGATACAATTTCCAAACTGCTACAGGCAGTGTGTGTGGGTCAAAAGTAATTAACAGAAATGTTATCAAATCTTACCAAATGTTTGCTCGATAATGTAACAACCACAATCTCAATTTGAGTACTAAGCCTGCCTGGTTGCATATATGATCATTCAGCAGTTGTCTTAGAACTTCCTCTGAATACTACAATGGTAAGGAAAATATATCATAGGCCTATTACTGTCAGCTCCCAGGGTATTAATTTCCTTCCCCTCCACATTTTAACAGTAGCCATAACCCAGCAAAATAGAAAAAAGGTTTGGCATACTTCTCATTCACAAGGTGTGTGACCTTATATGGACATAGGTCACAATTGTGTCACTTTCACAGGGTACTATCTTTCACATTGAAGGAAGAAGAGTAAGGGAAGTGTTTTGTTGGACACAAATTGAACATATAGTACAGTAGGCCTATAGGAAAAATAAAAGAGGGAGAAATAGCCTAAGAATAAGTGTACTTTCAGTGATATTACATTTCATAAGAGGCCATAAAACTACTGTAATATGGTGTTCTATAAAGCACAGTAACTTTGGTTCTCTGAAATAAAAAAAACAATGAGTTTGTGGTTTTAACACACGACGCTGACATTTCTGAAATCCTCAAGATGTTTCCTAATTACACAGCAACAACAAATGTTAATATCATATTCACAGGAAGCATGCAACACATGACACACATTTGTGTACACGAAGCCAAAACCATATTTTCAGATAAACTGGGACACCATTATTATAGTCCTAATTGTACCCATATGACAATTCAATTCAGTGTTTTTATATTATCATTTTGAGGTTTTCAGAAATGTATCATGTGTTGGTCTAATATGTTGGATAGATGGTTACAGAAGACGGAAATATAAAAAGTGTCCCACTTTTTCAAAATTCACCCATAATGTTTTGACTCAGTTTTTTTCACTTTAAAATGTATGCCAAACAAAAACCATTGATTTCAAAGTTTATGAAACCATACAAATGTACAAGGACTACTTTTAACAACTTACATTGAAAAATGTACAAAAAAATAATTTAGTGGAAGAACTGTGCAGATGCAAAGTTGGTAATGGAATTACATAAAAACCTCCGCTTTTTATGCGACCATGTTTTCCAAAAACTCTGTTAAATATCTGCTCCAAATTAAGAATCAAAGATGTAGGCAGAAAGAATGGGGTGTCAGCTAACATATTGAGTTTGAACAAATCTATTTTGGTTATTGAAATATAGTAAGTGAAGTGGATTTACACCCGGTAACAGAATTACTGTAACGGAATTACATGGGTCCCTGATCTGAACTACACAGAAATGCATAATTATGGATATGAATGTCATTCTCGTCATGTTTCACAAGTTTGGACATCACAGCGCAGTACAGCACAGCAGAGCAGGGTAGAGTTCAGTACAGTGCAGTAGAGTACAGTAGAGTATAGTTCAGTACCATATACTGTACTCTACTGTACTATACTCTACTTTTCTTTACTGCATTGTACTGTACTACTGTATTGTATTGGACGGTACTCTACTGTGCTCTACTCACTGTGCTATCCAAACTTGTGAAAGATTGGTTCAGATTTGGTCCAGTCCGGTCTGTCTGTGGACATTAAGATCAAGGCCAGGGTGGACTGACCAAATTTAAAGTACTTTCAACGTCCATGGAAAGTGTCAGTCGGTGAGGATGCTGGTTAAAGTAAATGGAAAGAGAGGGGGCTCATGGGTAGGTGTCAGTAAGAGCTGGGAGAGGTGACATTAACTAGAGAGTGAGAAAGGCAGGGGTTGTCTAGACTTTTAGCACTCTTGGTTTGACCACCAGACGACAGAAAGACAAAGAAAACAGTTATCAGCCGAACATAACAGTATGCCAGTGGAAGGGATCACAGTAACAGGTGACCCAACTGTGGTTTCTGACTATTATGATTTCCCATTGTAGCCAATTCAGTTGCATTAATTCCGTTACTGATTTTTGGGCAATTCCGTTACCAATTTGGTAATGGAATTATGAGTTATAATCACTTAATAATCAATAAACAAAAACTGATATCAGTTAAAACACTAACTCATTGGTAGGTCTATCTGTTACTAGGTAAACGAAATACAAGTGTTGATATTAGTTGGCAGGATTCTTTACGTCAACATTGTGTTTTGATGTATTTCTGATACCTTTAAATACTTCTTCCTGGTAGATGTTTTCTAAGAACCCTTTTCCATTTGTTTATCCAGAAATCAAAGCCTTTACATATGCCTAATTTTTATGATGGAAAATGGTTGAAAAGTGTATCTATGTCTTCATTTCCCCCAAATATATGCTCATAGCTTTCATTTGACACACAATTTGATATGCCACTCTGAACTTCACATGTTGGTGATCATCAGTCCTTTTACATGGAAATGCCCCCTACTATTGTTCTGTTTGGTGCCATTGTACTGGAATGCATGTACATTTAACAGGATAACAGTACTACAAGAACAAGAGCTCTGCCTAACCTAAGTACAGGGTTCCCTAATGTAAACTGGATCGCTTTCATCCATTGGAAAGATGGACTGTCTCACTTTAGCTACTACTTTAGCTCAGTAGGGCTCCCGAGTGGCGAAGCGGTCTAAGGCACTACATCTCAGTGCTAGAGGTGTCAATACAGACCCTGGTTCGATTCCAGGCTGTATCACAATCCGTCCATGATTGGGCACAATTGGCCCAGCGTCGTCCGGGTTTGGCCGGGGTAGGCTGTCATTGTAAATAAGACTTTGTTCTTAACTGACTTGCCTAGTTAAATAAAGGTTAAATAAAAATAAAGCTACTCCATGCTGTCCTACGTTAGCTAGCTATGGTTGTAAAGTGGGACAACAACAAAAAAATGACAGAATTACAAAATAGAAAAATAATATTGGAAACGTTTTATTTAATTTTTTTAGCACAATTTGGCACAGCGCATTCTTTATGACAGTTTTATAACCGTAATAACAAAACAGAAAAAAAGCTATGTCACGGATCTTACCGTGTGCTTTGAGGGTGAGCTTCCTGTTTGAAACTTGCTCCTCCAACCTCCATGATGTCACACCAATGAAGTGATGTGATTTTGATCATGTGGTTTCTCTGCAAGGGCTTAGTAACAATAGTTTTGATTTTCACTTGTCAGACAAAGAAAAAAAACGCGTTAGGATTAAACTGTCCCAGTTTATATGATGTCACACTTTTTCTGAATTCCCCCCATAGTATTACTACCATTGGTTGAGTTTAGTGCAGGCCTACTGTAAATCAATGGACAGGTAATTGAGTAGCCAATCCATATTGCATAACAATTACGAAAAAGGAAATAAGCTAATGTTACAAATAATCGTTGTGAATTATTGGCCTCTCGGGGCCTTAGGGATACGGAGGGACGTGGGTGGGATGCTGATCACTGGGATGACGGCTCAACTTGGGATGGGGAGGGGCTTTAGCGGGGGAATTAGTGGAGAACAATTGAAGGGTTACTCCGTAGCAATGCAAATATCATGGTACAGCTATATGGACACTCAATCATTACGCTATTTTTTATTGGTAAATTTACAAACATATATAATGATAAATAGACTTGAAACGTGTATCTCATTATGGTGTATGGTGAAATAAGTATAGCCAGTTATAATTGTAATGGCTTAGCTGATAATAACAAAAGAAGAACAATATTTACATGGCTCAAAGAGAAGGAATATAATATCTATTGTATACAGGAAACTCATTCAACAATTCGAGATGAAGTAGCGTGGAAAAAAGAATGGGGGGGGGGGGGGGAATTTACTTCTCCCATGGGCAAAGAAATTCAAAAGGGGTGATGATATTAATTAATAGTAATTTCGATCCGAATGTGAAAATTGTCCAAATAGATACGCAAGGTAGATGGATTATTTTAAATATGTTATTGGACCATAAACAGATATGGCTCATTAACCTTTACGGACCAAATAATGATGATCCATAATTCTTTGACAATATATATAATAAATTATCAAGCCTGCAAGCAACTCAAGACAATATTATTATGGTGGGGGATTATAATACTGTTTTAAATAGCTCAATGGACCGTAAAGGAAATCACACCACAAACAATCACCCACATGCTCTTAAGGAAATTGTGAATGTCATGGATACATTAGAACTAGTAGACATATGGAGGCTTAAATATACTGATCTAGTGAGATATACATGGCGGAGACTGAATCAAGCTAGTCGTCTTGACTTCTTTCTTATCTCATTCTCGTTGGCACCAAAAGTAAAAAAAGTGTTGATAGGGGACAGAATGCGGTCGGACCATCATATAATAGGCATATACATTACTCTTACTGAATTTCCACGTGGGCGAGGATATTGGCAATTTAATCAAAGCCTATTGGATGATAATTTATTCATAATTAGAACAAAGGAATTTATAACTGACTTTTTCCAACATAACATAGGTACAGCGAATCCCCTTATTGTATGGGACACCTTTAAATGTGCCTTTAAAGGCCATGCAATTCAGTACTCATCTCGAAAACAAAAGCAATTTAGGTAAAAATAGTTTATACTAAGAAAGGAAATAGAAAATCTAACAGAACAGATAGATGGCAATAAAAACTAACATAGAGGCTCAGAATAAATTAGAGGAAAAACAAAAAGAAATGGAGAAACTTATTCAAGAAAGATCAAGTGTAATATATTATAAAAATAAAGCAAACTGGATGGAATATGGGAAAAAATGCACAAAATTCTTTTTTAACCTTCAACATAGGAATGCTACCAAAAAGAACTTAATGAAACTGGTTACAATTGACGGAGTCACCCATAATTCACCAAATGATATTTTGAAGGAAGAAACAAAGTACTTTAAGCATATGTTTTCTTTTCAGTCGCCTCCATCTCCTCTAACTGAAGCTAATTGTAGAGATTTTTTTTCTATTGATAATGTCAAATTAACAGCCACACAGAAAGACTCATGTGAAGGTGAAATTACAGAGGAGGAACTTCTGGATGCAATTAAAGACTTTAAGTCCGGGAAAACTCTAGGGTTGGATGGCATACCAGTCGAGGTATACCAAACCTTTTTTGATATACTAAGCGGACCGTTATTAGCATGTTTTAACCACTCCTATGTAAATGGTAGATTATCTGACACTCAAGAAGAAGGTATGATCTCATTATTACTGAAACAGGATACAAGTGGAAAATATAAAGATCCAGTCCATTTACAAAATTGGAGGCCCCTTACACTTCAGTGTTGTGATGCAAAAATCCTAGCAAAATGTATAGCGCATAGAATTAAAAAGGTATTGTCGGATATTATTCATTCTAATCAGACAGGTTTTTTACATGGAAGATACATTGGAGATAATATAAGGCAAGTATTGGAAACAATAGAACACTATGGAAAATATGGGAAACCAGGCCTGCTATTCATAGCAGACTTCGAAAAGGCATTTGATAAAGTTCGACTGGGGTTTATATATAAATGCCTGGAGCATTTCAATTTTGGAGAATCTCTTATAAAATGGGTCAAAATCATGTATAGTAACCCTAGGTGTAAAATAGTAAATAATGGCTATTTCTCATGAAAGTTTTAAACTGTCAAGAGGAGTGAAACAAGGATGTCCACTATCGGCATATCTATTTATTGTGGCCATCGAGATGTTAGCTATTAAAATCAGATCCAATAATAATATCAGAGGATTAGAAATACAGGGCTTAAAAACAAATGTGTCATTGTACGCTGATGATTCATGTTTTCTTTTAAATCCACAACTAGAATCCCTCCACAGCCTCATAGAGGATCTAGATACATTTTCTAACCTCTCTGGATTACAACCAAATTATGACAAATGTACTATATTACGTATTGGATCACTAAAAAATACAATTTTTACATTACCATGTAGTTTACCAATAAAATGGTCTGATGGTGATGTGGATATACTCGGAATACATATCCCAAAGGAAATAAATGATCTCACTTCAATAAATTTTAATAGAAAGTTAGCAAAAATAGATAAGATCTTACTACCATGGAAAGGAAAATACCTGTCAATTTGTGGAAAAATCACCCTGATTAACTCTTTTGTATTATCCCAGTTTACCTATTTGCTTATGGTCTTGCCTACGCCTAGCGAACAGTTTTTTAAATTATATGAGAAAAAAATATTCAATTTTATTTGGAACGGCAAGCCAGACAAAATTAAAATAGCATATTTATATAATGAATATGAATTCGGAGGACAGAAATTATTAAATATTAAAGCATTAGACCTATCACTAAAAGCTTCAGTCATACAAAAGTTATACTTAAATCCGAACTGGTTCTCAAGCAAATTAGTAAGATTGTCTCACCCAATGTTCAAGAAAGGCCTTTTTCCCTTTATTCAGATTACAACCTCTCACTTTCAGTTATTTGAAAAGGAAATAATCTCCCAAATGTCACTATTTCTAAAACAAGCCATAGAAAGTTGGTTGCAATTTCAATTTAATCCTCCAGAAACGACAGAACAAATAATGCAACAAATATTGTGGTTAAATTCAAATATACTAATTGACAAAAAACCTTTATTTTTTGACAGAATGTTTAAAAAAGGTATAATCTTCGTAAATGATATAATCGGTAGGACTGGTGGAGTTATGTCACACATGCAGCTAACAAAAACATATGGAAATGTCTGCTCTACCCCAAATTACAACCAAATAATTGCAGCCTTACCGCAAAAGTGGAAGAGGAAAGTGGAAGGGGGAGAAAGTAAGGAACTTGTCTGTCGGCCTTGCATTAAAGAACATAATTGGTTAAGGAAAACTGTGATAAATAAAAAAGTATATCAGTTTCACTTAAGGACCAAAGGATTGACAGCCGTCCCATATAGATTGCAAAATAGTTGGGAAGAGATCTTTGACGTACCGATCCCATGGCATAGTGTTTATGAACTGACACGCAAAACGACACCGGATTCAAAAATTAGAATCTTTCAATTTAAATTATTATATAAAATTCTTGCTACCAATAGAATGTTATTTATATGGGGGATACAATCTTCCCAGCTCTGCAGGTTTTGCTGTGAAGAGACAGAACCATTAGATCATTTGTTTTGGTTCTGTCCATTTGTAGCTTGTTTTTGGACACAGGTCCAGGAATGGCTAAAGGATTGCAATATTTACCTGGAACTAACCTTGCAGATAGCATTACTGGGTGATCTGAAAAGTCATAGTCAATCAATCAATAATATAATAATACTTTTAGCAAAAATGTTTATTTTTAATTCACAATCTGTAGAAGCAATGAGAATAGAAAGGTTCAGAATTTTTGTAAAACATCACAGTACGGTTGAAATATATATGGCAAATAGAAATCCTATCTGGATGGTGTTAAGAGATAGATGGGAGGTATTGAATAGAGTTGAAGGATGGGACTAATAACAAATAACAACAAATAATAACAAAGATAGCTAATAATGTAAGCATACTGTGTCCATAATAAGTATATAGGTTGTATGTTGGGAGCTTTTGGGAAGGAGCACAGTTAGAAAGATATGGCATTTAGAAGCAAACCGGATGGACATCATGAAAATGATCGGAGAGGTTGAGAGTAGAAGAAAGTTCAGGAGCAAAAAATATATATATATATATATAAATAATAGAATTATTGTAAAATTAACTCTGTCCATAAGGTGTAGATAGTAAGTATAGACCGGAAGTAGAGGCCTGGGCATTGTTGTTCACTAATTTACTCCAAGTCAAGTAGGGAAAGGATGGTGGGGTTGAAAAGTAATAAAGGGGAGTATATATATAAAAAAATTAAAAAACATGGGGGATTGGAAGTGATGCAGACAATTACATTGATAGAAGATACAATCTGCAATATTAAGCTGATCCATTCCCCCCGAAAAAAAGGACAAAAATATATATATAATAATAATAATAATAATAATCGTTGTGAAGCAGGCAAGAATAACTAAGCTCTACCAGGTCACGGATTTTAAGAGTCCCGTCCTGTATACTTTGTAAATGAATAATTTGGGCAAAAATTTTGGAAAATGTGCACAGTTATCGATATACACTGAGTTTACCAAACATTAGGAACACCTTCCTTATCAGGGCATAAAATTAACACCCGCCAAATGCGGGTAGTTTAAGTATTGGCGGGTAAGAATGTCTATTTCACCAGCCAAGTTGGCGGGTGGTCAACTAGCAGGGCTCTACAGTGCGAGCATTACAATTGTGAATAAAAATAGTTACAAGTCAAGTATGAGCACATGTGATAGTTGCGATTTATAGTAGAAAATTGCTGCAGTACCAGTTTTCAAAGTATTTCTGCTGCTTTGTTTCATACTGTTAATCGCACAAAGAAATATGAATCCTATATCCCACCTCACGCTGCAACACTGCCTGGCAGGAGAGCTTTGCGCTCTGAGTGAAGTGCTGATACATTCATTTTGGGAGGCATAAAAGTTGGTGTAATTTCTCGAAGGTCTACAAAGTGAGACTTTATCCTTGTGTTTCTTGGCTATTTACATAGTTTTGTTCACAAGCTCGGTTGTTTTTCAATGTTAGTTTGAGTCTGCTGCTTTAACTGATAGAGAAGAGACGCCCTAGTCCAGGGGTTCCCAAACTTTTTTGGCCCACGACCCCATTTTGATTTTTTTTAAACACTTGTGACCACACCATGTGAAAAATGTGATGCAATCAACGACCAAAGTTAAAAAAATAAAAAATTGGACTATGACAGTCAATTTCAAATCTGTCTGACATGTTTTGACAGTATTCCAATCTGAAGAAAGAATGGTTTGAAGTGACTGAAATGCATCAGAAAGGTATTGGGAAGTTAAGAAGATCCCCAGGCAGTCATTTTGTATGATCTCCTGTGTAGAAAAGAACATCACTCTGTTCTAATGAGTCCTGTGCGGTTTGTGGGCATTGTAGAGGGAAACACATACATGTTCCTGAGTCTCATCTTTCAGTGATAATATTTTGTAGCTTAAACAGTTCAAGAGATAGAGCCACATTTGTAGGAAGAAAACAGAAACTGCATCTAGTGGCTACCAGAGGTTACTGACATAACTATGAACCATGTGCGATTTTATTTCAGAGGTTCTCTCGCGACCCCATTTTCAAATCAGGCGAACCCACATAGGGTCGTGAATAGTGCAATTACGGTGACCATATCACCACCACACCAGCGGTCATGAATCATGAAGGCAGTCAAATTCCACGTGAGTGTTTAGTCACAGTAATTAGGCTTCTCCAAGCTCTGATGCTGCTGATGGTCATTAGTAGCCTACCAAACTTGCTAACTGCCTGGTACTCAGCACTCCATTGTCCCTCTAATCACTCTGACATGAATGCAAATGTTATCGAAAGTCTAATCAAACACTTCATGAGAGCCTATGAGCTCATGTTGCACAACATTTCTATAGGCTATGCAATTGCGTGAGAAAAAAGAGTGATGGCCTCACTTTCTATAGGCTAGGCCTACTATATTTATTTCTCTTTTTTTTTATTAAGCACATTGCTTCGATTTACAACAGGAATATAGCCTACCTGGCTGGCTTGAAAATGAACCATGGGAAAAAAGTCCTCCATTCGCTATTTAAGTGTATAGATTACATTTTTTTTTTCTTTTCTTTTTTCGAAACAGGTGCATGATAATGGTCCATTCTAAATCAAAACAAATTTCACACATACAATACCAGTCAAAAGTTTGGACACACCTAGTCATTCAAGGGTTTTTCTTTATTTTTTACTATTTTCTACATTTTGTAGAACAATAGTGAAGACATCAAAACTATGAAATAACACATATGGAATCATGTAGATAAAAAAGTGTTAAACAAAACAAAATATATTTCATATTTGAGATTCATCAAATAGCCACACTTTGCCTTTATGACAGCTTTTCAACAGTCTTGAAGGAGTTCCCACATATGATGAGCACTTGTTGGCTGCTTTTCCTTCACTCTGCCGTCCGACTCATCCCAAACCATCTCAATTGGGTTGAGGTCGAGGGATTGTGGAGGTCAGGTCATCTGATGCAGCACTCCATCACTCTCCTTCTTGGTAAAATAGCGCTTACACAGCCTCGAGGTGTGTTGGGTCATTGTCCTGTTGAAAAACAAATGATATTCCCACTAAGACCAAACCAGATGGGATGGCGTTTTGCTGGAGAATGCTGTGGTAGCCATGCTGGTTAAGTGTGCCTTGAATTCTAAATAATTCACAGACAGTGTCACCAGCAAAGCACCCCCACACCATCATACCTCCTCCTCCATGCTTCAAGGTGGGAACCACACGTGGAGATCATCTGTTCACCTACTTTGCGTCTCACAAAGACACGGCGGTTGGAACCCAAAATCTCAAATTTGGACTCATCAGACCAAAGGACAGATTTCCACCAGTCTAATGTCCATTGCTCGTGTTTCTTGGCCCAAGCAAGTCTCTTCTTTGTATTGGTGTCCTTTAGTAGTGGTTTCTTTGCAGCAATTCGACCATGAAGGCCTGATTCACGCAGTGTCCTCTGAACAGTTGATTTGTGAGATGTGTCTGTTACTTGAACTCTGTGAAGGACTTATTTGTGCTGCTTATCCTCTGCAGCAGAGGTAACTCTGGATCTTCCTTTACTGTGGCGGTCCTCATGAGAGCCAGTTTCATCATACCGCTTGATGGTTTTTGCGACTGCACTTGAAGAAACTTTGAAAGTTCTGGAAATGTTCTGGATTGACTGACCTTCATGTCTTAAAGTAATGATGGACTGTCATTTCTCTTTGCTTATTTGAGCTGGTCTTGCCATAATATGGACCTGGTCTTTTACCAAATAGGGCTATCTTCTGTATACCAACCCTACCTTGTCACAACACAACACAACTGACTGGCTCAAACGCATTAAGAAATAAAGAAATTCCACAAATTAACTTTTATCAAGGCACACCTGTTAATTGAAATGCATTCCACGTGACTACCTCATGAAGCTGGTTGAGAGAATGCCAAGAGTGTGCAAAGCTGTCATCAAGGCAAAGGGTGGCTACTTTGAAGAATCTCAAATAGAAAATATATTTTGATTCCATATGTGTTATTTCATAGTTTTGATGTCTTCACTATTATTATACAATGTAGAAAATAGTAAAAATAAAGAAAAACCCTGGAATGAGTAGGTGTGTCCAAACTTTTGACTGGTACTGTATATTATTTAGCATATGTAAAGAGAAGATTAAATCAAGAAAAGTCTGGTAACAATATTAGCCTATCACTTGTGAATGATGCCCACCATAAGGCAAGAAACAATGCATGCCTTTTTTTGGGCGACATTTTCAAATCATAGTCGCACACCTCATGTAGCGTAGCCCATAGGCCTATATGTTTTGATAAGGTTTGTATCACAACTAAATGGGCCAAATAACTTCTTAAAATTAAGCACATTAATACGCTTTACAACGGGTGTAGAGCCTAACTGGCATACATACGCAGTGCGTGTGTTTTAAGTTTGGTGAAGATAATATTCACCATAGAAATGAACCTTTATAATAAAAGCATTACATGCATAATCGCATTTGCGGTCACTTTTGATAATGGTGTTTTCCCACTAATGGAACATTCACACTTATAGCCTACTGCCATGTGAGCATTGCTGCGCATATAATGTGAAGAAATAGCCTAACAGTTTATCAACATTTTAAGCTAAACGTTCTGATCTGTTGCGTCAGCCTCATTGCATAAAAAAGTTTTTTTGATGCTATCGGTTGTATTTATTTGGGATCTATCGCATCCCACAACTGTCCCAGGCTACGTTTGGAATATTTATTTCTCGAAGAGAATAGGTCCATTTTTGTACAATGGTGGATAGTAGATTGACATAGGCTAGTGCTTTTGCTGTTCGTTAGGCCTACTCATCTTGTTGGCTGACGAAAAGTAAATGTGGACAGTTCTTCCAATATCTTCAATATGCGCCTCAGAATTGGATAAGGACGCGCAATGTGTCTGTCTTCACTTGTAGCCTGTGAGAAAGACCCGATTACGTGACGGAGAGCCATGTGAGTGAGAGGTGCTTTGGAGCACGCAGCACGCAGGGAGAAGGGAATTATAATTATTATATTCAGCCCAAGGGCACAATGGCCACTGGCCGCAAAAGGCATGGATTGTATTAGGGGGCATTACAGCCACAGAAAGGGAATGCTACCGGGAAATTCGAGGCATTATCAAGTGCTTGTCAAATTGTGAATGAGAGACTGATGAAGTGTGTACAGCCTGCACAAAAAACAAAGCAGAGCTCATGCCACATCATGCAGCCTTAGAATGTATTAAAAGTCTAAACATATAGCCCAACGTTTGTATCACAACTAAAGTTACATAAATAACTCCAAATTAAGCATATAGGAGTACCTGTTTCTTTGTTAACTGCTCAACACAGAATAGCCACATGCGCTTTCTATTTTATTGAGGGTTGTTCAATTGTATTCTTCATACTATAAAATAATGCCACGGAATTCTAAGCAAATCTTGTCTGCTAAATGAACAAGTGTAGCCCACAGCCATATGGCATAGCCAGATCAGGACCTAACATAAGAACAAATCAGAGTATCAAATCAAATCAAATTCTATTGGTCACATGCGCCGAATACAACAGGTGCAGACATTACAGTGAAATGCTTACTTACAGCCCTTAACCAACAGTGCATTTATTCTTTATAAAAAAGTAAAATAAAACAACAAAAAAGTGTTGAGAAAAAAAGAGCAGAAGTAAAATAAAATAACAGTAGGGAGGCTATATATACAGGGGGGTACCGGTGCAGAGTCAATGTGCGGGGGCACCGGCTAGTTGAGGTAGTTTAAGTAATATGAAGTAATATGTACATGCTATTCTGTTCTTCTGAAATAGACTATATTTTCTTCATATCACGTTTCTTTAAACCTGTCTAAAATGGTGTAGGCTATATTACATGGATTTATTAGACTTTTTTAAATGTAGATGTTCCAAAAGGTCTGCATCAGTGGATTGTAGGCTATACCTTTTTTTAATGTAATTATACTAGGGCTGACCCCAATTAGTCGACTGGTTGATTGTTTGGTCGATAGGCTAATGGTCGACCAACATTACTTTTTTGTCGCGCAGTAGCAAATACTATATATATATATATTTTAGTTTTTTTTGTTTTTATGGCACATGAGACACCCGTCTTATTCGCGCCCATCTCAGTGAACTAATCCATTGCGGAGGCCGAGACTAATCCATTGTGGAGGCCGCAGGGATGGCACAGTCCAAGAAGAAGGGGAGTGTGGCTAAGACGCACAATGCATGTCTCTCTCCCGCCAATTTGTGCACATTCATTGTTTCATAACAGCATTGTGTGACTCGTTTGTATAGTGTCTATCAATTCCCCATTACATATACTGTATCTTCGGGCCAGTCTTGCAAGCACCGGGTAGCCTACTCTTCGTTTTTGCCTCATAATATGAAATTACAATAGGCTACCGGTTAGCCTTTATCGATTACCCTTTTCAGACATAATGGAATGTGGCCCCTTGAAAGCGCCTCGGCTACGGCATGTCTGTTTATCTGTCTGTTAGGGTAGTTGTTGGTAGGCTACACTACGGATTTTTAAATGCTGACACGAAACGTTCTCTGGAGATATGTCCATAAAGGAATGAGGCTTCTGAAGCAGGACTAACGTCCATCACTAGGCGACTGGAACTGTCAATCAAATAATCTTGAGGTGCTGCGCGCAGGCAGCACAGACCAATCTCTCCTAAAAAAGTACTTGAAAGTGAGTTAAATACTGTGACTTACCAAGACATTTAGCAGAAATAAAACATCTAGCTACCATACCATAAAAAACGGCATAAAAAACAACAGCAGCAAATCAATCCGCAGTGTTTGTTGTTAGGGAAAAGATCAAATCACATTTTATTTGTCATATACACGTGTTTAGCAGATGTTATAGCGGGTGTAGCGAAATGCTTGTGCTTCTAGCTCCGACAGTGCAGTAATATCTAACAATTTCACAACATATACACAATACACACAAAACTAGTAAGGAATGGGATTTAAGAATATATACATGGACAAGCAATGACAGAGCGGCATGGACTAAGATACAGTAGAATATTATAGAATAGAATGCAGTATATATATATACCAGGCTGTATCACCGCCTGGTATGGCAACTGCACCGCACACAACCGCAGGGCTCTCCAGAGGGTGGTGCAGTCTGCCGAACGCATTACTGGGGGCAAACTCCCCGCCCTCCAAGACACATACAACACCCAATGTCACAGGAAGGCCAAAAACATCATCAAGGACATCAACCACCTGAGCCACTGCCTGTTCACCCCGCTATCATCCCGAAGGCGAGGTCAGTACAGGTGCATCAAAGCTGGGACCGAGAGAATGAAAAACAGCTTCTATCTCAAGGCCATCAGACTGTTAAATAGCCATCACTAGCACATTAGAGGCTGCTGCTGTCTATTGAAATCACTGGCCACTTTAAGAAATGGAACACTAGTCACTTTAATAATGTTTACATATCTTGCACTACTCATCTCATATATATATATATATATATATGAGCTTTGATGCACCTGTACTGACCTCGCCTTCGGGATGATAGTGGGGTGAACAGGCAGTGGCTCAGGTGGTTGATGTCCTTGATGATGTTTTTGGCCTTCCTGTGACATTGGGTGTTGTATGTGTCTTGGAGGGCGGGGAGTTTGCCCCCAGTAATGCGTTCGGCAGACCGCACCACCCTCTGGAGAGCCCTGCGGTTGTGTGCGGTGCAGTTGCCATACCAGGCGGTGATACAGCCCGACAGGATGCACAATTATAAGGGTTTTAGGTGCTAAGCCGAATTTCTTCAGCCTCCTGAGGTTGAAGAGGCTCTGTTGCGCCTTCTTCACCACACTGTCTGCGTGGGTGGACATTTTCAGTTTGTCGGTGATGTGTACGCCAAGGAACTTGAAGCTTTCTACCTTCTCCACTGCGGTCCCGTCGATGTGGATAGGGGGGTGCACCCTCTGCTGTTTCCTGAAGTCCACGATCATCTCTTTGTTTTGTTGATGTTGAGTGAGAGGTTATTTTCCTGGCACCACACTCCCAGAGCCCTCACCTCCTCCCTGTAGGCGGTCTCGACATTGTTGGTAATCAAGCCTACTACTGTTGTGTCATCTGCAAACTTGATGATTGAGTTGGAGGCGTGCTTGGCCACGCAGTCATGGGTGAACAGGGAGTATAGGAGGGGGCTGAGCACGCACCCTTGTGGGGCCCCAGTGTTGAGGATCAGCAAAGTTGAGATGTTGTTTCCTAACTTCAACACCTGGGGGCGGCCCGTCAGGAAGTCCAGGATCCAGTTGCACAGGGCGGGGTTCAGACCCAGGGCCTCGAGCTTAATGATGAGCTTGGAGGGTACTATGGTGTTGAATGCTGAGCTATAGTCAATGAACAGCATTCTTACATAGGTATTCCTCTTGTCCAGATGGGATAGGGCAGTGTGATGGCGGTTGCATCGTCTGTGGATCTATTGGGGCGGTAAGCAAATTGAAGTGGGTCGAGGGTGACAAGTAAGGTAGAGGTGATATGATCCTTGACTAGTCTCTCAAAGCACTTCATGATGACAGAGGTGAGTGCTACAGGGCGATAGCCATTTAGTTCAGTTACCTTTGCTTTCTTGGGTACAGGAACAATGGTGGCCATCTTAAAGCATGTGGGTACAGCAGACTGGCAAAGGGAGAGATTGAATATCTCACTATCAAATGCCGACCGTATTATCTCCCAAGAAAATGTTATTCGTTTATAGTCACGGCCGTGTATATACAGAATATTTTATGCTGGAGCAGAATTCTACTGTCACTTTTTTTAATTGTCTGAACAGTTACCAATTGTCGCTATCAACAGTTGAAGTCGGAAGTTTACATACACCTTACCCAAATACATTTAAACTCAATTTTTCACAATTCCTGACATTTAATCCTAGTAAGAATTCCCTGTCTTAGGTCAGTTAGGATCACCACTTTATTTTAAGAATGTGAAATGTCAGAATAATAGTAGAGAGAATTATTTATTTCAGCTTTTATTTATTTCATCACATTCCCAGTGGGTCAGAAGTTTACACACACTCAATTAGTATTTGGTAGCATTGCCTTCAAATTGTTTAACTTGGGTCAAACGTTTCGGGTAGCCTTCCACAAGCTTCCCACAATAAGTTAGGTGAATTTTGGCCCACTCCTCCTGACAGAGCTGGTGTAACTGAGTCAGGTTTGTAGGCCTCTGTGCTCGCACACGCTTTTTCAGTTCTGCCCACAAATGTTCTATAGGATTGAGGTCAGGGCTTTGTGATGGCCACTCCAATACCTTGACTTTGTTGTCCTTAAGCCATTTTTCCACAACTTTGGAAGTAAGCTTGGGGTCATTGTCCATTTGTAAGACCCATTTGCGACCAAGCTTTAACTTCCTGACTGATGTCTTGAGATGTTGCTTCAATATATCCACATAATTTTCCTTCCTCGTGATGCCATCTATTTTGTGAAGTGCACCAGTCCCTCCTGCAGCAAAGCACCCCCGTGCTTCACGGTTGGGATGGTGTTCTTCGGCTTGCAAGAGCCCCGTTTTTCCTCCAAACATAACAATGGTCATTATGGCCAAACAGTTCTATTTTTGCTTCATCAGACCAGAGGACATTTCTCCAAAAAGTATGATCTTTGTCCCCATGTGCAGTTGCAAACCATAGTCTGGCTTTTTTATAGCGGTTTTGGAGCAGTGGCTTCTTCCTTGCTGAGCGGCCAATCAGGTTGTCGATATAGGACTTGTTTTACTGTGTCTATACATACTTTTGTACTTGTTTCCTCCAGCATCTCCACAAGGTACTTTGCTGTTGTTCTGGGATTTACTTGCACTTTTCGCACCAAAGTACATTCTTCTCTAGGAGACAGAACGCGTCTCCTTCCTGAGCGGTATGGCGGCTGCGTGGTCCCATGGTGTTTATACTTGCGTACTAATGTTTGTACAGATGAACGTGGTACCTTCAGGCGTTTGGAAATTGCTCCCAAGGATGAACCAGACTTGTGGAGGTCTACAATTTTTTGGCTGATTTCTTTTGATTTTCCCATGTTGTCAAGCAAAGAGGCACTGAGTTTGAAGGTAGCCCTTGAAATACATCCAAAGGTACACCTCCAATTGACTCAAATGATGTCAATTAGCCTATCAGAAGCTTCTAAAGCCATGGAGGAATTTTCCAAGTTGTTTAAAGGCACAGTCAACTTAGTGTTTGTAAACTTCTGACCCACTGGAATTGTGATACACTGAATTATAAGTGAAATAATCTGTCTGTAAACAATTGTTGGAAAAATTACTTGCGTCATGCACAAAGTAGATATCCTAACCTACTTGCCAAAACTATAGTTTGTGGAGTGGTTGAAAAACGATTTTTAATGCCTCCAACCTAAGTGTATGTAAACTTCCGACTTCAACTGTACATGTTACTGTAGCTGCTTTCTATGTCTGTAAAGGGTTGCGGTAGATATAACTTCATTGCCGGCCCTAGCGGTCATACATACTTAATAGGACCATTATTTTGCATTGTAAATTGACATGGAATTTTCTGATTTTTTCTTAACCTTTTAACAGAAAACCAAAAAGAAAAAAAATGATTTCGACTGACTGACAAACGCTGCCTGTCTGTCTGTCTCATCCAGACACATTCATTACTATGGGACAGCTGGAGATCGAATTTGAATATTGAAACAATGTTGCAAATGTCGGAGAGATGACAGCAATGTTTATACAAATCTCTGCTGTTGAAAACTAAATGTTAGTCTAAAAGAAATGTGAGATAATGTCTAGATGCTTTTTATAGTGGAAATCAAGATTATAAATTGCTTGTATGCGCTGATGAGACAGTGGATTGCGCTGTTAGATGGAACAGAGTAAATAGGCATTTTAACGTCATAAATTTAGCTGGTGGTAACTTGTGGAATAGACACCGGATGGAATGCGGTTTTAACCAATCAGCATTCAGGATTAGACCCACCCGTTGTATAATTCAGTGATACATAACAAGCGATACAATGTAGCAATAGTAGCTGGCAACGTTGTCATAATTGTGCGGGAAGGCTAGACTTGCAACATTGTATCAATACGCATGTTTATAACACTTTCCGATACATTACACTCATTCCATCCACAGAATGTTTTTCCTGATGTGAAACTGGGTACCTAATCAAGACCAACCATGTCTGTCTCCAATGTTTACATGCTCTTCCATCCATAGTCGTGGGCTAGACAGCAGGACGTAGGCTATTGAAATAACAGAGACGTCACGTGTGTATATCCATACCTGTGTTCTCTGCATACAGTAGTGTGTGACATACTCTCATTGATTAGTAAATATTACTATTTTGCAATAAATACGCGGTGGTAAGGTAAACAAGTCATTCTGTCTGTCGCAACAAGTCCGGGCCTTGCACTGCCTATCTCGCCCTCTAGTCTTGCGAACAATGTAGCCTATTTGCATTTGGGAAGCAAGGAAAGGCAACAAATAAATGACTCTTACTTGATACGGGACCCCATCTTTAATTCTCACAGTGTCCAAGTCTAGTGTCGTTAATATGCGGCGTTCACCCGTTTCTCGAGGGCTATTTTTCTTATAGCCTGTCAGATAGTCCTGGGTATCGCCATGGTTTCCACGCGCTGATCACGCTACCATCGTAGATTGAACCGTGGGACTTGTAGTTCCGTAAGAGCAAAACATGTAAGCCTCAACAACACCGCTCTGCCTCATTATCAACTACATGTACCACAAACTAATCTTCGGCTACGTTTGAGTCGCATGATGCGGACGAGAGGAACGTTTTAATTGGATCTGTGCTATCCGGGATCCTTTGGACGTCCCTACCACCCATTGAAGTTTAAATGTAAAATGGTTAAGGTTAGGGTTAGCCTAAGGGTAGGGTTTAAGATTAGGGTTAGGGACGTCCCAAGAAATCCGAATAGCACTGACCGTTTTAATTGCCACAGTATAATTAAACGGTGATCCAATTAACTAAAAAGCACTATCCAATTTTGTTCTGTTCACACATTCTGTCTTTCTCAGTATGAGGAACTCGAAATTCACGAAATGCTCTGTCCATTAACTCATGGGACAAAATGTGATGGTTGGTTCATAACATAAACCAGGTTTCCATCCAACCTTTTTGTATGATTAAAGTCATACGTTAAAAAAAATTAACTACAGCTGTGATGGAAACAGGACGTTTTGGTAGCCTGCCATTTTATAAATGCTGACAGATAATTTGTTTGTTCCACATGGTGGGATCTTTTTGTGTCTTAAAATTAATTATGCTAGAAATTTACTAGCCTATTTTAGTATTTTATTGGGATCCCCATTTGCTACTCCTCCTGGGGTCCAAACAGGAAACAAAACACAACAAATAAAATACATAATATACATAACACTACATAATACAATACAGAATACAATGCAAAATACAATACAAAATATATAAAAATGTCTCTCTTCACAGTCCCTATCATGCCTTAAGGTGTTATTTTATCAGATTTTTGAATCTGGTTTTATTGCTAGCTTGAGTTACCTTGGGTGGCAGAGAGTTCCATGTAGTCATGGATATATTTAATACTGTGCATTTCCCAGCCTCTGTTCTGGACCTGGGGACTATGAATAGACCTCTGGCTGCATGCCTTGTGTTGTACCGATGAGTCTCCGAACTGTGTGCCAACTGCTTGAACAGACAGTTCGGTACTTTTAACCCATCAACACCTAGCACAATGACCAATAATGATGCAGTCAATCTCCTCTCCTCAACCTTGAGCCAGGAGAGATTGACATGCATACCACTGACATTCGCTCTCCGTGTACATCTAAGTGCAAAACGTGCTGTTCTGTTCTGGACCAACTGCAATTTTCCAATGTCCTTCTTTGCCGCACATGACCACACACAACTGGGCAGTAATCCAGGTGTGACAAAACTAGGGCCTGTAGGACCTGCCTGGTTGATTAACATGTCAAGAAAGCAGAGCAAAGCCTTATCATGCACAGACATATTCCCATTTTAGCAACCATTGAGTCTATATGTTTTGACCATGACAGCTTGCTATTTAGGGTTACACCCAGCAGTTTAGTCTCTTCAACTTGCTCAATCACCACATTATTCAGTAATAGATCTCTAGATGAGGTTTAGAGTTGAGTGAGTGATTTGTCCCAAAAAACGATGCTTTTAGTTTTTGAGATATATAGATACAGCCTATTGCTAGTTACCCATTCTAAAACTGACTGGAGCTCTATGTTAAGGGTGTCAGTTATTTATTTTACTGTTGTAGCTGACGTGTATACTGTACTTACGTATATACTGTACGGTTGCGTCGTCAGCATACATAGATACATGCGGTAGGTGGTGGAAATGCCTTTATGTGCACATTTTGCATATTGATAAACTATAATGACCATCATCTTTCCCCCTTCTGATAACCAGGTGGCGAATCGCATCTCTGCATGTCTGGCAGACATATCAGTATGGATGACGGATCACCACCTCAAGCTGAACCCTGGCAAGACGGAGCTGCTCTTCCTCCCGGGGAAGGACTGCCCGTTCCATGATCTCGCCATCACGGTTGACAACTCCGCTGTGTCCTCCTCCCAGAGTGCGAAGAGCCTAGGCGTGACCCTGGACAACACCCTGTCGTTCTCCGCCAACATCAAGGCGGTGACCCGCTCCTGCAGGTTCATGCTCTACAACATTCGGAGAGTACGACCCTGCCTTACACAGGAAGCGGCACAGGTCCTAATCCAGGCACTTGTCATCTCCCGTCTGGACTACTGCAACTCGCTGTTGGCTGGCCTCCCTGCCTGTGCCATTAAACCCCTACAACTCATCCAGAATGCCGCAGCCCGTCTTGTGTTCAACCTTCCCAAGTTCTCTCACGTCACCCCCCTCCTCCGCACACTCCACTGGCTTCCAGTTGAAGCTCGCATCCGCTACAAGACCATGGTGCTTGCCTATGGAGCAGTGAGGGGAACGGCACCTCTGTACCTTCGGGCTCTGATCAGTCCCTACACCCAAACGAGGGCATTGCGTTCATCCACCTCTGGCCTGCTGGCTCCCCTTCCTCTGCGGAAGCATAGTTCCCGCTCAGCCCAGTCAAAACTGTTCGCTGCTCTGGCACCCCAATGGTGGAACAAGCTCCCTCACGACGCCAGGACAGCGGAGTCACTCACCACCTTCCGGAGACATTTGAAACCCCACCTCTTTAAGGAATACCTGGGATAGGATAAAGTAATCCTTCTACCCCCCCCCCCCCCCAAAAAAAATTGTAAAGTGGTTATCCCACTGGCTATAGGGTGAACGCACCAATTGGTGAGTCGCTCTGGATAAGAGCGTCTGCTAAATGACGTAAATGTGCCCCTGAGCAAGGCACTTAACCCTAATTGCTCCTGTAAGTCGCTCTGGATAAGAGCGTCTGCTAAATGACTAAAATGTAATGTAAAAATGTAATCATATCGAAGTAAACTTGGAGTCACACGATGACTTGGTGTGTGGTCCTCCCACTATGACTCAGAAAAAATGGTTATTTGGGTTCTATATAGAACCTTTTGGTTCTTTGGACGAGATTAAAATGTACTTGCTGCTTGCTATGATTTAGATATGTTGTCTCACCTAGCTATCAGGGTGGGAAATGTACTTTGTGGACCACCAGCCACTGTGGCAAGTAGATAAATTGGCCCAGCGTCGTCCAGGTTTGGCCGGTGTAGGCCTTCATTGTAAATAAGAATTTGTTCTTAACTGACTTGCCTAGTTAAATAAAGGTTAAATAAAAAATAAAAATAAAAATAAACTAATACATTTTTGCCATAACTACACCAAAAAAACAAAAAACAAAAAGATAAGCGTGCTTTCTAATGTTTCTAGAACAAGAAAAGTATTACTACACTGAAAAAAATATATAAACACAATTTTTTTACTGAGTTACAGTTCATATAAGGAAATCAGTCAATTGAAATAAATAAATTAGGCCCTAATCTATGGATTGCACATGACTGGGAATGCAGGTCTGTTGGTCACAAATACCTTTAAAAAAGGTAGGGTCGTGGAACCAGTCAGTATCTGGTGTGACCACCATTTGCCTCATGCAGCAAAACACATCTCCTTCACATAGAGTTGATCAGGCTGTTGATTGTGGCCTGTGGAATGTTGTCCCACTCCTCTTCAATGGCTGTGTGAAGTTGCTGGATATTGGTGGGAATTGGAACATGCTGTCGTACACGTCGATCCAGAGCATCCCAAACATGCTCAATGGGTGACATGTCTGATGAGTATGCAGGCCATGGAAGAACTAGGACATACAGTGGGGGAAAAAAGTATTTAGTCAGCCACCAATTGTGCAAGTTCTCCCACTTAAAAAGATGAGAGAGGCCTGTAATTTTCATCATAGGTACACGTCAACTATGACAGACAAATTGAGGAAAAGAAATCCAGAAAATCACATTGTAGGATTTTTAATGAATTTATTTGCAAATTATGGTGGAAAATAAGTATTTGGTCACCTACAAACAAGCAAGATTTCTGGCTCTCACAGACCTGTAACTTCTTCTTTAAGAGGCTCCTCTGTCCTCCACTCGTTACCTGTATTAATGGCACCTGTTTGAACTTGTTATCAGTATAAAATACACCTGTCCACAATCTCAAACAGTCACACTCCAAACTCCACTATGGCCAAGACCAAAGAGCTGTCAAAGGACACCAGAAACAAAATTGTAGACCTGCACCAGGCTGGGAAGACTGAATCTCCAATAGGTAAGCAGCTTGGTTTGAAGAAATCAACTGTGGGAACAATTATTAGGAAATGGAAGACATACAAGACCACTGATAATCTCCCTCGATCTGGGGCTCCACGCAAGATCTCACCCCGTGGGGTCAAAATTATCACAAGAACGGTGAGCAAAAATCCCAGAACCACACGGGGGGACCTAGTGAATGACCTGCAGAGAGCTGGGACCAAAGTAACAAAGCCTACCATCAGTAACACACTACGCCACCAGGGACTCAAATCCTGCAGTGCCAGACGTGTCCCCCTGCTTAAGCCAGTACATGTCCAGGCCCATCTGAAGTTTGCTAGAGTGCATTTGGATGATCCAGAAGAGGATTGGGAGAATGTCATATGGTCAGATGAAACCAAAATAGAACTTTTTGGTAAAAACTCAACTCGTCGTGTTTGGAGGACAAAGAATGCTGAGTTGCATCCAAAGAACACCATACCTACTGTGAAGCATGGGGGTGGAAACATCATGCTTTGGGGCTGTTTTTCTGCAAAGGGACCAGGACGACTGATCCGTGTAAAGGAAAGAATGAATGGGGCCATTTATTGTGAGATTTTGAGTGAAAACCTCCTTCCATCAGCAAGGGCATTAAAGATGAAACGTGGCTGGGTCTTTCAGCATGACAATGATCCCAAACACACCGCCCGGGCAACGAAGGAGTGGCTTCGTAAGAAGCATTTTAAGGTCCTGGAGTGGCCTAGCCAGTGTCCAGATCTCAACCCCATAGAAAATCTTTGGAGGGAGTTGAAAGTCCGTGTTGCCCAGCGACAGCCCCAAAACATCACTGCTCTAGAGGAGATCTGCATGGAGGAATGGGCCAAAATACCAGCAACAGTGTGTGAAAACCTTGTGAAGACTTACAGAAAACGTTTGACCTGTGTCATTGCCAACAAAGGGTATATAACAAAGTATTGAGAAACTTTTGTTATTGACCAAATACTTATTTTCCACCATAATTTGCAAATAAATTCATTAAAAATCCTACAATGTGATTTTCTGGAAAAATAATTCTCAATTTGTCTGTCATAGTTGACGTGTACCTATGATGAAAATTACAGGCCTCTCTCATATTTTTAAGTGGGAGAACTTGCACAATTGGTGGCTGACTAAATACTTTTTTTCCCCACTGTATTCAGCTTCCAGGAATTGTGTACAGATCTTGCAACATGGGGCTGTGCATTATCATGCTGAAACATGAGGTGATGGCGGCAGATGAATGGCATGCCAATGGGCCTCAGGATCTCGTCACGGTATCTCTGTGCATTCAAATTGCCATCGATAAAATGCAATTGTGTTCGCCACCATGGGGCACTCTGTTCACAACATTGACATCAGCAAACCGCTCGCCCACATGACGCAATACACGATGTCACCAATTTGTAAGTCGCTCTGGATAAGAGCGTCTGCTAAATGACTTCAATGTAAATATTAAATGTCTGCCATCTGCCCGGTACAGTTGAAACCGGGATTCATCCCAGCGTGCCAGTGGCCATCGAAGGTGAGCATTTGCCCACTGAAGTCGGTTACGACGGTGAACTGCAGTCAGGTCAAGACCCTGGTGAGGATAACGAGCACGCAGATGGGCTTTTCTGAGAAGGTTTTTGACAGTTTGTGCAGAAATCATTCAGTTGTGCCAACCCACAGTTTCATTTTGTGCACAACATTTGAGAGAAATAAGCTTTTTGTTGCGTATGAAAAATGTCTGGGATATTTTATTTCAGCTCATGAAACATGGGACCAACACTTTACATGTTGCTTTTATATTGTTGTTCAGTGTATACACCCAGTGAAGGCAAAGAACCTTGAGGGTTCTATCCCTACCCCAGAGTGTAAAATAAAACCGCTAACAAACACTCACCCATTCATGTCAAACTCTGAAATCACAGCTAACATTCCCTTTTAATTTGTTTCAGCTGTTTTGCATTGACATATACACTGCTCAAAAAAATAAAGGGAACACTTAAACAACACAATGTAACTCCAAGTCAATCACACTTCTGTGAAATCAAACTGTCCACTTAGGAAGCAACACTGATTGACAATAAATTTCACATGCTGTTGTGCAAATGGAATAGACAACAGGTGGAAATTATAGGCAATTAGCAAGACAACCCCAATAAAGGACTGGTTTTGCAGGTGGTGACCACAGACCACTTCTCACTTCCTATGCTTCCTGGCTGATGTTTTGGTCACTTTTGAATGCTGGCGGTGCTTTCACTCTAGTGGTAGCATGAGACGGAGTCTACAACCCACACAAGTGGCTCAGGTAGTGCAGCTCATCCAGGATGGCACATCAATGCGAGCTGTGGCAAGAAGGTTTGCTGTGTCTGTCAGCGTAGTGTCCAGAGCATGGAGGCGCTACCAGGAGACAGGCCAGTACATCAGGAGACGTGGAGGAGGCCGTAGGAGGGCAACAACCCAGCAGCAGGACTGCTACCTCCGCCTTTGTGCAAGGAGGAGCAGGAGGAGCACTGCCAGAGCCCTGCAAAATGACCTCCAGCAGGCCACAAATGTGCATGTGTCTGCTCAAACGGTCAGAAACAGACTCCATGAGGGTGGTATGAGGGCCCGACGTCCACAGGTGGGGGTTGTGCTTACAGCCCAACACCGTGCAGGACGTTTGGCATTTGCCAGAGAACACCAAGATTGGCAAATTCGCCACTGGCGCCCTGTGCTCTTCACAGATGAAAGCAGGTTCACACTGAGCACATGTGACAGACGTGACAGAGTCTGGAGACGCCGTGGAGAACGTTCTGCTGCCTGCAACATCCTCCAGCATGACCGGTTTGGCGGTGGGTCAGTCATGGTGTGGGGTGGCATTTCTTTGGGGGGCCGCACAGCCCTCCATGTGCTCGCCAGAGGTAGCCTGACTGCCATTAGGTACCGAGATGAGATCCTCAGACCCCTTGTGAGACCATATGCTGGTGCGGTTGGCCCTGGGTTCCTCCTAATGCAAGACAATGCTAGACCTCATGTGGCTGGAGTGTGTCAGCAGTTCCTGCAAGAGGAAGGCATTGATGCTATGGACTGGCCCGCCCGTTCCCCAGACCTGAATCCAATTGAGCACATCTGGGACATCATGTCTCGCTCCATCCACCAACGCCACGTTGCACCACAGACTGTCCAGGAGTTGGCGGATGCTTTAGTCCAGGTCTGGGAGGAGATCCCTCAGGAGACCATCCGCCACCTCATCAGGAGCATGCCCAGGCGTTGTAGGGAGGTCATACAGGCACGTGGAGGCCACACACACTACTGAGCCTCATTTTGACTTGTTTTAAGGACATTACATCAAAGTTGGATCAGCCTGTAGTGTGGTTTTCCACTTTAATTTTGAGGGTGACTCCAAATCCAGACCTCCATGGGTTGATAAATTTGATTGCCATTGATAATTTTTGTGTGATTTTGTTGTCAGCACATTCAACTATGTAAAGAAAAAAGTATTTAATAAGATTATTTCATTCATTCAGATCTAGGATGTGTTATTTTAGTGTTCCCTTAATTTTTTTGAGCAGTGTATATTTGGCTATATCCATATTAATGATGCTGCTGCATGATTTCGACTGGTCAGAAAAATGGCTAGCTTAGGTCCGACACAATGGCAGGGGGAAGATCATATTCATAATTTGCAACATTGTTGCCAAGGTCTGAGTGGCAAACAGAAAGGGTTATACTAACCTATGCTGTTGCAATCTAAATGCTTGCTAGAAGCAAGAGGAAATAATGTTTAATAAAAGCACACACTCTTTTATAAGAAAGGGGTTTTATATAGAACCTTTTGTGCAATTAAACATTTAACTGCCATCCCAATTCAAAAACCAACTTCCATTCCAGCATGAGGATGCAAGAGGACAGTTGTTGTACCAACTTGCAAGTAGCCTAACCTACCAATAAGCGCATTATTTTTCAATGTATTAAGGTAAGCAAAGTTGATTATTTAATTCAAATATATGAAGCCAAAGTCATATGATAAACTATAGGCTAGATAAATAAAGTTGAAACGTTAATAGATTTTTAGCACGTTTGTAAGCTAACTAGCTCTGCTAACGTTAGCTAAACAGAAAAAGCTAGCTAGGCTATTTTAATTTGCCACTTTACAAGCTAGCCAGTTAACTCTTTCAAATAAACATGTTTAATTATGGGATATGCCAAATAGAGCTACAGACCCAGCCTGACATTGGCAATTAGCTAATTGTTACTGTTATTTCAGTATTTCAGTGTGGAGTGAATTGAGGGGACTATGTTTCATGAAGCCATTAGAAGACTTGCTGACTGAGTGGAGGTACACTACATGGCCAAAGGTATGTGGACACCTGAACATCTCATTCCAAAATCATGGGCATTAATATGGAGTTGGTCACCCCTTCGCTGCTATAACAGCCTCCACTCTTCTGGGAAGGCTTTCCACTAGATGTTAGAACATTGCAGCGGGGACTTGCTTCCATTCAGCCACAAGCTTTAGTGAGGTCGGGCACTAATGATGGGCGATTAGGCCTGGCTCGCAGTCCGCGTTCCAATTCATCCCAAAGGTGTTCGATGGGGTTGAGGTCAAGGCTCTGTGCAGGCCAGTCAAGTTCTTCCACACCGATCTCGACAAACCATTTCGGTATGGACCTTGCTTTGTGCACAGGGGCATTGTCATGAAGAAACAGGAAAGGGTCTTATTTGGTTGAGACATTGATCACCCATATTCACACACTCAAAAATACAAAAAGTTAGTTGAATTTCCAATGTGTTATCACTATGCTTTCAACCATCTAAAAGCACAACCAAATTCACCCACATTTCTATCACTGATTTTTCAACCAAAGTACACCAAAGTTCAAATGGGAATACAATGTCAGATATTTTGTTTATTTATACAACAGATTAATGTGTTATCAAGAACCAGGTTTCCATCCAACCTTTTTATGGGAGTAAAGTACGTCAGATAAAAAAATGTCATGACAGGCCTGTTGGAAACAGCAAATTCGGTAAACTTTCCAAATGTCACCAAACAAAATATGCTAGACAAGGTGGGATCTATTTGTGTCAGTAAAATGTATTATGCAAGAAATGGCAATGATATGTTGTGTGGTCCTCACACTATGACTTGGGAAAGAATGCAGTTTATTAGGCTACAAATGAAATATTATGATGAACTTCACAAGGTGGTGAAAGTGCATGCCGTGATTGATGCTCCTTTCCAATAACTACTGAGTGTCTAATTCTGGAGACATGATGATTGATGCTTTGCTGCCTTTTGACAAATAAAAATAATCTAGCTCACTCGATTCTTCTTCTTCTTCTATGATATCATGGCGGTCTGCAAACAAACGTTTAAGTGCATGCCGCCACCTACTGTGCTGAAATGTACGATCAATCATAATCTGCCCAATTCTATACTAACATGAAAATAAAAATTTAAAAAACAAATAAATCCCTACTAACTCCTATCCCCCCCCCCCCCCCCCCCCCCCCCCAACCATTACAACAGTAACATCGGTTAACCCCAATATCTATTTTGCTGTCTCCACAATAACCTTCAACCTGGCATTTCTGCTTTCCACAAATCTAGTCATATTGATAACCTTACCAATAAAAGCTATAAAGTCAACTTTACTAATTATCAAAGTGTCCTTTGACACCTCACATTCATGACCGCAAGATTTCTGAACAGGCCTCGAAACAATGCCAGAACCAGCAGAAACACCAGCACCAACATTAGGTCCACTTAGTACAGGAGCAGCCATGGAAGCTCCATCATTCCACACGATAGTTCCACCAATCTGTCTTACAGCCTCTGCATACGATACATCATGACTAATTCTATATCTCTGAGCCTCTCTAGTCTCTCTCTGCACCTGGAATCCACCAAATGCTGCACTATGCCCCCCCCCCCCCCCACAATTACAACACTTAACCTTCACATTGCTCCTACATTCACCGTAATCATGTTCCCCTCCACACTTTACATATTTTCCTTGCTTTGCATTGAACAGCTACATGTCCCATTCTTTGGCATCTAAAACACTGCAACGGGGATGGGACAAATTCTCTGACATTGAAACTAAGATATCCTATCTGTACTTTTCCAGGCAAAACCTTCTCAAACATCAGCAGCACTGATAAGCTTTCACTTCTATGACCCTCTTTCCTACTGATCAACATTTTGGCCTCAATCACTCTTCCTCCCTTCACATTTTCTTTAAAATCATCTTTCAACATACAGTGCATTCGGAAAGTATTCAGACCCCTTCCCTTTTTCCACATTTTGTTACGTTACAGCCTTAATCTAAAATGGATTAAATAAAAACATGTCCTCATCAATCTACACACAATACCATATTCACAAAGCAAAAACAGGTTTGTAGAAAGTTTTGCAAATGTTAAAATTATTTGCATAAGTATTCAGACCCTTTGCTATGAGACTCGAAATTGAGCTCAGGTGCATCCTGTTTCCATTGATCATCCTTGAGATGTTTCTACAACTTGATTGAAGTCCACCTGTGGTAAATTCTATTGATTTGAATTTTTTTTACATTTTAGTCATTTAGCAGACGCTCTTATCCAGAGCGACTTACAGTTAGTGAGCGCATACATTTTTCATGCTGGCCCCCCGTGGGAATCGAACCCACCACCCTGGAGTTGCAAGCGCCATGCTCTACCAACTGAGCTACATGATTTAGAAAGGCACACACCTGTCTATATAAAGGTCCCACAGTTGACAGTGCATGTCAGAGCAAAAACCAAGCCATGAGGTCGAAGGAATTGTCCGTAGAGCTCCGAGATAGGACTGTGTCGAGACACAGATCTGGGGAAGGATATCAAAAAATGTCTGCAGCATTGGTCTACAAGAACACAGTGGCCTCCATCATTCTTAAATGGAAGAAGTTTGGAACCACCAAGACTCTTCCTAGAGCTGTCCACCCGTCCAAACTGAGAAGGGCCTTGGTCAGGGAGGTGACCAAGAATCCGAAGATTACTCTGACAGAGCTCCAGAGTTCCTCTGTGGAGATGGGAGAACCTTCCAGAAGGACAACCATCCTAAAGGACTCTCAGACCATGAGAAACAATATTGGCAGGACAGGCATATTTAACCGCAAAAGTTATTTTTATGCGCACTACGTCATCACGCACAGCCTTTTATCCGCAACAGGTCAATTTGATTAAGACATATCTGGTGGGATAATGCGCATATTGTTTTTATGCAGATTTTAGAATATTCGCGTGGAAATCTGTCTCCAATTGGATGGAAACCTAGTTTCTGTGATTCATCTAATAGCAAAACCAAATGACCTGGATTGCAGTTGAGATCAGGCCTACATTAAAAGTACATGGTGCAAGTGATCAATGCTGTTCGAGATTCTGCACAGCCTATTACAGCAATTGTATTTGTATTTATTAGGGAGATTACATAAAAAATACATAGTGCAAGTGATCAATGCTGTTCACTGATATTTATATTGTGAAGATCTCCACAGACCTGCAACCTTTGCATGCACGCCTTCTATGAATACATAATAAGACTTTTACAGTTACAGTAACCTCAAAATGTGGCCATGGATGAGTTACTCATTTTAAAGTTAAATAAAAACTGTTCCATTAGTTTGTAAGATAACCTTAATTTAGGCTATTTACTGTATTACAAAAGTAATATCGAATTGTGCAAGGTTGACAATGCAACCAAATATAAACATTTTAAGCGATGTATCTATTGCTTGGATAGTTTCATCTGAGCCACTGGCTTAATCTTATTATATAACTTGTATTTTTGGTTTAGTTGGAGACCTGAATCAAACATATAATTTGTTAACTTGTCATTAAGTCTATATGCTATTTACTGTATTGCAAAAATGATATTGAAATGTATTTGGTTGTCAACCAGGGCTGGATTACCGAACAGGCAGGCAGGGCACGTGTCCCGGGGCCCTCGACCTCAAGGAGGGTCCACAGATAGCCCCCAGATAGTATATGATAGCAAAATGTGTAGAATTGCAGGCAATTAGCTTTAAAACTGCAAATATTTATTTTAGCCTCATGACAAAATGTGTAGCATAGCATTATAAAACTGCACATTTGTCTCTCTGCACCATTGCAAAATGTGTGAAATGCAGTAAGTTAGCTAAGGTCGATGCCCTAGGGCCCCAAATGCGGTAGTCTGGCCCTATTCTCAACACAACCAAAAATCAACATTTGTCAACATTTGAGTTTTATCTTCTGCTTGGATAATAAAACATATACACTGTATACAGTGCATTCGGAAAGTATTCAGACCTCTTGACTTTTTCCACATTTTGTTACGTTGCCTTATTCTAAAATGAATTAAATTGTTTTTTTTCCACTCAATCTACACACAATACCCCATAATGACAAAGCAAAAACAGTTTTTTAGACATTCTTGCAAATTCATAAAAAATAAAAAACGGAAATAATAAATGTACATAAGTATTCATACCCTTTACTCAGTACCTTGTTGAAGCACCTTTGGCAGCGATTACAGCCTCGAGTCTTCTTGGGTATGACGCTACAAGCTTCGCACACCTGTATTTGGGGAGTTTCTCCCATTGTTCTCTGCAGATCCTCTCAAGCTCTGTCATGTTGGATGAGGAACGTCGCTGCACAGCTATTTTCAGGTCTCTCCAGAGATGTTAGATCGGGTTCAAGTCCGGGCTCTGGCTGGGCCACTCAAGGACATTCAGAAACTTGTCCCGAAGCCACTCCTGCGTTGTCTTGGCTGTGTGCTTAGGGTCATTGTCCTGTTGGAAGGCGAACCTTCGACCCCCAGTATGAGGTCTTGAGCGCTCTAGAGCAGGTTTTCATCAAGGATCTCTATGTACTTTGCGCCGTTCATCTTTCCCTTGATCCTGACTAGTCTCCCAGTCCCTGCCGCTGAAAAACATCCCCACAGCATGACGCTGCCACCACCACGCTTCACCGTAGGGATGGTGCCAGGTTTCCTCCAGATGTGACGCTTGGCATTCAGACCAAAGAGTTCAATCTTGATTTCATTAGACCAGATGCCTTTTGGCAAACTCCAAGCAGGCTGTCATGTGGCTTTTACTGAGGAGTGGCTTCCGTCTGGCCACTCTACCATAAAGGCCTGATTGGTGGAGTGCTGCAGAGATGGTTGTTCTTCTGGAAGGTTCTCCCATCTCCACAGAGGAAATCTGGAGCTCTGTCAGAGTGACCATCGGGTTCTTGGCCACCTCCCTGACCAAGGCCCTTCTCCCCCGATTGCTAAGTTTGGCTGGGCGGCCAGCTCTAGGAAGTGTCTTGGTGGTTCCAAACTTCTTCCATTTAAGAATGATGGAGGCCACTGTGTTCTTGGGGACCTTCAATGCTTCAGACATTTTCTGGTACCCTTACACAGATCTGTGCCTCGCTTTGTCATTATGGGGTATTGTGTGTAGATTGATGAGAGAAAATGTGTACTTAGTCCATTTTAGAATAAGGCTGTAACGTAACAAAATGTGGAAAAAGTCAAGGGTTCTCAATACTTCCCGAATGCATATAACACTATATATACAAAGGTATGTGGACATCCCTTCAAATTAGTGTATTCGGCTATTTCAGCCACACCTGTTGCTGACAGTTTATAAAATCGAGCACACAGCCATGCAATCTCCATAACAACATTGGCAGTAGCATGGCCTTACTGAAGAGCTCAGTGACTTTCAACGCGAGCACACAGCCATGCAATCTCCATAACAACATTGGCAGTAGCATGGCCTTACTGAAGAGCTCAGTGACTTTCAACGTGGCCTCGTCATAGGATGCCAGCTTTCCAACAAGTCAGTTCATCAAATTTGTGGAAAACGTCAATGGGTCTGAATACTTTCCGAATGCACTGTATATAGTGTATATGTTTTATTATCCAAGCAGAAGATAAAACTCCTTCAAATGTTGATTTTTGGTTGTGTTGACAATAGGGCCGGACTACCGCATTTGGGGCCCTGGGGCATCGACCTTCCCCGCCCAAAAAATCAGCTAACTTACTGCATTTGAACACAAAGTTAAAGAATAGGACTAACTCAAATCAAACTTTAAATGCACTTTAAATAAAGTTTGATGTGATTTAGTTATATTCTTTAACTTTGATTTTTGGTTCAGATGGAGGCGTGAATCCAACATATTAATATGTAGACAAACTGGAATTGAAGCCAGACTTAGTGTGTGGCACAGATGGAACTATCCAATCAGAATATACATCTCCTTCAAATGTTTATATTTGGTTGCGTTGACAACCAAAGACAATTCAATATCACTAAATAGATGGTAACTTTACAAGTAAAGTTGTGCGGCTTGCTAAAGCTCTTTAAAATTATGTATGTGGTAGTGGAAGATGTTAAAAAAGTTAACTTTAATTATATTAAATGACGTGTAGCTTATAAAGGCTTCATAAAGCCTTCATAAACACTACATAAATATGTTACAAATAATCTATAACCGTATGTCATGCTTTATAAAGGGTTAATAAATGTGACATAACTGTGTGACATAACCACCAATGTCAAATGCTTTATAATAATGGCCTTATAAATCATAGCAAATTGAGGCTTCACAAAGCATTTATAACCCTGTCATGCATCTTGGTAGAGCATTGCAATGCCAGGATATTGGGTTTGATTCCCGGGACCACTCATACGTAAAAATGTATTCACGCATGACTGTAAGTCGCATTAGATGAAAGCGTCTGCTAAATTGTATATATTGTATTATATTTCACTAAAACATTTCTAAGATGGCCCAACCGCTTTCCCTCTTGGATGCATAGTCAAAATTGGACCTGACCTCAACTTCCCCAAAATGCTGTGCTGCAGAATGACACACACTCTAAAGTGCATTCATGCACAACTCAAAACGTTGGTAGGGCCTTTTAAAATCAGTTTTTTTGCCTACTTCAGTTTTTTCCCCCAAATTCCGTTGTCTTGGTTTTGTCCTTTCAGGTTTCAGATTTTTTTTCTGGTTTACCCAATTTTTTCCCACACTTTTTTAATAGAAAAACCAAAAAAAATTATTTTCCGTGTTCACAACAATGCTTAAACCACATCAGGGGATGACTGTTGAGGTCTGGGAAAAATTTAAGTAGATTTTTGAGTGTAGTTGCCCTTTAATTCAGTGAGCATGCCCTGCACTGTTGTTTGGTTAGCAGGTTTTCTGTAGTGCAGTAAGCACACATGTTATGTCATTCAGCCTCCAATGGAATGGGTGGAGTAAAAGGCCAGCAACACTCCGCATTATTCAGAGCCCCATGAAATGACACCATATATACATTCTACTGACTAATCCCTACAATACTTTTACTGCGGCACCCAGAATAGTTATTGCTCTAAGCCAATATGTATTTCATATGCAGTGATTCACATTGGGGGCATTTATTTGACCTTGGAACATGTTTTAAAACCCAAACGAATTGCAAATGTCACTTAAATATGAACAAATATGAATCATTCTTAATGTTTAGACAATTATTTTTCAGTTATCATGAATGGTTACTGACACTTTTCGACTATTACGCGGGGGACTTTTATTTAGACAATCTCTGAAATTACATGACCCGGAAGTACTTTTTTAGTGTTGCTGATGAGACTGATCATGTGATGAGGGTTTTTCAGTAGTTCTATGGTCAATAGTTGTGTTGTTGTGGTCAGTAGTTGTGTGGTTGTGGTCAGTAGTTGTAGTCAGAAGTTGTGGTCAGAACCTGTGTTGTGGTAAGAAGTTGTTGTCAGTAGTTGTCTGGTTAGTAGTTGTGTGGTTGTGCTCAGTAATTGTGGTCAGTAGTTGTGTGGTTGTAGTCAGTAGTTCAGTAGTTGTGTGCTTACTATTTGTGTGGTTGTGGTCAGTAGTTGTGTGGTTGTGGTCAGTAGCTGAGGTCAGTGGTTGTGTGGTTGTTGTTAGTAGTTGTTGTCAGGAGTTGTTGTCAGGAGTTGTGGTCAGTAGTTGTGGTCAGTAGTTGTATGGTCAGTAGTTGTGTGGTTGTGGTCAGTAGTGGTTGTCAGTAGTTGTGTGGTTGTGGTCAGTAGTTGTGGTCAGGAGTTATGGTCTGTAGTTGTGCTGTTATGGTCAGTAGTTGTGTGGTCAGTAGTGTTGTTGTTGTGGTCAGTAGTTATGTGGTTGTGGTCAGTAATTGTGGTCAGTTGTTGTGTGGTTGTGGTCAGTAGTTGTGGTCATAAGATGTGATCATAAATTGTGGTCAGTAGTTGTACGTTTGTGGTCAGTAATTGTGGTCCCGCTCTTCCCCCTCGTAACTTTTTATTGGTAGAAGGTATTCCTAATCCGCTCTATCCAATCAGAGGTTACTGCCCACCCTTCTCTTTACAGGCAAACTAGCCAATTTAGTTATTTAGAGCACTGAGCATGATTCTGAGAAGGAGGACGAAGCTGTTGAGCATAAGAAATCTTCTCTGTATCATCCAAGGTCATCCAGACCGGGGAATTATTCAAAATCTTAGCGCCAGCTGTTCGGTCCGAAACAGATTCAAAAATCCTGAGAATTTGTCAAGCTATGAAGACGTTGTCTCCCGCTGAGTCAAGCGTTGCTAGGCAACAGCAGCCTTAACAACACTGCTCCCTCAATGGCTAAAGTCAGTGGGAGAAACATGCTACCATACAGTAAGTTTCTGCTTTAATACCAAATAAAAACTTCACTCTGACCCACAAAACGTATTTGCTAGATTCATGATAGTGTTGTTAGACAAAGCAAGGAAAGTGAACTTCAAAACGTAATGTAGTTTTATTGGAATTTGCAGCTGTTGTTGGTAAATAATTCATCTGCTAGCTTCTGACATGACTTACCCTAGTCAAAAAATCCTATCAGATTTTGGAGTCCAATAGGACTGATTCCAAAGTCTGATATGATTTTTCTATTGGATTCTTGTATTGGAATCCTATAGGATAGAATCCAATAGGATAGAATCCCATAGGAGTACAATGCGTAACCTTTTCTGTTTTGGCGACCCCCAAATCAAAATGCATCACTCCAAAATGTAGCTGGTTGTCTTCAGCAGGCTGTCCTCTAACGAGGGATGTAACAATATTTCCAGTTTCCATGTGGTTTTTGAGATGTGATAGTTTCAACAATCTGATTTCCCCCCTTAACAATTTGTGTGATTAATTTCCACTTGTCAAAACAACAGGGTGTTTGGTGCATATGGTGCTTGTATAAAAACATACAAATAATATGATTACTATTGTGGCACGTGTATGTGTAAGTAGTACATTTTATGTTTAGGTTTTCAGTATATCAAACTGTTTATTGATTATTGATTTGGAATTTGTTTTGACATTGGGCTATTTATCAAAAGTTGTTGTCAACGGAAAGCAGCGACAGCATCATTTTCAACGTATGTATAAGGAATATAAATGGAACTTTCAACATTAATTTCCAATAGTTTTCTACGTAATTAGGTAAAGACTGCTGAATGAGTCCAAAATGATTGATTGATTTTGTTTATCTACCAGGAATCATGAAAACAGGTTTGACTTGCCTATAATAATGGACATACATGTACAGTGGGGGAAAAAAGTATTTAGTCAGCCACCAATTGTGCAAGTTCTCCCACTTAAAAAGATGAGAGAGGCCTGTAATTTTCATCATAGGTACACGTCAACTATGACAGACAAATTGAGAAAAAAAATCCAGAAAATCACATTGTAGGACTTTTAATGAATTTATTTGCAAATTATGGTGGAAAATAAGTATTTGGTCACCTACAAACAAGCAAGATTTCTGGCTCTCACAGACCTGTAACTTATTCTTTAAGAGGCTCCTCTGTCCTCCACTCGTTACCTGTATTAATGGCACCAGTTTGAACTTGTTATCAGTATAAAAGACACCTGTCCACAACCTCAAACAGTCACACTCCAAACTCCACTATGGCCAAGACCAAAGAGCTGTCAAAGGACACCAGAAACAAAATTGTAGACCTGCACCAGGCTGGGAAGACTGAATCTGCAATAGGTAAGCAGCTTGGTTTGAAGAAATCAACTGTGGGAGCAATTATTAGGAAATGGAAGACATACAAGACCACTGATAATCTCCCTCGATCTGGGGCTCCACGCAAGATCTCACCCCGTGGGGTCAAAATGATCACAAGAACGGTGAGCAAAAATCCCAGAACCACACGGGGGGACCTAGTGAATGACCTGCAGAGAGCTGGGACCAAAGTAACAAAGCCTACCATCAGTAACACACTACGCCGCCAGGGACTCAAATCCTGCAGTGCCAGACGTGTCCCCCTGCTTAAGCCAGTACATGTCCAGGCCCGTCTGAAGTTTGCTAGAGTGCATTTGGATGATCCAGAAGAGGATTGGGAGAATGTCATATGGTCAGATGAAACCAAAATATAACTTTTTGGTAAAAACTCAACTCGTCGTGTTTGGAGGACAAAGAATGCTGAGTTGCATCCAAAGAACACCATACCTACTGTGAAGCATGGGGGTGGAAACATCATGCTTTGGGGCTGTTTTTCTGCAAAGGGACCAGGACGACTGATCCATGTAAAGGAAAGAATGAATGGGGCCATGTATCGTGAGATTTTGAGTGAAAACCTCCTTCCATCAGCAAGGGCATTGAAGATGAAACGTGGCTGGGTCTTTCAGCATGACAATGATCCCAAACACACCGCCCGGGCGACGAAGGAGTGGCTTCGTAAGAAGCATTTCAAGGTCCTGGAGTGGCCTAGCCAGTCTCCAGATCTCAACCCCATAGAACATCTTTGGAGGGAGTTGAAAGTCCGTGTTGCCCAGCGACAGCCCCAAAACATCACTGCTCTAGAGGAGATATGCATGGAGGAATGGGCCAAAATACCAGCAACAGTGTGTGAAAACCTTGTGACGACTTACAGAAAACGTTTGACCTGTGTCATTGCCAACAAAGGGTATATAACAAAGTATTGAGAAACTTTTGTTATTGACCAAATACTTATTTTCCACCATAATTTGCAAATCAATTCATAAAAAATCCTACATTGTGATTTTCTGGATTTTTTTCCCTCATTTTGTCTGTCATAGTTGACGTGTACCTATGATGAAAATTACAGGCCTCTCTCATCTTTTTAAGTGGGAGAACTTGCACAATTGGTGGCTGACTAAATACTATTTTCCCCCACTGTATACTGTATTTAGCAATAACAGAGAAGATAAACATTTCTCATCTGCTATAACAACAGAGATGCTCTGCTTTTTTGACACCACACTCCACAAAGCAAGTCCTGCAGGCTCTAGTTTTATCTTATCTTGATTATTGTCCAGTCATATGGTCAAGTGCTGCAAAGAAATACCTAGTTAAGCTGCAGCTTGCCCGGAACAGAGTGGCACATCTTGCTCTTCATTGTAATCAGAGGGCTTATATAAATACTACGATTGCCAGTCTCTCTTGGCTGAGAGTTGAGGAAAGACTGACTGTGTCACTTCATGTTTTCATAAGAAACATTAATGTGTTGGAAATTCCAAATTGTTTGCATAGTCAACTTACACACAGCACTGACACACACCCTTACCCCACCAGACATGCCACCAGGGATCTTTTCACAGTCCCCAGGTCTAGAACAAATTCAAGGAAACAGTATTATACAAAGCCATGGAACTCCCTTCCATCTTATATAGCGCAAGTGAACAGCAAACATGGTTTAAAAAAAATAAAAATAAAGCAAAACCTCACGGCACAACGCCTATCCCCCATGTGACCCACTGGTTGTGTGTATGTACTGACATGTATGTGTAACTGATAGATGCACACACACACGCTACATGTTAATGTTTTTAAATGTATGTAAATTCTCAAGTCTTTTTTTGGTCTGTAATGTATTTTTGTTATGTCGGACCCCAGTAAGACTAGCTGTCGCCATTGGCGTCTGCTAATGGGGATCCTAATGAATCAAATAAAATACAGTGACTCAAAAACAAGATACAAATGGCTACAACTTAGCTAGCTAGTCAGCTGACAGGCAAAATGTGGCTAACAGTAGTTTCTTAGCTAGCATAAAATGACTAAAACATGACTAAAACATTGACAACTTCATAAGGAAACAAATACTGTACTCAAAGTTCTTGCATTCGCGCACATTGAAGGTTAAACACTTAGATTAATAATGTTAGAAAACCGAAGATCCTCTGCACAGCCACAGGCGGCGATCTGAACTTGGGAGTTAGGTTAATTAACACTGCGAGCTTGTGCTAGCTGTGACGCAATCAGTCACTCTTAAAGGGACAGGCTTTCTTTTTTTTTTTCTTTTTTTTACTCTTTTTGCTTACGGCACCTGGTATTACCAGGCGGTCTCCCTTCCCAGTACTAACCAGGCCCGACGCTGAACAGGCGTGTTCAGGGTGGTATGGCCACAAGCGTATTTCTTTCACCCCATTTTCTCCCCAAATTAAGTATCATGGCTCATCTATGCAACTCCTCAATGGGCTCGGGAGAGGTGAAGGTTGAGTCATGTGTCCTCCGAAACATGACCCGCCTGGCCGCCTACTTCTAATTACACTGCTCGTTTAACCCGGATGTCAGCTGCACCAATGTGTCGGAGGAAACACAGTTCGACTGACGACTGGAGTCAGCTTGCAGGTGCCCGGCCCTGTCACAAGGAGTCACTAGAGCACGATGAGTCAAGAACAGCCCCACCAGCCAAACCCCCCCCCCCCACCCCCACCCGAAATTGAGATCAGGTGCATCCTGTTTCCATTGATCATCCTTGAGATGTTTCTACAACTTGATTGGAGTCCACCTGTGGTAAATTCAATTGATTGGACATGATTTGGAAAGGCACACACCTGTCTATATAAGGTCCCACAGTTGACAGTGCATGTCAGAGCAAAAATCAAGCCATGAGATCGAAGGAATTGTCCATAGAGCTCCGAGACAGGATTGTGTCGAGGCACAGATCTGGGGAAGGGTACCAAAAAATGTCTGCAGCATTGAAGGTCCCGAAGAACACAGTGGCCTCCATCATTCTTAAATGGAAGAACCACCAAGACTCTTCCTAGAGCTGGCCGCCCGGCCAAACTGAGCAATCGGGGGAGAAGGGCCTTGGTCAGGGAGGTGACCGATGGTCACTCTGACAGAGCTCCAGAGTTCCTGAGCTTGAGAGGATCTGCAGAGAAGAATGGGAGAAACTCCCCAAATACAGGTGTTCCCAGCTTGTAGCGTCATACCCAAGAAGACGCAATGCTGTAATCGCTGCCAAAGTTGCTTCAACAAAGTACTGAATAAAGGGTCTGAATACTTATGTAAAAGTGATATTTCATTTGTTTTATTTGTAATAAATTAGCAAACATTTCTAAAAACCTGTTTTTGCTTTGTTGTTATGGGGTATTTTGTGTAGATTGATGAGGGAAAAAACAACATTCTGGAGTATATGCAAATTGCCATCATCAAAACTGAGACTTTGTGAAAATTAGTATTTGTGTCATTCTCAAAACTTTTGACCATGACTGTGCATGGAACTCTATTCCACATCAGGTAACTGATGCAAGCAGTAGAATCAGATTTTAAAAACAGATAGAAATACACCTTAGTGAACAGCGGGGACTGTGAAGCAACATAAACACTGGCACAGACACATGCATACACACACAAGATAACATACGCACTGTACACACACGTACACACGGATTCTGTGTTGTAGATATGTGGTAGTGGAGTAGGGGCCTGAGGGCACACACTTAATGTGTTGTGAAATCTGTTATGAATGTATTGTAATGTATTTAAAATTGTATAACTGCCTTAATTTTGCTGGACCCCAGGAAGAGTAGCTGCTGCCTAAAAAATACAAATACAGAGCCAGGGACTTCATATAGACTCATCTTAATATCCGTCAGCAACACTCCACCAGCTGCTACGACGTCTTCTCCTCCTCATATCCCATTCATGGTTATCTCAACTTTCTCTTTTTGTTTTGACCATCTCTGTTGGTATTCAGGGTCCTCTTTGCATGAGGGAACAGCATCAGTACAATGTAGGTGTTCAGACACTTCCCATTCAGCATGCAACGGCTCTCTCGACATGTTGATCATTCAGGTGCCAAGCATAGTAACAGTCCATCAGGCACGGGAAGATTCCATTTTCTCTCGATCCCAATGACAATCCAATTTCAGTACAGGCAGCAGATAAATTCACTTTACACATCAAATCTCTTCCTAATCAATTTACTGGGCAGGCAGAGGAGTATAGGAATCGGTGTCTCCATTTGCCCTCTCCCCACTCCACGTCCACGGCAAAAGTCAAACATTCTTCAGAGGGAATTCCAGATGCTCCAATTGTGTGCATTGTTTTCTTTGAGGGGGGTCAGACAGGGCAGACATTTTCAACACTGTGACAGCAGCCCCAGTGTCCACCAAAAATGGAATTCTATGTTTGATAAGCTAAAATGTCAATAAAGGGGTTTTGGGTTGATAAGCTCCAATGTCAATAAGGGGGTTTGAGGTTGACAAGGGAGTCAATTTTAGCATTTGACAGTTCTCTTCTGGTTCTTCATCATTGTTTTCTTCATTAGTTTCTTCTTCTGTTTCCGCCTCATCCTATGTTTGGTAGCCCCTCGTCCACCTCCTCTTCCAAATGGGTTGTCCACCTGCACGCCAACAGGTGGGGACGGCCACTCTCCTTGGCCTTCGCCTGCTCCAGGACAGTGTCTTGAGAAATGCCCTAACTTCCCACAGTTGTAGCAGCTCCAGTCTCTCCCTCCGTCAGCTCCAGCAGGGGCCCCTCGGCCTCTACCTCTTCCTCTGCCTCTTTTTCTCTCTGCTCGTTTGCTCTGGTTCTTGTCTTGGCTGGTTGCTTTCTGTCTTCAGCTCCAGCACCTTCTGCAGCTCCTCAGAGTCCCATGGCTCCTCCACCTGGCACAGGCCTACCCCCAGGTGGGTTATGAGGGGGTGGGAGGCCACCATCTCCATCTGCTGGTGGAGGATTTGGCAGTGGCGTATACAAGGGAGGCCCATGAAAGGGGTCCCCTCGGAAAAGGCCAGCCAGGCTTCTTCTTTTTCTTTTGTCCTTCTTTCACTTCAAGTTGGCCTCTCACAGACTCCAGTTTTTCTGTGCTCAGTGTCCAATCAGCAGGGAAATCTCCATCTTTCCATCTTGCCCAGTCTTCTGTTTGGTTCAGTACCCCCCTACCAATTTTTTTTGCAATTACACTACACTCCCCTTTTGGTTCCCAGCACGGATCTTCCATCCTACTCTTACTATTTCCCTTTACCCTACTAAATCCCTTGTTGAACTCATAACAAAACTTCTAGCTTAACATGTCCCACACTCACACAACTCTCACTCCGGGGCTAAACCCCTGTTCAGTTAATTAGTCAATCACACAATAATCACATGCACATTCACAGTCTCTATAGTATTTATAGTTTCTATAGTATCTATAGTCTCTCAGTCTCTATAGTCTATATAGTCATAAATGCTATAGTCTCTATAGACTATAGTCTTGCCGCTTCCTATACATATAGAATAGCACCTCGTGCATCTTATGCTATTACCAGTGGTTCTCGGACCATGTAGACACTTCTCATCAATGCCTAAAATAACACCTTGTGCTCAATAACACCTCATGCTATTATCAGTGGTTCTCAAACCACGTAGACACTTCTCATAAATGCCTACAGATAATTTCCTGCCCTCACTCTAGCCTTCTCCTAAGACTAGTTATAGCCTTCTCTTAAGACTATGGTACCTTTTTTTCATTTTGGGGGGGGGTTTATTGTTTTAGTTTATTATTTTTATACAAATTCATTTAAATTGACTTACTGAAATCAGTTGAGTTGTCCTTCTAGGTTTCGTAGATGTTGTTTCCTCCCAGACAGGTCCTACCGTGAAGGTCTGTTACGGGCGGGTCCTCACCCTCTTTTAGTGAGACAGGAATTTCCCTTTATGCCTTCCCAAGAATGCGTCACAGGTGTTCCCTCTCAGACCTTCACTGATGGATCACACCGGGAAGATCAAACAACTCAATGTAAATGAATCAATCTTTATTATCACGGCCGGAGAGGTTCACAAACTCAATCCAAGCTTGATGAAAACTCTGAAAAGGACATTCCCTCTCAGTCCTTATATACTGCCATACAAACAAGTCATATAAGCATGATTTACATGATTCATTATTTATTATTAACGTTGGTTCCTGCACGTGACTGACCTACACCTCATGAGGCTTCTTCTCTCAAAGCTGGGACCTTGAAACTGAGATACTCCTCTAGGTTCCCAGAGCAATGTTCTGGGCGCCCTGCAAAATTGCTTATACAGTGATAGTGAGAATTCTTCCCATGTACAATCAATCAGTGTGTACAATCAATCAGTCTCTCGCATGAACCCAACATAGTTGGTTATTAGAAAAACAGTATTTATGCTAAAAATACGATCTGTGTACGATCTGATACACACAAACATAACATTTTCCCTCACATCCTAACACAACTTTTATGTGTTTTTGTAAGTAAATAGTTTCAAATATCAGTTGGCCTTAGATGCACAAATAAAAATGGCCCTAAACACATTGGACAAGAGTACATTGCCAACAGTACTTAGCGCCTCTCTACAGTGTCAATCTTTTTTGTGTTCACACAGCAAAGACCTTGGAAGTCATCAGCCACTCAGTCTTGTAAAAATACTCCAAACCAGAAGGTGGCAGTAGCATTGATTGGCAATGTATATCCATGCGTAGTGCTTATGATCTAGATTCCAAGCTATCTGTGCTAATGTTGCTATTTTGTAGAAAGCCCTTGATGATACTAGCCAGACGGCCACAGCTAGATAACTACCTAGCAAGATGACAATAAAACTATTTAATTTACTCTCCATAATCCCATACTGCCAGTGCCAGCCCATAGCCAAATGTTTAGCTAGCTAGCTAACGTTAGCATATTCGCTAGCTAGCACAACATAGCTTGCTAGCTAGCTAAGGACACTGCACTAACTCAGCAGCTAACACATGCAGCTGTTTTATTGAAACGAGCTAATCCCATCGTGATTTAATGGGTTCGTGCTCTCTGATTGGCTCAATGTCAAGTTGTTGGCCACTTACGAGCATTGCTATTCTACAAGTAGAATTGGTAGGTTCGTCGCTATCGGGTAGGCATGCAGCAGGTACCGCTTTTGTTCTAGCAAGAGAAGGAATGGCCTCCCACTGTGATAGGTAGGCCTACCTATCAGCAGTCTATTGGCAGTGAGATCCTCAGTGTGTTTCATGCTCTCTTTACTGTAATTTTCTCCTTATGGTTGGGTTGTAATCAAACAAATAAGCCTAATCACCATACATTTTTCTTGGAAATGTTTAGCTGTGGACGTTTTCAATACTAGTTGTTTTTAGGTGTCAACGTCCATGGGCGGATTGGCCGTCTGGCAATTCTGGAAAATGCCAGAATGGCTGGACCATATTTTATTGGGTTGGGCTGGCCCCGACTATCAAGATGAGCCGGCCCGGTTTTCTAATTGGCTGAGCGGATGTGGCGCAAATTCACATTCTAAGTCAAATGCGCATCATCAAAGAGGGTGAGACCCGCTCTGACGCTCTGTCAGTCACTCAGTCAGAACAGAAGATCATGGATTATTTAAAAAAACGGAAAGGTGGTATGGAAAAAGTTAGAGACCAAAAAGGGCTTGAGGCAGACGCTGCTAAATGTCTGAAATTAACCGACTTATTTGCTGGTTCTTCTGGTTCGAGTGTTGTGTCTGTGTCTGTGAGAAATGACAGACCAGCTGCTGCTGCCGCCACAGCAGAGGACAGTGGTGCAGTCGAGATAGGAAGAAAACAGAGAAAGAAACATTCGCGCACACTGACGCAGATCATGTAGCCTACTGCTGCCAGTTAGGCCTAATATTTTGGCTGTATATTATATGAAATAGTAGGCTAATTAGGGAAGGGGGGATTCAGGGGGAACATATACACACAAGGCTACTTGCAATACAGTCTAACAAATCATTAGATTGGCTTTTATAACACCTAGGTAAGGCAATAGCCATCTATACTAGATATTTATACAGTGTTTTTTATGACACAAGTCATCATGTAGTACAATAAATAATCCTAATTAATCTGTTAAAGGTGAAGTTTGGGCTGTCTGTGTATTTGAATTGTTTTATCAATGTTTAGGCTATTCACTTCACTTCTAAATCTCAGTTTCTCTTCAGCCAGCGAGGCAACTAGGGTTTTTGAACTGTAACAGAGAGGAAAAGCTGCGTATCTGCCCTCTCACTGGCTAGACTGGTCTCACCTGATCTCGCCTCCTCCCACCTGCCTTCCATTTTTGAGGACATGTATTTTCATTGTTAGAGCGGTCACTTGACTTTAATAGATCATAAACTCAGCAAAATAAGAAACGTCCCTTTTTCAGGACCCTGTCTTTCAAAGATAATTTGTAAAAATCCAAATACAGTGGGGGAAAAAAGTATTTAGTCAGCCACCAATTGTGCAAGTTCTCCCACTTAAAAAGATGAGAGAGACCTGTAATTTTCATCATAGGTACATGTCAACTATGACAGACAAATAGAGAAAAAAAATCCAGAAAATCACATTGTAGGATTTTTAATGAATTTATTTGCAAATTATGGTGGAAAATAAGTATTTGGTCACCAACAAACAAGCAAGATTTCTTGCTCTCACAGACCTGTAACTTCTTCTTTAAGAGGCTCCTCTGTCCTCCACTCGTTACCTGTATTAATAATAATAATAATAATATGCCATTTAGCAGACGCTTTTATCCAAAGCGACTTACAGTATTAATGGCACCTGTTTGAACTTGTTATCAGTATAAAAGACACCTGTCCACAACCTCAAACAGTCACACTCCAAACTCCACTATGGCCAAGACTAAAGAGCTATCAAAGGACACCAGAAACAAAATTGTAGACCTGCACCAGGCTGGGAAGACTGAATCTGCAATAGGTAAGCAGCTTGGTTTGAAGAAATCAACTGTGGGAGCAATTATTAGGAAATGGAAGACATACAAGACCACTGATAATCTCCCTCGATCTGGGGCTCCACGCAAGATCTCACCCCGTGGGGTCAAAATGATCACAAGAACGGTGAGCAAAAATCCCAGAACCACACGGGGGGACCTAGTGAATGACCTGCAGAGAGCTGGGACCAAAGTAACAAAGCCTACCATCAGTAACACACTACGCCGCCAGGGACTCAAATCCTGCAGTGCCAGACGTGTCCCCCTGCTTAAGCCAGTACATGTCCAGGCCCGTCTGAAGTTTGCTAGAGTGCATTTGGATGATCCAGAAGAGGATTGGGAGAATGTCATATGGTCAGATGAAACCAAAATATAACTTTTTGGTAAAAACTCAACTCGTCGTGTTTGGAGGACAAAGACTGCTGAGTTGCATCCAAAGAACACCATACCTACTGTGAAGCATGAGGGTGGAAACATCATGCTTTGGGGCTGTTTTTCTGCAAAGGGACCAGGACGACTGATCCGTGTAAAGGAAAGAATGAATGGGGCCATGTATCATGAGATTTTGAGTGAAAACCTCCTTCCATCAGCAAGGGCATTGAAGATGAAACATGGCTGGGTCTTTCAGCATGACAATGATCCCAAACACACTGCCCGGGCAACGAAGGAGTGGCTTCGTAAGAAGCATTTCAAGGTCCTGGAGTGGCCTAGCCAGTCTCCAGATCTCAACCCCATAGAAAATCTTTGGAGGGAGTTGAAAGTCTGTGTTGCCCAGCGACAGCCCCAAAACATCACTGCTCTAGAGGAGATCTGCATGGAGGAATGGGCCAAAATACCAGAAACAGTGTGTGAAAACCTTGTGAAGACTTACAGAAAACGTTTGACCTGTGTCATTGCCAACAAAGGGTATATAACAAAGTACAGTGGGGAAAAAAAGTATTTAGTCAGCCACCAATTGTGCAAGTTCTCCCACTTAAAAAGATGAGAGAGGCCTGTAATTTTCATCATAGGTACACGTCAACTATGACAGACAAAATGAGAAAAAAAAATCCAGAGAATCACATTGTAGAATTTTTAATGAATTTATTTGCAAATTATGGTGGAAAATAAGTATTTGGTCACCTACAAACAAGCAAGATTTCTGTCTCTCACAGACCTGTAACTTCTTCTTTAAGAGGCTCCTCTGTCCTCCACTCGTTACCTGTATTAATGGCACGTGTTTGAACTTGTTATCAGTATAAAAGACACCTGTCCACAACCTCAAACAGTCACACTCCAAACTCCACTATGGCCAAGACCAAAGAGCTGTCAAAGGACACCAGAAACAAAATTGTAGACCTGCACCAGGCTGGGAAGACTGAATCTGCAATAGGTAAGCAGCTTGGTTTGAAGAAATCAACTGTGGGAGCAATTATTAGGAAATGGAAGACATACAAGACCACTGATAATCTCCCTCGATCTGGGGCTCCCCGCAAGATCTCACCCCGGGGGGTCAAAATGATCACAAGAACGGTGAGCAAAAATCCCAGAACCACACGGGGGGACCTAGTGAATGACCTGCAGAGAGCTGGGACCAAAGTAACAAAGCCTACCATCAGTAACACACTACGCCACCAGGGACTCAAATCCTGCAGTGCCAGACGTGTCCCCCTGCTTAAGCCAGTACATGTCCAGGCCTGTCTGAAGTTTGCTAGAGTGCATTTGGATGATCCAGAAGAGGATTGGGAGAATGTAATATGGTCAGATGAAACCAAAATATAACTTTTTGGTAAAAACTCAACTCGTTGTGTTTGGAGGACAAAGAATGCTGAGTTGCATCCAAAGAACACCATACCTACTGTGAAGCATGGGGTTGGAAACATCATGCTTTGGGGCTGTTTTTCTGCAAAGGGACCAGGACGACTGATCCGTGTAAAGGAAAGAATGAATGGGGCTATGTATCGTGAGATTTTGAGTGAAAACCTCCTTCCATCAGCAAGGGCATTGAAGATGAAACGTGGCTGGGTCTTTCAGCATGACAATGATCCCAAACACACCGCCCGGGCAACGTAGGAGTGGCTTCGTAAGAAGCATTTCAAGGTCCTGGAGTGGCCTAGCCAGTCTCCAGATCTCAACCCCATAGAAAATCTTTGGAGGGAGTTGAAAGTCCGTGTTGCCCAGCGACAGCCCCAAAACATCACTGCTCTAGAGGAGATCTGCATGGAGGAATGGGCCAAAATACCAGCAACAGTGTGTGAAAACCTTGTGAAGACTTACAGAAAACGTTTGACCTGTGTCATTGCCAACAAAGGGTATATAACAAAGTATTGAGAAACTTTTGTTATTGACCAAATACTTATTTTACACCATAATTTGCCTATAAATTCATTAAAAATCCTACAATGTGATTTTCTGGATTTTTTTTCCTCATTTTGTCTGTAATAGTTGACGTGTACCTATGATGAAAATTACAGGCCTCTCTCATATTTTTAAGTGGGAGAACTTGCACAATTGGTGGCTGACTAAATACTTTTTTTCCCCACTGTATTGAGAAACTTTTGTTATTGACCAAATACTTATTTTCCACCATAATTTGCAAATAAATTCATAAAAAATCCTACAATGTGACTTTCTGGATTTGTTTTTCTCATTTTGTCTGTCATAGTTGACGTGTACCTATGATGAAAATTACAGGCCTCTCTCAGCTTTTTAAGTGGGAGAACTTGCACAATTGGTGGCTGACTAAATACTTTTTCCCCCCACTGTATGTAGCCTAATATTAAACACAGCTAAATGGGCAGGGGGGAACATATGACATGCACAATAATTTATAATGTATTAGAAGCCAATGGTCATCTATAAGAAAGTGAGTTCTGGGCCTCTCTGCCAATAACAGCTAGTTTTCTGTTTTCTCCTCCCAACTCTGACCAATCCCAGACAGTCATAGCAGAATTATTGCTTGAGAAATTGCTCTTTGCTAAGAATATATTTTTGTTTCTTTGTTTTTACTATTTTTATTGAAAACAATCACAGTAAGGTAGCCTACTTAATTGTTACCCAGAAATGATTTGACATTGATATAAAAACAGATGAATTGGATCTGAAAATGATCAATGAAATCGCCAGGCAGCATATTGTTCTGGCAAAGATGTGTCCATAGCAGATTGCCAAACTGTATTTTATATGGGTAATACAAATTATTAATAAAATAATAGGCTACTCTGTTTTTGGCAAAACAGGAGAAAATGAAACAAGTGCTTCCTGGTCACTAATCTGGTTATGTGCACCGACCTTTGCGAGTCAGTGCTGATTACTTGTCATTCGTCAACAGTCAAGAAGCACAACTTTTGGGTTCTGAAGCACAGATTATATGTTTTTGAGACAAGGATTTGGTGCAACGGCATAAACCGGTATAACTATAAAATACAAATGGTAGGCTATATATGGCCTATTAAAATATGTATGGGAAAAACAAAAACATTAAAACAAAAATATAAACAAAACATGCAACAATGTCAAAGATTTTACTGAGTTACAGTTCATATAAGGAAATCAATTGAAATAAATTCATTAGGCCCTAATCTATGGATTTCACATGACTGGGAATACAGTAATGCATCTGTTGGTTACAGATACCTTACAAACAAGGTAGGGGTGTGGATCAGAAAACCAGTCAGTATCTGGCGTGACCATCATTTTGCCTCATGCAGTGCGACACATCTCCTTCTCATATAGTTGATCAAGCTGTTGATTGTGGCCTGTGGAATGTTGTCCCATTCCTCTTCAATGGCTGTGCGAAGTTGCTGGATATTGGCAGGAACTGGAACACGCTGTCGTACACGTCAATCCAGAGGATCCCAAACATGCTCAATAGGTGAAATATCTGGTGAGTATGCAGGCCATTGAAGAACTGGGATATTTTCAGCTTCCAGGAATTGTATACAGATCATTACGACATGGGTATGCATTATCATGCTGAAACATGAGGTGATGGCGGGGGATGAATGGCACGACAATGGGCCTCAGGATCTCGACACGGTCTCTCTGTGCATTCAAATTGCCATTTTTAAAATGCAATTTTGTTCGTTGTCTGTAGCTTATGCCTGCCCATATCACAAACCCACCGCCACCATGGGGCACTCTGTTCACAACATTGACATCAGCAAACAGCGACGCCATACGCGTGGTCTGCGGATGTGAGAATGGTTGGATGTACTGCCAAATTCTCTAAAACGACGTTGCGGGAGGCTTATGGTAGGGAACTGAACATTCAATTCTCTGGCAACAGCTCTGATGGACATGTATGCAGTCAGCATGCCAATTGCACGCTCCCTCAAAACTTGAGAAATCTGTGACATTGTGTTGTGTGACAAAACTGCACATTTTAGAGTGGCCTTTCATTGTCCCCAGCACAAGGTGCACCTGTATAATGATCATGCTGTTTAGTCAGCTTCCTGATATGCCACACCTGCCAGGTGGATGGATTATCTTGGCAAAGGAGAAATGCTCACTAATAGGGATGTAATCAAATGTGTGCACCAAAATAGAGAGAAGTACATTTATTGTGTGTATGGAACACTTCTGGGATCTTTTATTTCAGCTCCTGAAACATGGGACCAACACTTTACATATTGCGTTTATATTTTTGTTCAGTGAATATATATAGTACCAGTCAAAAGTTTGGACACACTTACTCATTCAAGGGTTTTTCTTTATTTTTACTATTTTTTACTTTGTAGAATAATAGTGAAGACATCAAAACTATGAAATAACACATGGAATCATGTAGTAACCAAAAAAGTGTTAAACAAATCAAAATATATTTTATATTAGAGATTCTTCAAATAGCCACCCTTTGCCTTGATGACAGCTTTGCACACTCTTGGCATTCTCTCAAACAGCTTCATGAGTTAGTCACCTGGAATGCATTTCAATTAACAGGTATGCCTTCTTAAAAGTTAATTTATGGAATTAATTTCCTTCTTAATGCGTTTGAGCCAATCAGTTGTGTTGTGTCAATGTAGCAGGCGTATATACAGTGGGGGAAAAAAGTATTTAGTCAGCCACCAATTGTGCAAGTTCTCCCACTTAAAAAGATGAGAGAGGCCTGTAATTTTCATCATAGGTACACGTCAACTATGACAGACAAAATGAGGAAAAGAAATCCAGAAAATCACATTGTAGGATTTTTAATAAATTTATTTGCAAATTATGGTGGAAAATAAGTATTTGGTCAATAACAAAAGTTTCTCAATACTTTGTTATATACCCTTTGTTGGCAATGACACAGGTCAAACGTTTTCTGTAAGTTCACAAGGTTTTCACACACTGTTGATGGTATTTTGGCCCATTCCTCCATGTAGATCTCCTCTAGAGCAGTGATGTTTTGGGGCTGTCGCTGGGCAACACGGACTTTCAACTCCCTCCAAAGATTTTCTATGGGGTTGAGATCTGGAGACTGGCTAGGCCACTCCAGGACCTTGAAATGCTTCTTACGAAGCCACTCCTTTGTTGCCCGGGCAGTGTGTTTGGGATCATTGTTATGCTCAAAGACCCAGCCATGTTTCATCTTCAATGCCCTTGCTGATGGAAGGAGGTTTTCACTCAAAATCTCACGATACATGGCCCCATTCATTCTTTCCTTTACACGGATCAGTCGTCCTGGTCCCTTTGCAGAAAAACAGCCACAAAGCATGATGTTTCCACCCCCATGCTTCACAGTAGGTATGGTGTTCTTTGGATGCAACTCAGCATTCTTTGTCCTCCAAACACGACGAGTTTAGTTTTTACCAAAAAGTTATATTTTGGTTTCATCTGACCATATGACATTCTCCCAATCCTCTTCTGGATCATCCAAATGCACTCTAGCAAACTTCAGACGGGCCTGGACATGTACTGGCTTAAGCAGGGGGACACGTCTGGCACTGCAGGATTTGAGTCCCTGGCGGCGTAGTGTGTTACTGATGGTAGGCTTTGTTACTTTGGTCCCAGCTCTCTGCAGGTCATTCACTAGGTCCCCCCGTGTGGTTCTGGGATTTTTGCTCACCGTTCTTGTGATCATTTTGACCCCACGGGGTGAGATCTTGCGTGGAGCCCCAGATCGAGGGAGATTATCAGTGGTCTTGTATGTCTTCCATTTCCTAATAATTGCTCCCACAGTTGATTTCTTCAAACCAAGCTGCTTACCTATTGCAGATTCAGTCTTCCCAGCCTGGTGCAGGTCTACAATTTTGTTTCTGGTGTCCTTTGACAGCTCTTTAGTCTTGGCCATAGTGGAGTTTGGAGTGTGACTGTTTGAGGTTGTGGACAGGTGTCTTTTATACTGATAACAAGTTCAAACAGGTGCCATTAATACAGGTAACGAGTGGAGGACAGAGGAGCCTCTTAAAGAAGAATTTACAGGTCTGTGAGAGCCAGAAATCTTGCTTGTTTGTAGGTGACCAAATACTTATTTTCCACCATAATTTGCAAATAAATTCATTAAAAATCCTACAATGTGATTTTCTGGAGAAAAAAACTCTCAATTTGTCTGTCATAGTTGACGTGTACCTATGATGAAAATTACAGGCCTCTCTCATCTTTATAAGTGGGAGAACTTGCACAATTGGTGGCTGACTAAATACTTTTTTTCCCCACTGTATAAGATAGCCCTGTTTGGTAAAAGACCATATTATGGTATGAAAAGCTCAAATAAGCAAAGAGAAACAACAGTCCATTATTACTTTAAGACATGAAGGTCAGTCAAAAGGGAACATTTCAAGAACTTTGAAAGTTTCTTCAAGTGCAGTCGCAAAATCCATCAGCGCTATGATGAAACTGGCTCTCATAGGACCGCCACAGGAATGGAAGACCCAGAGTTACCTCTGCTGCAGAGGATAAGTTCATTAGAGTTATCAGCCTCTGAAATTGCAGCCCAAATAAATGCTTCACAGAGTTCAAGTCACAGACACATCTCAACATCAACTGTTCAGAGGGGACTGTGTGAATCAGGCCTTCATGGTCAAATTTCTGCAAAGAAACCACTACTAAAGGACACCAATAATAAGAAGAGACCTGCTTGTGCCAAGAAACACGAGCAATGGACATTAGATCAGTAGAAATGTGTCCTTTGGTCTGGAGTCCAAATTGGAGATTCTTGGTTCAAACCGCTGTGTCTTTGTGAGACGCGGTGTGGGTGATCGGATGATCTCTGCATGTGTAGTTCCCACCCTAAAGCATGGAGGAGGAGGTGTTATGGTGTGGGGGTGTTTTGCTGGTGACACTGTCTGTGATTTATTTAGAATTCAAGGCACACTTAACCAGCATGGCTACCACAGCATTCTGCAGCGAAACGCCATCCCATCTGGTTTGGGCTTAGTGGGACTATCGTTTGTTTTTCAACAGGACAATGACCCAACACACCTCAAAGCTGTGTAAGGGCTATTTTACCAAGAAGGAGAGTAATGGAGTTCTGCATCAGATGAGCTGGCCTCCACAATCCCCCGCCCTCAACCCAATTGAGATGGTTTGGGTTGAGTTGGACGGCAGAGTGAAGGAAAAGCAGCCAACAAGTGCTCAGCATATGTGGGAACTCCTTCAAGACTGTTGGAAAAGCTGGTTGAGAGAATGCCACAAGCGTGCAAAGCTGTCATAAAGGCAAAGGGTGAATATTTGAAGAATCTCAAATGTTAAAAATATTTTGATTTGTTTAACAATGTTTTGGTTACTACATGATTCCATATGTGTTATTTCATAGTTTTGATGTCTTCACTATTGTTCTACAATGTAGAAAATAGTAAAAATAAAGAAAAACCCTTGAATGAGTAGGTGTGTCCAAATCTTTGACTCGTACTGTATGTATGTATGTATGTATATATATATATATATGTGTATATATATATATTTATATATATATGTATATATATATATATATATATATATATATATATATATATATATATATATATATATATATATATATATACAATTGAAGTCAGAAGTTTACATACACTTAGGTTGGAGTCATTAAAACTCATTTTTCAACCACTCCACAAATTTCTTGTTAATTAACAATAGTTTTGTTAAGTCAGTTAGGACAACTACTTTGTGCATGACACAAGTAATTTTTCCAACAATTGTTTACATACAGATTATTTCACTTATAATTCCCTGTATCACAATTCCAATGGGTCAGAAGTTTATATACACTAAGTTGACTGTGCCTTTAAACAGCTTTGAAAATTCCAGAAAATGATGTCATAGCTTTAGAAGCTTCTGATAGGCTAATTGACATCATTTGAGTCAATTGGAGGTGTACCTGTGGATGGATTTCAAGGCCTACCTTCAAACTAAGTGCCTCTTTGCTTGACATCTTGGGAAAATCAAAAGAAATCAGCCAAGACCTCAGAAAAACCATTGTAGACCTCCACAAGTCTGGTTCACATTTGGGAGCAATTTCCAAACGCCTGAAGGTACCACGTTCATCTGTACAAACAATAGTACGCAAGTATAAACACCATGGGACCACGCAGTCGTCATACCGCTCAGGAAGGAGACACATTGTGTCTCCTAGAGATGAACGTACTTTGGTGCGAGAAGTGCAAATCAATCCCAGAACAACAGCAAAGGACCTTGTGAAGATGCTGGAGGAAACAGGTACAAAAGTATCTATATCCACAGTAAAACGAGTCCTATATCGACATAAACCTAAAGGCCGCTCAGCAAGGAAGAAGCCACTACTCCAAAACCGCCATAAAAAAGCCAGACTACGGTTTGCAACTGCACATGGGGACAAAGATCATACTTTTTGGAGAAATGTCCTCTGGTCTGATGAAACAAAAATAGAACTGTTTGGCCATAATGACCATCGTTATGTTTGGAGGAGAAAGGGGGTGCTTGCAAGCCAAAGAACACCTTCCCAACCGTGAAGCACGGGGGTGGCAGCATCATGCTGTGGGGGTGCTTTGCTGCAGGAGGGACTGGTGCACTTCACAAAATAGATGGCATCATGAGGAAGGAAAATTATGTGGATATATTGAAGCAACATCTCAAGACATCAGTCAGGAAGTTAAAGCTTGGTCGCAAATGGGTCTTCCAAATGGACAATGACCCCAAGCATACTTCCAAAGTTGTGGCAAAATGGCTTAAGGACAATAAAGTCAAGGTATTGGAGTGGCCATCACAAAGCCCTGACCTCAATCCTATAGAAAATGTGTGGGCAGAACTGAAAAAGTGTGTGCGAGCAAGGAGGCCTACAAACCTGACTCAGTTACACCAGCTCTCGCAGGAGGAATGGGCCAAAATTCACCTAACTTATTGTGGGAAGCTTGTGGAAGGCTACCCGAAATGTTTTACCCAAGTTAAACAATTTAAAGGCAATGATACCAAATAATAATTGAGTGTATGTAAACTTCTGACCCACTGGGAATGTGATGAAAGAAATAAAAGCTGAAATAAATAATTATCTCTACTACTATTCTGACATTTCACATTCTTAAAATAAAGTGGTGATCGTAACTGACCTAAGACAGGGAATTTTTACTAGGATTAAAAGGTGTATGTAAACTTCCGACTTCAACTGTATATATATACATGTATGTGTATTTATAAATATTGGCAAATAAAAAATGGACTCATGACCCCCCGTAACCTTGCGACCCCGACTTTGAGAACCACTGAGCTATAAAATGTATTATTTGTCTAATATGTATGTGTTTATTCCTTCACAACTAGGATGTTGCTGGGCCCAGTACAGGCAGTGTGTTCCCCTCTTCAGCAAGACAAAGGAGCTTATCGTGGACTACAGGAAACGGAGGGCCGAGCACACCCCAATCCACATCGATGGGGCTGTAGTGGAGCAGGTCGAGAGCTTCAAGTTCCTAGGTGTCCACATCACTAAGGAATTATCATGGTCCACGCACACCAACACATTTGTGAAAAAGACACAACAATGCCTCTTCCCCCTCAGGATTCTGAAAGGATTTGGCATGGGCCCTCATATCCTCAGAAAGTTAGACAGCTGCACTATTGAGAGCATCTTGACTGGCTGCATCACCGCTTGGTATGGCAACTGCTTGGCATCTGACTGCTAGGTGCTACAGAGGGTAGTGCGTACGGCCCAGTACATCACTGGGGCCGAGTTCCCTGCCATCCAGGACCACTAAACCAGGCGGTGTCAGAGGAAGGGCGCAAAAATGGTCAAAGACTCCAGCCACCCAAGTCATAGACTGTTCTCTCTGCTACCGCACAGCAAGCGGTACCGATGCACCAAGTCTGGAACCAACAGGACCCTGAACAGCTTCTACTTCCAAGCCATAAGACTGCTAAATAGTTAGTAAAATAGTTAACCAAATAGCATTGACCCTTTTTGCAGTAACTCTTTTGACTCATCACATACACTGCTGCTACTGCTAATTATATATCCTGTTGCCTAGTCACTTTATCCCTACCTATACAGTGGGGAGAACAAGTATTTGATTCACTGCCGATTTTGCAGGTTTTCCTACTTACAAAGCATGTAGAGGTCTGTCATTTTTATCATAGGTACACTTCAACTGTGAGAGATGGAATCTAAAACAAAAATCCAGAAAATCACATTGTATGATTTTTAAGTAATTAATTTACATTTTATTGCACGACATAAGTATTTGATCACCTACCAACCAGTAAGAATTCCGGCTCTCACAGACCTGTTCGTTTTTCTTTAAGAAGCCCTCCTGTTCTCCACTCATTACCTGTATTAACTGCACCTGTTTGAACTCGTAACCTGTATAAAAGACACCTGTCCACACACTCAATCAAACAGACTCCAACCTCTCCACAATGGCCAAGACAAGAGAGCTGTGTAAGGACATCAGGGATAAAATTGTAGACCTGCACAAGGCTGGGATGGGCTACAGGACAATAGGCAAGCAGCTTGGTGAGAAGGCAACAACTGTTGGCGCAATTATTAGAAAATGGAAGAAGTTCAAGATGACGGTCAATCACCCTCGGTCTGGGGCTCCATGCAAGATCTCACCTTGTGGGGCATCAATGATCATGAGGAAGGTGAGGGATCAGCCCAGAACTACACGGCAGGACCTGGTCAATGACCTGAAGAGAGCTGGGACCACAGTCTCAAAGAAAACCATTAGTAACACACTACGCCGTCATGGATTAAAATCCTGCAGCGCACGCAAGGTCCCCCTGCTCAAACCAGCGCATGGCCAGGCTCGTCTGAAGTTTGCCAATGACCATCTGGATGATCCAGAGGAGGAATGGGAGAAGGTCATGTGGTCTGATGAGACAAAAATTGAGATTTTTGGTCTAAATTCCACTCGCCGTGTTTGGAGGAAGAAGAAGGATGAGTACAACCCCAAGAACACCATCCCAACCGTGAAGCATGGAGGTGGAAACATCATTCTTTGGGGATGCTTTTCTGCAAAGGGGACAGGACGACTGCACCGTATTGAGGGGAGGATGGATGGGGCCATGTATCGCGAGATCTTGGCCAACAACCTCCTTCCCTCAGTAAGAGCATTGAAGATGGGTCATGGCTGGGTCTTCCAGCATGACAACGACCCGAAACACACAGCCAGGGCAACTAAGGAGTGGCTCCGTAAGAAGCATCTCAAGGTCCTGGAGTGGCCTAGCCAGTCTCCAGACCTGAACCCAATAGAAAATCTTTGGAGGGAGCTGAAAGTCCGTTTTGCCCAGCGACAGCCCCGAAACCTGAAGGATCTGGAGAAGGTCTGTATGGAGGAGTGGGCCAAAATCCCTGCTGAAGTGTGTGCAAACCTGGTCAAGACCTGCAGGAAACGTATGATCTCTGTAAATGTAAATGTAAATGTAATTGCAAACAAAGGTTTCTGTACAAAATATTAAGTTCTGCTTTTCTGATGTATCAAATACTTATGTCATGCAATAAAATGCAAATTAATTACTTAAAATTCATACAATGTGATTTTATGGATTTTTGTTTTAGATTCCGTCTCTCACAGTTGAAGTGTACATATGATAAAAATGACAGACCTCTACATGCTTTGTAAGTAGGAAAACCTGCAAAATCGGCAGTGTATCAAATACTTGTTCTCCCCACTGTACATATATACCTCAATTACCTCGTGTCCCTGCATATCGACTCGGTACTGGTACCCCGTGTATATAGCCAAGTTATCGTTACTTATTTTGTATTTATTCCTTGTGTTATTATTTTTCTATTATTTCTCTTTTTTCTCTCTACATTGTTGGGAGGTGCCCCATATGTAAGCATTTCACTGTTAGTCTACACCTGTTATTTACAAAGCATGTGATCTTCTGGTCTCAGTGATGCTAGGTGTAGCACAGACAGCTCAGCTGCTGCAGGAGAGTCAAGTGGAGTGGAGGTAGGAAGACAACACAAAGAGAGAGACACACACTGACACACACACACACGGTCAATACTGCTGCTACTATTTACTTTATTGCACAGCCCAGCATTTTCTGTAGTATTCATAGTACACTGAGAACACCTGCTCTTTCCAAAACATTAAGAACACCTTCTCTATCCATGACATAGACTGACCAGGTGAATCCAGGTGAAATCTAAGATCCCTTATTGATGTGATGTGGGTGATGTGGGCTGGTGTGGCTAAAATGCCAGGGCTGAATTTTGGATCCTGCCAACATATTCTGCAATTGTGGCTTGGTAGCCTACTCTTGTGGCATGCAGGCTTATTGCAGAAGAAACAAGTAGCCTTGACAATGGAAAGGGAAATTGAAAGGGAAAGGGGGATAACCTAGTCAGTTGTAGAACTGAATGCATTCAACTGAAATGTGTCTTCCACATTTAACCCAACCTCTCTGAATCAGAGAGGTGCAGAGGGCTGCCTTAATTGACATCGATGTACAAGTCTGTTATTCTGTCTGACTATGAATTAAACTATAAATTGGTTATAGGCTTTGAAGATGCATATTTTATATGAAGGGATAGAGGACCTTATTTCTAATGCCAGTTTATTGGTGAAAATTTACACTTTTTAATGCTGCAAATAAATTAGATAATTTTACAGTGAAAATCAGTGAAAAATGTAAAAATGATGTTATCATACTTAATTGGCTTTTATCTTATACTAAAGATGCAGTCCGGGATCTTAAGCACAACAGAATACTAACATATCATATGAATTGGATGACCCGTTTTGGCTCGTGAGCTCCATTTTCAAAACTTCTGGCTGAAATTATAGAAATGTTCTGGAGCGTCACGTTAAACAATTAAACATATGCCTATACATTTAACCCTTAATAAATGCATTGTTCACTAACAAATGAGTTAATCAATTAAAGAAAACATACATATCGAATAACGATATCTGGATGTAACCTAGTCAGTGACATTTGGCATATGTAAACAAGGCCTACAACCAAAACAGTTGATTTGATTCCCGATTGTAACCAAAGCCAATTAGGCTAATTTATAGCAAAAATGGTGGCTTCCGGCGTTGATAATACATTTAATTGATGCATTTTTATTCCATTTGAATTCGTTGAATATTCCATATGCTATGAGTATGTTATTATTAATTAGAATCTCCATATGAAGAAATATAAATGATATATTAGCATCGGAATAGTACAACTGACATATGAAAGCACACAACGCGGAGCTTGCCACTGTGCCATGTGTACCATATCAGGAGTGGAAACGCCACGCAGTCGTAATGAATCCAGAGACCCCCAAAAATGCTAGAGCCTTGGTGCCAAGGTGCATCACAAATTACGCGCGAAGGGAATCAAAATGTACTTTGACTCCCAGCACAAAAGAGATCAGAGCAAGCGTTGAGAGATTGAGAGATTAAACAAAGCAATATCACTAGGGATAAACAGCGACATGAATACATAGAATACATAAATAATGGTTTTGAAATAACTTTTACCAATTACAAATAAACTGACAAACAGGAGACAAAGCTATTACTGTGGTGTTTGTGGTGGTGGGGTGACGTGTGTGTTTATCCACAGGTGATGATTCATTTAAAGAAGACAAGAGCAAATGTTGGAGAGCTAGGATACAAGATACCACTAAACTCTGTTCAACTGAACCTCACACTATCATATTTCATCCATGAGCAAAGACGTCCTGGGCAACCCTATGTTTAATGCATGAGCTAACATTATTCCAGACAGACGACGTAGATGATAAATATGCATTTATTCAATTAAGGGTATTACATGACTTTTTATTTGCATACAGATTTAGGACGTATCAAGGCTCTTTCTTGTTTGTGCTGCGATGGGGCCTTTTCTGCACCCCGTTGTTTAAATGAATAGATTATAGGCTCTATGTGTAACTACATCCTACCATGGTACACCTTCATACACGTCGAAATCACGAGGTATTTGAGTTTAGGTATTCAATGTAAAGTCATTTAGAAATGTTGTGACGGTTTCTTTCCAAATGTTTTCGTTTCATTGTTACAGGTTAATGTATTTCACTGTTCTTCATTTGGTTCTCTGTTAAGCCTGCATAAGCTGTTGTAATAGACCATACTACATATTGTTGACTGAACATAGACTTAATTCATTAGCAAGTGATATCCGGGTCCCTTTTACCTCAAACAAGTGGCAAGGACTCGAATGCTATTTCAGTTTAATCAGTGTTTTGCGTACAGTTTTTTCCCCTCTTGCATAAAGTCGTTTTCGTTTGTTGTTTTGCAACTTCTTTCCAAGGCGAATTTCTATCCTAATAACTAAAATGTGACATCATTACATATATTAGTTTATCGTCCCCTCTTTTAAACTACAGAGTAGACTAATTGATATCTGAAAAGACGCACATGACTTTTAACATCTCTCACATTCAAAAGCTTAGCCTATCAATAAAATAACCACAAAAATGATATAGACCTACAGGTTTCATGTTTTGAAATTAGAGTAGGATGAAATTAATATTCGATTATGCAAACAAACATGCATTATGTTTTGAAACTTGTCCAATAAATTAGATAATCCATGTTGTGTCATTTGACATCCTGCAGCAGCCAGCTTTTCCCGCCATATCACTCCTTATGAGCGAGAAATAGAGCCGCTGGCCCCCGCATGAGCAGGTCTCGGATGCCAGCCTCGAATGCCAGGGCTCACCGGTGTTCAGCGGGTGACGCTGTAGCTTCACACACACACACACAGACACGGCTCAGGGGGCGCGCGCACACACAAACACTAATTATATAAATCAGAAGGGAGTGGTTGAAGTATTCAATGAACAGGGAAATTATAAGCTACAAAAAGACCTCAGTTCACATCGATTTGGAAACCTCAAGACACAGCACCTATTAAGGGCAAAAATAGGTGTCATTTGCATCAAGCTATTTTTGTGTTTGCTTGAGGATTAGTTCAAAAAATGGATTGCTACATCAAAACTACATCATTTGCTACATCACAACCCAAGTAAAATGTGGGAGGCCTAACTCTTGTTGTGTTGAATGGTTGAATACAAGCTTCACGAATCATTATTTTTTACTCAAAAGATCGGAGGAGTATTTTTTGTTTGTTTTATCCTTCTCCAACCCCGTTATTTTCTCAGATTCTTCGGGGGAGGTTAAGTGATACACAATAACATATCGTTTGAATGTAGGACCGAAAATGTGCCAAATGCTTCGCTAGTCTTGGCACTGGCAGCATGCGCTAGCGCCTTTGGCAAGCGCAAAGACTCCAAGCTTGCCAAAGTGAATGTGTTGGACATGCTTAAATGTTATGCCTGCGGAGCAAGAATATCCTTGAAGCCTCCAACACAGAATCAAAAACACATGTAACCTATCAATGAATTCACATCCCAGACCAATTCTCTCGTTTGACATCGACCCCGCCTACTGGAATAGGCCTAACCAAACAAATAGGTTAGTTCAGCTAAATTTTACTCAGTGATTTAGCAAAACGTCATTATGCCTTTTCCGGCCCTTTCTTTCTCTTCATAGACGGGAAATCTTCCCGAGGTAGATGTTGACTGTAAGTAGTCATGAAGTTAATATGCCACTTCCCCGCAAGATCACAGCTCTCATTAAGACCTGTTTGAAGCGTGGGGCCTGATAAATAAGGACCAGAGCGGCACACAGGCCACTAACGAGGCTCGAGCTCTAGCATATATTCTCTGAGAGGTGATGTTTGTGAGTTTGAAGAGAGTTGAAGAAACTTAAACAATGTGGTGGACATAACTGACATTATTCTACATTTAAAGGGGCAATCTGCAATTTTAAACAATAACTGCCACTGCCACTGTTTAGGTAAAAAGCTGAGGGATGGAGCAGGAGAAATGTAACCACAATATCCATGATATTAAAAATATAGTTTTCACCATGTTTACATTTACTTTGTTTACAAACATTGGAGTAAAACAAGCTTATATTTTGGAATCTGATGGGTACGACAGTTGAACCAAGTTCATGAGGCATTTATAAGTTATATTCTTCAAGAATCACTTCATGTCATGACATGGTCGATGTAAATATGAATATGACCCCAATTAGAAACTCATTGTGTAGCCTAGGCTATAACCTACCTGATAGGCTTATGATATACTGTACATCATTAAATACTTTAATGTTGATAGCCTAATGGAGCAAGTCATTACAGCGGTGACATAGGGAAAATGTATCCTCTTGACCTAGATTCTGTATAAGGCAGAGGATGTGGTATCCTCTAAATATCCGATTAATTGGAGAATTATGAAGTTGCAAAATACGCACTATTTGTTACTATTAATTTATTTACAACACAACTGTAAAAAAAAATAATGCAAATGAGTCGAAAGTGTGGTTATAGCATAACCATGTTAATAAATAGGCTATAACATGGAAATGCATAAACATCATTCCCTATTTGATAACGTAGCTATAACATAATGGTACACTATAGGCTATTGAAAGCAGATGTTTCATTAAGTAGATTTTTGGTTATTAGTAAAATGGTTATTAGCGATTAGTATAATATTATGGATATTATCAGCGATTAGTATGCTAAAACTATTATATTTACTAGTCATTGAGTTGACTTTGGTCGCTACTGTGAAATGTAACTAACTGTGCAATTTAAAAGGGTCTTGCAAGGTACGTCATGGATATTGAGATTACAGGGTCGCGCAATAACAGTATGTGCAATGTTCAGGGGCTGTAATATTGAGCATATGAAATAAGGCTGGGAGTAAAGTTAGGTTGTAGTGGAGTGGTAAAAGTCCTTGATATGTCAATTTTTGTTTTTGTTTGTTCATGAATGTGTATGTTTTATGTCTCTCTGTCTGTCATGAATTCGTTTCCTATCCCAGTGCATTTTCTTGTACGTAAAACAAATAGCCTATCTGTGAAAATCAGACACTAAAGAAATACCTAATCTATCTAATCTACTGAAACGTAACATGTTATTTATTTGTTTTATGGGACGCTGCATCTTACTCTGTTTGCATGCTATAGGCAGAACTATATTGTGCCATCATGGCCGTAACTACATATGCGGACACGGAAGTCCGGACCTATATAATTGTTTCTAATTAAAAAAAATATATAAATAATAATACAAATATATATTTTGTACACAATAAAGAAAATCAATTACGGGTCAACATCGAAATATTGCTCTCAGCGTTGATCAAAGCTCAGAACGCTTATATTCTCAATCTGACTGAGTACTAATCGCGCCTGCCTCTGTAAACGAGTAATATCATGAACAGTGATTTGTTCGTTATGTTCGCCTACGTCCCCCGGATTGGCCTTTTTAGCAGCACATTCACCACTCTCTCAAACGGTTAATTCCACCCTCTCGCGGCACAGGCCGAGGGCCTGAGATGTGAAAGGAACTACCTCAGCTTGCAGTCGGCTCAAGTAGGCGCCTTGAGACGCTGCTGACAGTTTGTTTGCAAGATGCTGGACAAAAGGCAATTTTAAAACCGTCCTGCGACTCCTGCTATGTCTACAGACATCCCCCAAGCAAACAAAAACCGAGTCTCGGAGAATGAGTGCACAACTTGTAAATAGTCGCTTAAAGATACAGTATGTCAGTCAGTCAGGTGGATAGCTGTCGGTAGAGACTTCTATGGCAGTAATGTTGAGGGGTCTGGCTAGCATTACTTAGCCAGCTAGAAGGTTGGACGAAGTAAGAGGCTAAAGTTAACGTTAAACGAAGCCTCCTATCTCAGCAAGAGCACAAAATACGCTACAGTACTAAGTTCACATAATAACTTTGCTTTATAGAGAGTAGGCTACTGAGACAGACAGTGATGTGGTGCTCAGTGGGGAGGCTGAAGCACGCTGCAATGTATGCTGAGGAAGCAAGCAGAGAGAGGTTAGTACAAACTTGGGTTTGGGCCCAATGTGGCATCCCTTGAGAAAAGCTGTACTAATCTTAACAAACAAGTTAGGAACTTAAAAAGAAGAAGATATGTTTCAATATCAACATCTCCACATGGCCTATCTTCCCTATAGAACTACATTACAATGCAATCAAAATAAAAACAATACAATTCTAAAAAAAGTCATACATTTTGGTTTGTAGCTGATGCTAGGTGTTAGTGTGAATCATTTCTCATATTTTCCCGCTTTCAGGGGTATAACATTACAGTTGTACAGTTAAACGACACTGACACTGGAGGTGGCTTATGGTAGAGAAATGAACATTCAATTATCTGGCAACAGCTCTGGTGGACATTCCTGCAGTCAGCATGCCAATTTCACACTCCCTCATAACTTGAGACATCTGTGGCATTGTATTGTGTGACAAAACTGCACATTTTAGAGTGGCCTTTTATTGTCCCCAGAACAAGGTCCACCTGTGTAATGATCATCGTATTCTTGATATGTCACACCTGTCAGGTGGATGGATTATCTTGGCAAAGGATAAATGCTCACTAACAGGGATGTGCACATTTCAGCTCATGAAACATGGAACCAACACTTTACCTGTTGGGTTTATATTTTTGTTCAGTACACTTTTCTCATTTGGCACACGTGCCCATGTGTGTGTGTGCATCAACAGTAGGCTCCCATCCTCACGTGACTAAACAAAACGAATCCTCACATAACAAGCAAAGTAACACTTTTCGGTTGAGTGATAGGACTCTTCAAATCAAATGTTATTTGTCACATGCACCGAATACAACAGGTGTAAACTTTGCCATGAAATGCTTGCTTACCTGCCCTCCCCTACGATGCAGATTTTAAACAAATGAAAAAATAGTAACACAAGAGGAATAAAATACACAAGAATGAAGCTATCTATATACAGGGAGTATATAGAGTATACCAGTATCAGATCAATGTGCAGGGGTACGAGGTATTTGATGTAGATATGTACATAATGGCAGGGTAAAGTGACTAGGCACCAGGATGGACAATAATAACAGTAAAATAAAGAACAGAGTATCAGCAGCATAGTGTGTGTGTGTGTGTGCATGCGTGCGTGCGTGTGTATGTGTGTGTGTCGGTATGCTTGTGTGTATATGTGAATGTGTATGGGTTTTGTGTGAGCGTGTGAGTGAAGGGTGTGTGAGCGAGTGTGAATAGTGTGTATATATAGTATTGTGAGTGTGCTCAGAGTCAGTGCAAGATAGGGTCAATGCAGATAGTCCGGGTAACCATTTCATTAACTATTTAGCAGTCTTATGGCTTAGGGGTAGAAGCTGTCTCGGAGCCTGTTGGTCCGAGAGCCGATGCTCCGGTACCGTTTGCTGGACGGTGGCAGAGTGATGGCTTGGGTGGCTGAAGTCTTTGGCCATTTTTCGGGCATTCCTCTGTCATGCTGTCTCTATTGAGGATTATTGCGGTGACATAAACATGCAATAGGTCTATAGGCAATGTTTATGTGCATCAAATCAAATCAAAGTAATTTGCATACTGATTTACCAAATGATTACAAAAAAAACGAAATAACTTTTTATATTTCGAGGCCTCATTTGGCCATGAGTCCCAGAAAGTTTGCCAATATACCCACTCTGACAGATGAAGAAATGTGGAGGTAAAACCAATGTAAGGCCACGCTCAATGGCTATTAATTACATGGATTAATCACAAGGTATTCTGCTGCAGCCCCCGTGCTGGTGGTATGATGTCGGGGTCGACCGAGAACCCTTGTCCCCTGCGGTCGAAGGCGTTGTTCTTCTTTGTTGGAGTTTAGTCACGGCTGTTGCGACGGCGCTGGTCCAGGCATTGTGTTGTCCAATATGCCTGTCGGGGTTGCTAACAGATGGTACAGGAGTCAGCGGCTGCAGCTAGAGGATGACGTTGCTAAGAGGTGCAGTGAGGTAATGGAGGACCTGTGATTTGTTCACCTGTCACTTTCCCTTTGTTGAGATGAATGGCGCTCAACCGTGGAGTCAGACACTGGCCGTCTGTCTGGGGTGTAGTTTAATTTCGATTTTTGACTCATTCTTCTTTCACACAATCAGTTGGCTACAAAGCTATAAATAGGCATAATTATTTAAAGAAATTGAACAACAATGGTGTTATTAATAATGTAGCGGTAATATTAATTACAATGACATAACAAGACAAGCGACAATCAAGCACACACACACACGGTCCACTGCACTGTGCCAGCCATGCTATAGTGCACTCACCGTCCAAGGTGATAAGCTCAGAAAGCGTCATAACATCCTATTTGAATCAGAGTATTCTGGGTTCAAATTCAATCAGTAGGATTGATATGAACTCACCGTAAACAGTATTCTATTATTTTCAGTCCAATACAATTGTTCGTAAGTCTATTTCTAGACTAGGTAGACCCCTCACATGCCTCTAGTGTAATTTGACAAGGACACAAATTGGAGTGTGATTGAATTCTAGCATCTATAGCTTTTGGTTTAGCGTATCGTCATGGTGGTGTATCGTCATTGGCAGCTATAAGAGCTGAATTGCAGTGTACAGTCCATACCTAAACAAATAATTAAATAAACAAATAATGTTTCTACTGTAAGTGTGGATACCATGCTGCAAATATGTGTTCTGACATCACACAATTTCCAATAAGTGGACGAGACATCACCATAATATTCTATGCACAAAATACATGTTTTGAATAGGTTATTAATGTTTGCTAACTTTTATTCATTTAATGTAAACACTAGTCTAAATGTCCTGAGATTAAATGACAAAACATAACAATAATCCTTATGGCTATTATAGAAATTATTAAAGATAATTAGGCCTTCTTCTTCCTAATCATTGCCTTGCAAAGTCTCGGTGACGTCGACCACCAACATAAGGAAAGTAAAAGAAAATGCCCATATGGAAAAGGTAACGCTGAACAACACCAATAGATAACGTATTAATTTTGGCTTTAAACTGTTAAAGGGGGCTGAACTTTCTGCTATGGCCTCCTTTTTTGGCTTGCTCATTAAGAAATGCTAGCGGCCATGACTGAAGCCAAACGAGAGTGTGGTTTGATGTGGGTGTTTCTTTGGTACGTCTTTGCCATTCAATCACAACAAACAAGTACAGCAGTGAGTAGTGACAGCGAGGTAAACTAAGCTAGCTTTGGAGAGAAGTTTTGAAGTAGAGGACTTCTCCCCCCCTGACTGACTTGCCATCTCAAGATGGTCAGAGACTGTTTCTCTGCATGACAATTCTGCCTAGGCGTTGCAACCACATGCTAAGGGGAAAAAAAGGGGCATGTATGTTGACATAATTGTAATCGAAAACCAACCTTTGTGTAAATTGTGAGTTCTCACAAAACTCTGTTTTAGACTAGACTGACTTTATGACCAAAATTATCCTATTTACACTTTGTAGCAAATTTTGACACTATAATAAATGTTTATGACTCATATCGATGCCACCACATAGGCAGTTTTCAAAAGGAGAAGTTGCTTTTTGGATTCAGTTTGATTCAGCCGCTTGAGCTACATTGTAATGAGAATCATTTTGGTGACATTTGCAAACCAATGAACGACTGAAAGGGCTACGTGACGTAGCCTATGAGTCCCTGTAGAAAAGGCCCAGAGAGGCCAACTTAAGACATTTAAACGTGTTAACCCTGGCAAGGCTGCCGGGCCAGACCGCATTCCTAGCTGCATCCTCAGAGCATGCACAGACCAGCTGGCTGGTGTGTTTACGGACATATTCAATCTCTCCCTATCCCAGTCTGCTGTCCCCACATGCTTCAAGATGGCCACCATTTTTTCCTGTACCCAAGAATGCAAAGGTAACTGAACTGAATGACTATCGCCCCATAGCACTCACTTCTGTCATCATGAAGTGCTTTGAGAGACTAGTCATGGATCATATCACCTCCACCTTACCTGTCACCCTAGACCCACTTCATGATGGGTCACCCTAGACCCACTTTTGTGTATGGGTGGTCCTCTGTAGCTCAGCTGGTAGAGCACGGCGCTTGTAACGCCAAGGTAGTGGGTTCGATCCCTGGGACTACCCATACACAAATAATGTATGCACGCATGACTGTAAGTCGCTTTGGATAAAAGCGTCTGCTAAATGGCATATTATTTATTTATTATTATTTCTTCAATTTGCTTACCGCCACAATAGGTCCACAGACGATGCAATCACACTGCACAGTGCCCTATCCCATCTGGACAAGAGGAATACCTATGTAAGAATGCTGTTTATTGACTATAGCTCAGCATTCAACACCATAGTACCCTCCAAGCTCATCATTAAGCTTGAGGCCCTGGGTCTCAACCCCGCCCTGTGCAATTGTGTCCTGGACTCCCTGACGGGCCGCCCCCAGGTGGTGAAGGAAGGAAACAACATCTCAACTTCACTGATCCTCAACACTGGGGCCCCACAAGGGTGTGTGCTCAGCCCACTCCTGTACTCCCTGTTCACCCTTGACTGCGTAACCATGCACGCCTCCAACTCAATCATCAAGTTTGCAGACTACACAACAGTAGTAGGCTTGAGTACCAACAACGATGAGACAGCCTACAGGGAGGAGGTGAGGGCTCTCGGAGTGTGGTGTCAGGAAAATAACCTCTCACTCAATGTAAACAAAACAAAGGAGATGATCGTGGACTTCAAGAAACAGCAGAGGGAGTACCCCCCCTATCCACATCAACGGAACCGCACTGGAGAAGGTGGAAAGTTTGAAGTTCCTCTGCGTACATATCACTGACAAACTGAAATGGTCCCCCCACACAGACAGTGTGGTGAAGAACGCGCAACAGCGTCTCTTCAACCTCAGGAGGCTGAAGAAATGTTGCCTGTCACCTACAACACTCAAAAACTTTTACAGATGCACAACTGAGAGCATCATGTCGGGCTGTATCACCGCCTGGTACGGCAACTGCACCGCCCACAACCGCAGGGCTCTCCAGAGGGTGGTGCGGTCTGCACAACGCATCACCGGGGGAAAACTACCTGCCCTCCGGGACACCTACAGCACCCAATGTCACAGGAAGGCCAAAAACATAATCAAGGAACCCGAGCCACTGCCTGTTCACCCCGCTATCATCCAGAAGGCAAGGTCAGTACAGGTGAATCAAAGCTGGGATCGAGAGACTGAAGAACAGCTTCTATCTCAAGGCCATCAGACTGTTAAACAGCCATCACTAGCACAGAGGCGCTGCTGCCTACATACAGACTTGAAAATCTTGGCCACTTTAATAAATGGAACTTTAATAATGTTTCCATATCTTGCATTACTCTTCTCAAATGTATATACTGTATTCTATACTATCATAATATTGTTTACATATCTTGCATTACCCATCTCATATGTACAGTATATACTGTATTCTATAGTATATATTGCATCTTAGCCTATGTCGCTCTGACAATGACATTGCTCATCCATATATTTTACATTTAACATTTTAGTCATTTAGCAGATGCTCTTATCCAGAGTCACTTACAGGAGCAATTAGGGTTAAGTGCCTTGCTCAAGGGCACATCGACAGATTTTCCACCTAGTCTGCTCGGGGATTAGAACCAGCGACCTTTCGGTTACTGGCACAAAGCTCTTAACCACTAAGCTACCTGCCGCCCATTTATATATTCTTTACTTAGATTTGTGTGTATTAGATATTTGTTGTGGAACTGTTAGATATTACTTGCTAGATAATACTGCACTGTCGGAACTAGAAGCACAAGCATTTCGCTACACTCGCAAGGCCATCTGCTAACCATGTGACCAATACATTTGATTTGATTTGATTTGAGTGTAGCTATAGGTACGGAGGTGGGAAGCGAAGCGAGGCTGAGGCCGCTTCGGGGAGTCTTGACAAGGGATTTGTACACATCGAACCAGTAGTCAACTCCTCCCTCTAAATTGTACACACACATAGGGCTCAGTGCTCGCTTTGCCGAAGAGCTGGATACCCGTAAGAAAACAACGTCTGTTTTGCAATAACCCTTGGACACGAACATTTGTGTGTTTTTATGCATTCGTTCGTCGTGTTTGTTATTCTTTTATTTTTGATTGATATTCGTTTTGCATCCACGAGCAGCATTGAAATTCGCTGTTATGATTCGAGTCTCGGAGCAACTCAAGAGTGGAGGCCAGGAGACCCACCACAAGTCATCTACAATTCTGCCGTGTTTTTAGTTTTTTCCCACCTTTCTCTATTGTCTCTTGGAATACGTATTTACTCCTCCATTTTTGTCCTAATGCAAGTTGAACGTTTTCAGTAGTTCTCGACCACTTTTATCTGATGACAGTGTGAAGTTGGTGCATTTTTCTGCATCCTGAAATCTGCAAATTGAGAGAGATTATTTGATTCAGAATTTACATTGTGGTTTGCTGGTATGTTTATATAATTCTTCTGATCTATTGGTTGTAAATAGGGGGCTATTTTGTATTTGATAACGTGTTCAAAGATGGTGTAAACTACAGCCTATACGCCATATAGAAATCGTAATATTTACTATAATCATGTCTGAAATTAAAGACCAAAATCACAGTGTTGGAAAGGAAAATATGTTTCCCCCCAAATCTTTGTCCTTTATCGTAGCCTACAATCTTTCTCGGCTTGGATTTTTTGACTTCCGAAACCAATAGATGGGAGACATTCACTTGAAATGCATGGGCTAGATTTGCGTCTTATGGAAGTTTTGGCTTGCAGATTTGAGGGAGACGCTTGCAAGTGTAGCCCTCCAGCCTCCACTATGCTCTTCCATGGGCTGCCCGGAGGCGAGATGCAGGGGGTCATCGACGAGATCGGCCGGAGGGCGAAGGGCGATTCTACCGCCATCAGTTCGGCCATAGACATGGGGGAAACGGAGACGGTGGGTGAATTCTTTACTAAAGAAGGACCTGTGCTGTTCAGGCATGTGAAAGCACAAATAAAGCGTTCATTTCGAGGGAATACGGTCAGAAAGTAAACTGCGATTAAAATATATTCATTCATAAGCTAGAAAGCAGCACATTGCTTGCATGTTAGCGTTCACATTTGCTAACCCTGTGTGCGTAAAGTGTCATTATTCATGACCTATTGGCAAGTATTTCGTATGCCTCTGAAACAACATGTTACAATAACTTTAGAATTGTATTCACGAAGTTTCCTTTCAGATACATGTAGACTACATAGGCCCACTTAGATAATAAAACAAATATATATAGTAAAAACTCTAAACATTTTATTTTACACTGCATGGTATGTCTGTCTGCCCATTTTAAGGCCATGCATGTTCATTCATAACTCAATAATTAATTCTAACAGATAATAATCTTGATCACTTTGAACCCAGCAAGGCACGAAACATATAGGCCTAACTTCTAAAACATAAACAGGCTTCTCGTTTGTTGTAAAAAACGAACAAATCGTTTTTCAATAGGCGTAGCTCACGTGCTCATGTCCATTCAGCTCTCCAATTGAAGTATTAAATATCCAAAGGAAAATACGTTTATTTCACAGAAGCATTCGAATTATAATGCTTGATCTGTGATTATTTTTTTATTCGTTTATTAGGCCTAATCAAATACGTTTTGCAATATTTTGGTTGTTAACAAGATTCCTTAATTGATGATAAAATTGAGTGTTTCACGTGAATAAATACCCTTGGAAAAATATTTGAATTTGACATTTTCCTTTCATTTAGTTGTTACATTTTTCTAATATATGACACACATGCCTCAACAAAAAATAAGGTTTCTGGTGCATTTACATGTTAGGCCACATTTTAGGCCTACGTGTTACATCATGCCACATTTAGGTTATATCTAGTGTTACCATTGTATCTATTGCTTTCATGGCTGCAAGCAGACAGACTTATGAACAAATATGAAATATGTGTGCGCAAAATGTTCACTGTTATACAGTATTGGCCTTGACATCGCTTGGTGACATACTATCGAACATGTGTTCTTATTGTAAACATAAAACTGATTTCCCTTTCCCTCTTCAGAGTATTACGTCCATCAACAGCGACCGTGTGGCCTTATGCGCGGGCTGCGGGGGGAAAATATCTGACCGTTACTACTTGCTTGCGGTGGACAAACAGTGGCACATGCGCTGTCTCAAGTGCTGCGAGTGTAAACTCAACCTCGAGTCAGAGCTTACCTGTTTCAGTAAAGACGGCAGCATCTATTGCAAAGAAGATTACTACAGGTAACCATGACACAAGGCTACAGCTATAACAAAAACAACAACAACAACAACAACAACTGGCCAAGAAAGCATATAAACGAGAGCTTTCCAATTAGGTATTGGTATACAACTAGCATTCTATCTAGGCAACTTATTACAAACACTTCAAAGCCCCAGCTACTCCATTGACAATCCTGAAACCAATTTCAGATAGTCAGTGATGGTAGGCTAATCTTCCCAAAACATGGTAGCTTGTTTGCTACTATTCCATGACTCTGGTAGGCCTATTCTTGTTCTTGATGCTCTACTTAGTCTAAACGAAAACATCATATTTTGAAGTGGCAAAAGGACAAGAATGAAACAAAAAAATAGGAAGGCCTGAAGGCATGCAGCCTTTTACGCATGATAATGAATATGCCTGTATTGCTTAATAACAACTTTAGATCAACCTTCTTCATCATAATGTCCACAAGCTAAAGTTTGTTGACCCTGTTGTGAATCTAAATTCTGTACGTGTTTGTGTCATCCGCTCTCTTCTCCCAAGCAGGAGGTTTTCCGTCCAAAGGTGCACCCGTTGCCATCTCGGGATCTCGGCGTCGGAGATGGTCATGCGGGCGAGGGACTTGGTCTACCACTTGAACTGTTTCACCTGTACAAGCTGCAACAAAATGCTCAGGACCGGAGACCACTTCGGAATGCGGGACAGTCTTGTGTACTGCCGGCTCCACTTTGAGACACTCATACAAGCGGAATATCAAGCGCATTTCAATCACGCGGGGGATGTAGCCTCGGGCAAAGGACTTGGCGCGGGCAGCATGGGAAACTCGCCGGGGCTGTCCTACTACAACGGCGTCGGGACCGTGCAGAAAGGAAGGCGGAGGAAAAGGAAAAGTCCCGGGCCTAGAGCAGATCTGGCGGCTTACAACGCAGGTAGGACGAGTTTGTACCGGTTAACCGTTAATGGTTATGGTCATTTAAATCTACAAAAAGTGCCACAAAAAAAACTCACAATTGTGAGGCCTATTTTATTTCACAGTGTGTGTGATTTCTCTATTGGAATGAAAGACAATAAAGAGCAAAATAGTGGATTGATGGACTAATTTGAAATATTTTGTTTTGATGGAAATCTACCCTTGTCGCTTATTTCGATAGGACTGGGTTACTTACTTTCAATCAAAATTAACATAGGCCTATTTGTCTGCACCGTTTTGGGAAATATAGAATGGCTATAACAACGTCGTCTTTTTTAAACAAAGTTAATCAATTTAATCAACTAAATAGTTCCTTCTTATTTTTTCTAATAAAAAATATTTTACGCAATAGCTAATGAATTGCGCAATGTTGTGCTTTGGACGATTTTATGCACAGACTAGGCCTGCCATGTTTTAAATCGGGTGGATATGTATATGTTGATTTATTGAAGAACTCACCTTTCTGAGACACTTATTCTAACAAGATTTAATGTTTGGTCAAAGATGTGAGGGAAAGTGAGAAGTTCAATGGAAGCCTCTGTTGATTTGTGGAATGGGAGCGCGCTTGGTCCACTTCCAATCTAATAGATTTGGATAACATATCCTAAGATACAAATGCAAGATGAACATGCACAGACCACAAACCAACGCATTAATCAATTAAAAGAGAACCTGCTTCTGAAGGTCTACTCAATTCTGCATGTCCTCCTGCATGTTCCATTACAGGCTACAGTGACGGTTTGCGTAATAACAACCTCTTGAAACACTCCATTGAATTCTTTTTGAAAATGTTAAACTTTTTCCACTGAACATTACGTTTGCAAGCTCATACACAGTCAATTTAGTCTTGTAAAACCTATCTCAAAACTTAGAACTTGGCTACATAGAAAAAGAGAGTAGTGAAATATTTTTAGAAGACGACAGGAGCAGACAAGTGGAAAATAGCTCAGATGGGGACTTCAAAAAGATAAGAGAGAGAGACGATCGAATTCTCCCCAGTCCCACTTTCACTTGCTGAGTCTCGCAGTTTGTTTGGTTTTGGGGTCGGGAAATCAATGTCGGATTGCTTGTAGAACATGGGAGAACCTGTGTGGAATCCTGAATAAAACGCTCCCCTGTGTGGTTTCGAGAGAAAGTCTCCTGCAGCCAGGAATAAGTTATTCCGTCATAAATAAAAAACCGACTTGAGCGAGTAGCTCTTGGTGTATTACTTTTGTGCGAAAAAAACAGATGACTTTGACATCTTGGTATTATGATTAGGCATAAAGCAATGTTTATACTTGTTATATGCCTATTATCATTCCTATAATAATATGAGTAGGAATAGGCAAGGATAGGGCTAGATTGTATAGGCCTGTCTGTTTTTCGAGAATAAAGGATTTAATTATACAATTCCAGGTCACTATAGCTCCATATTGCGATGGCATAAGGTGATTTGAATAAGAAAGACGAATGGCAGAAAGCGTTAGTAAGCACGTGAGCTAAACATGAATGTTAGGGCTAATAGTTAAAAGATTAGGCCCATTCTCTGCATTCTGCTTTGGATAACGAGAATTTTGATTTTCGTTCCATAAACATTTTGAAATGTACAGTTCTGAGTGTGCTTCAATAACTATGAGCATGAAAATGTAATGACAATATTTATACATTATTGTCAAGGAATATTTCATAAACAACTTCCTTTTTTTGACAGGGTTGTCTGGTAAATTGTTAGACAAATGGGCAGGATTAATTGCACAATTTCCCTCCAAATCTAAGATAGCCTACGTAAATAAACGATATATAAAAGAAGAAAGCCTAATTACATGAAATAAAATAAGGATTTCAATCTTAAACCAACTTATACTGTATATAGGCTTAGACCTATCTTTCTTTGCATAATATTTTGCGTTGTCCAAGATAACTTTGACCCACTTTTCCAAAGTCTCATATCTAATGAAATTCTAGCCTGCTGTGTTATACAATATTGAATAAGGCATCATGGAGAGGAACATATTGCCCTTTCTTTCTTTCTTTCTTTCTTTCTTTCTTTCTTTCTTTCTTTCTTTCTTTCTTTCTTTCTTTCTTTCTTTCTTTCTTTCTTTCTTTCTTTCTTTCTTTCTTTCTTTCTTTCTTTCTTTCTTTCTTTCTTTCTTTCTTTCTTTCTTTCTGTTTTGGAGCTTTGCTGCCACCCGAGGGAGTTTGTTGACATTCCTTTCAATATCATCTGGAATGCCAGATTTTCTATCAAACCCTGACTGCACTGCATAACACTGTGAAAATACAAGCCAATTTGATCCAATACAGTATTTTCTGCAGTGTGGTGAATTCCAGCAACCATAACTATTGGCAAAAGTTCTTGACATGCAATTGACATTTCCCATTGCTTTACCCACTTGAATATTTTGACATACGAATTTGTTGTCCCCGTTTTTGAAGGAATGATTATTAACACTTTAGAGTCATTATTCTAGTAAATACAATATAACACTGTACTTACAGAAGCAGAAGGGAAAAAGTGCATTCTAATAATGAGCAATTGCAATACTTTTTTACACTGTACTACTTACACAGTAATAAGAACACTAAAGTTAAGGTATTTGTTGCTGCCCAGTCAATCTTGTGCGTTTTGCATGACAAACCCACATTTTATTGATTTATTTAGGCATTTTCACTCAGTGTTGTGGGTATTTAGGAGTAATCACGTTGTGATTCTTTTTGTATTCAGTTTTGCAACTAACGTGCTTGCTAATTTAGAGCTTCCAGAGTACTTGCAGATTGTCAGATGTGTTGTGGGTGTTTTGCAGGCAGTTTTTTCCATGCTGTAAACTACAGAATGTAAACATATAGGTGGTGCTCTTGCTTGATTCAATTTGATACAAAAGTTATCATTATGAATTCATTGAATTTAGCATAATAGTTTATAGATATAGATAACAGTACTGTTACCAATAATAGTAATAATGATAATAATATTAATAATAATAATAATAATAATAATGGTTATCTGATTAGCTAGAAAGAAAATATTATAGTGCAATGATTGCTCTGTAAAATTACCCTTTTAATGCCTAATTTGCTCATTCCGACTTATATTTGAATCACACAAGAATAAAACATATTTCAGTTTGATGAATGTATCCATTTAGCCTCCATTAACCACAACCTTGTAAAGTCCTTCATGAGCTTTCCTGTCAACAAATAAGACATGCAGTCTGTCTGCCATAGCGTTCACAACAACAACAACAACAACAACAACAAAACAACACATTGGAATACTCTGATTACTTAATCCCAATGATGACATGATCATAACCATAAACTAAATTCCATGAAAATGGTAAACAAAGTATTGTGTCATATTGTATTATTGTCATATTGTATTGTATTGTATTGTATCAGTAACCTCACCCACAAAACCTAGTTCAGAGTTCAGACATTGCATTGTGATGATTAGTTTAAATATGGAGCCTGTCTGAGTGAGTGGAACTAATGATAACCAGTAGACTCACTTCTCTTAGGGTAATTAAGGGTGGCAGGTAGCTTAGTGGGTAAGAGCGTTTTACAAGTAACTGAAAGGTTGCTGGTTCTACCCCCGAGCAGACTAGGTGAAAAATCTGTCGATGTGCCCTTAAGCAAGGCACTTAACCCTAATTGCTCCTGTAAGTCACTCTGGATAAGAGCGTCTGCTAAATGACTAAAATGTATCGTATCATAATGTATTGTATTGGATCATGTCTTAACCAGAAACTAACCTGTGTGTGTTGTCCCTCCCCTCCAGCATTAAGTTGCAATGAGGATGGGGACCACCTGGACCGCGACTCCCACTACTCCTCCAGCGCCAAGTCCAAGCGCATGCGTACCTCCTTCAAACACCACCAGCTGAGGACCATGAAGTCCTACTTTGTCATCAACCATAATCCAGATGCCAAAGACCTGAAACAGCTGGCCCAGAAGACGGGTCTCACCAAACGGGTGCTGCAGGTGAGAAAGACGATTCCCTTTACATGTGTGTAAATAATGATCCTTTATAAAGGGAACTGCCAAAATAATGGAAACACTTGAGTAAATGAGGGATACATTTACATCATTTAGCAGACGCTCTTATCCAGAGCGAATTACAGTTAGTGCATACATTATTCTTTTCATACTGGCCCCCCGTGGGAATCGAACCCACAACCCTGGCGTTGCAAACGCCATGCTCTACCAACTGAGCTACCTCCCATGCCCTCCCCTACCCTGGGCCAATTGTGCGCCGCCCCATTGGTCTCCCGGTTGCGGCCGGCTACAGCAGAGCCTGGATTTGAACCAGGCATCTCTAGCGGCACAGCTTGCACTGCGATGCAGTGCCTTAGACCACTGCGCCACTCGGGAGATACAAAGTGTATTGAAAGCAGGTGCTTCCACACGGGTGTGGTTCCTGAGCTAACTAAGTAATTAACATCCCATTAGGGTCATGTATAAAAATGCTGGACATGCCATTATTTTGGCCATTATTTTGGCTACCATGGCTATGGCCCCATAGGATGACAATGCCCCCATCCACAGGGCACGAGTGTCACTGAATGGTTTGATAAGCATGAAAACAATGTAAACCATATGCCATTGCCGACTCAGTCACCAGATCTAAACCCAATTGAACACTTATGGGAGATTCTGGAACAGCGCCTCAGACAACGTTTTCCACTACCATCAACAAAACACCAAATGATGGAATTTTTCAATGAAGAATGGTGTCGCATCCCTCCAATAGAGTTCCAGATACTTGTAGAATCTATGCCAAGGTGCATTGAAGCTGTTCTGGGTCGTGGTGGCCCAATGCCCTATTAAAACACTTTATGTTGGTGTTTCCTTTATTTTGGCAGTTACCTGTATGTTATTGTATATAGAACCCTTCTGGGCCTATATTGACAAAGTGTCTCAGAGTAGGAGTGCTGATGTAGGATCAGTTTGTCCTTTTAGATAATAATGAATAAGATTATATGGACAGGGGGGACCTGATCCTAGACCAGCAGTCCTACTTTGAGACGAATACTTGCACTGATGCTCATTGGATAAGTGCAAACTGCATTGCATTTCACCAGTCACAAATACTGTACATCATTATTTTTTGGTCTGGATATCTGCATGCTTCGGTTTAGTGCAAAATTCCACCGAACTAAATATAAAATGTGACTTTTTAGCATTATTACAATCCAATGCAAGTCATTGGTACCTATATTAGCATTTTTTGCGCTTCATGTACAAATCATCCTTAAGTATCTAAAATTGATTGTGTAGCTCAGCAAAGTTAGAATTTGGAAACAGTGGCCAGTTAAACAAAACCAAAGCATGGATTGCTGTCACACGTTGGCCATAGACTGCTTACAGGGTAAGGAAACAAAGTTATTTTGTAATTTGGGTGAACTATCCCTTTAACTACTAGCACTCAGGATTCACAGCGAGAGAAAGTGATTAATCAGTGTAACAATAAAGGAATTAGTTTAGTGTAACAATGTTGCTTTTGAGAAACAGCTTGGATGCTAACGATGCAACTAACTGTAGGTTCTACAGTAACAATTAACTTAAAGCTGCAATATGTATATTTTGGGGAGACCAAATTCACATAAAGATTTGAGTTATAGATCTATCATTCTCATTGAAATTGAAAGCAAGTCTACGAAGCGGTAGATCTGTTCTTTGTCGGCTATTTCTATGCTTCCCGTTCTTAAGTTTAGTTTTTAGAATTTTTAGAATTTTTGCAACCAGGAAATGGCAAAGCGATTTCTGTATAGTGCATCTTTAATGTTACACAAACTATGAAAGCTCTGGGGAAACCAGGCCCTGTACAATAGTACTCGACTGTGTGGCAAATGGAAACAGTGGTTTATGCATGTGCGGTTATTTTTTATTTTTATTTATTTATTTACCTTTATTTAACTAGGCAAGTCAGTTAAGAACAAATTCTTATTTACAATGACGGCCTACACCGGTTAATGTCAAGTGATGATGGTAACTGCAGCCCTTGTAGAAACATTTATTTGTGTGGCAATGTACTCAGTATTTTAACAATTCCCTCATACTTGTTTTACATGTAGTAGTAGTAAATATTGAAAAAAAAATTGAAATTGCATTCCTTGTATCTGTGGTAATAATGAACTTAATAATGGTGCAAAATGCCAGACAAATCTATCAGTGTGGTAATAATGAACTTACTAATGGTGCAAAATGCCAGACAAATCTATCAGGGAAGTTTTTGATTAGTTTAATTGCTCAAGTATTATGATTATCCAAAACAAACCGTAAATTCCTTGAAATGGCCCATCTATTTCCATCCCATTGAACATAATCTGCACAATTACACAAGAGTAAAAACATTTAGTCCTCACACAGTCAGTATAGATATCCCTTGGTATAAGTCATAGCCTCTCAAGAGAGGGCCTAAAGCTTTTGTTTTGTTGTTTTTTTAATGTGAGAAAAAAAAGTGTCACCGAGTTATCATACCAACTGTTTAGCATTCGATATGGGAATTCAAAAACACACAACGGACCTTTTGCAAAAGTATAAACAACTGCAAATTATTTAAAAAACAGACAGGCGTAAAACACAGCTTTAATGAACAAACTGAGGAAAAGCAAAGCCGACGTTTGGCTTTGATGAATTCCATTTTTCATGTTTGTCATTTAGATTTGTCCCCCCCCCCCCCCCCCCACTCTTTCGGTATCTCTCTGTTTCTAAACCCTTCCCCCCCACAGCCCAGGCTTCGGTTCACGACACTAACACGATCTATTGAGCATTTATTGAAAGAAAATATATATTCTTCTCTTTCTTTCTTTGAAGGTTTGGTTCCAAAATGCCCGGGCCAAGTTTCGACGGAACATCCTACGTCAGGAGAGCACAGGGCTGGACAAGCTGTCGGATGGGTCCACTCTACCAGGGGGGTCGCCTTCAGGCCCCCCCTCCGAGCTCTCCAACGCCTCAATGAGCCCTTCCAGTACCCATACCACCCTCACGGACCTGACCAGCCCCTCTATGACATCGGTTAACCCTGTACTGACCGCTGTGCTGGGGGGCATGGACCCCCATGACTCCATGAGTTTGAGCCCTTCCCATACCACCCTTACCAGCCTTTTCTGATGTCACCCACCCCACCCCATCCGCCCCTAAACCCATCCACCAGCTCACTCAAGATTGAGTCACTTAAATAAATTATATTCCCGCTGGACCCTGGACCTTAGGTTTCTACCTTGTCTATTTCTAGTGTCTTTGTATGAATGGCAACTAAAGCCTTACGGAGCGCTCGGCTTGATTTTGTAAAAAGCTGAAGATACTTTTCCCCTGTTCTGTTTTCATCTTTGTTTCCTTTCAATGTTGGCTGACTGACACTACCCTCACCCGTGATGTGGATTTTCAATTCTCACTCCATCCCGACCACTCTGTTTCTAGGTAGAGATTTGAAAAAATAAATAAAAAAAGAAGGGAAAAGAACGGTGAAACATTGGGGAGTGTAAAATGCAGATGCAAAGTACTGTAGCAAGGTTATCCAGAAGACTCTAGCGTGCCTTAAACATTTTGATCACACTGAGGAATCCCTGATCTGATACATGTCTAATCTAGGTGGCATATTTCTTAAAAGATTTTGTTAAACGACGGGTGCACCACTGACAACTGCATTTGCTTATAACATGGCCATCAAAGCTGATCTACTTCAAAATTCACTCTGCACACAGTAAGGGGCTGATGTCAACAAGAAAGATTATATTGATAGAAATAGCATAGACGAGAATTAGAATTACACTGATAAAGTTAATATAAAGATATCATGGTCACTATCCTTTAGACTCAGACTTTGCTTTAATATTTTGTAACAATAAACTGTCATACACAGAAATGAGATATAATATATATTGATATCTGACTCATTGCTTGATGGAATTGCATTGATTCTATTTGCAGTGACCATTTAATATCTCAGTAATACATATACATTTTAAGCAAAAATAGCTACAACATATCTAGTGCTTTTTCAGCATCATGTTTGGATTATGAATTGATAGGAGTAACATATGGATGTAGATTGTGGAATATTGTCTGGCTATTTGAATATTGTCACATTCATCACTACATTTGTAGTTTGTTTCAGCCCTTGTGTACCAGATGCACTTCTACACGTCAAAGACTGCAGTCATGCACATGCACACACACACACACACACACACACACACACCCACACACACACACCATACTTACCTCAGTCTAAATGTCTTTCTATGCTCTTGCTTCTGATTATGGGTAGATATAAAGTTTATGGCTCTGTTTGCATGGTATCACATTTTGGAATTCTAAAAGTCCCTACAATGTAGGAATCTAACACAAAATAAATGTATTTAAAACTGAGATGCATCTAACAATGGCACCCGCAATCAAAAAAAATATCAAAGAGACCACTTCTAAATACTTATTTGGAATTGTCCCCACAAAACTGTTCGTTGTGGTGACCTGTCTGAATATTGGTGTTGGTACAGAGAAACTAATCAGGGATTTGTGTAGTTGGCAAATAAACCAACTTTACCTGGGTCCTGTTCATTAGGACCACACAGTAGCAAAGTGTTTTGTAATGGAAAATGTAAATTAGTGTTTCTTATTGGACAAATTCAGATAGTACCTCCTTGTTTCAGACTGTTTTCTTCCATTTGGTGCCTACTGAACATGACCCTGGAAGCTGGTAGGACTATGAGTGGTTCTGACATGGAGAATCAAGCTGCCTTCCTTTTGACTGCGACTACCTTTACTCATGGATGAGGAGGGTGTTCTTACTTTATCTTTACCCTTGTGTGCATGGAGAACTGCTGTTTAGGATTCAACATCCCTTTAACCACAATCTTTTGTTTGTTTGTCCTCCAATTCGTGTACAGTTGCCCCCTTTTGATGTACTTAATCATTCATTTATTTCAAAACATAAAATGGTGAGCAAAACTTGCCCTGTCTCTGTAGTTTTTTGAAGTTACTACCTATAGGATATGATCATATGACAAATGTGCACACGCACGTACTGTGGTGAATGATGGACGGAGTCAGGCGCAGGAGTAAAATAACCGGATGCAGATGTATTCCTTCCAGACATACAATGCGCCTACAACGGCAATCGAAACAGGGACAGGGGAAACAATCCTCCCTGACCAAAGTCTCAGAAAATACAATAAATGTAATGACACAGGGGAAAATCAACCCTGGCAAAATAAATGAGAGAGTATCTCAACCGAGCTACTCCTCCCACATAGAACAATCACTCACAAAGACAAGGGGCCAGAGGGAACACTTATACACAGACTAATTAGGGGATGAGCAACAGGTGTGTGTGATTGACAGCGGCAGTAACTAGTAAGCCGGTGACGACGAACGCCGAAACCTGCCCGAACAAGGAGGGGAGGCAGCCTTGGCGGAAGTCGTGACAGTACTCCCCCCTTGACGCGCGGCTCCAGTAGCGGGTCGACCCCGGCCTCGGGGATGGCCAGGAGGACGCGGAGGAGGGCGCGCCGGATGGCGACGGTGGAAATCCCGCAACAGGGAGGGATCGAGGATGTCCCTCTCGGGGACCCAGCACCGTTCCTCCGGACCGTACCCCTCCCACTCCACGAGGTACTGAAGGCCCCCCCACCCGACGCCTTGAATCCAGGATGGAATGGACTGAGTACGCCGGGGCCCCCTCGATGTCCAGAGGAGGTGGAGGGACCTCCCGCACCTCAGACTCCTGGAGCGGACCAACCACCACCGGCCTGAGGAGAGACACATGAAACGAGGGGTTAATACGGTAATCAGGGGGAAGTAATAACCTGTATGTGACCTCGTTTATCCTCCTCAGGACTTTAAACGGCCCCACAAACCACAGGCTCAGTTTCCGGGAGGGCAGGCGGAGGGGCAGATTCCGTGTCGAGAGCCAGACCCGATTCCCCTGTACAAAGACCGGGGCCTCCCTGCGGTGGCGGTCAGTGTTGGCCTTCTGGCGACGCACAGCACGCTGGAAGTGAACGTGGGCAGCATCCCAAGTCTCCTCCGCGTGCCAAAACCAGTCATCCACCGCAGGAGCCTCGGTCTGGCTCTGGTGCCACGGTGCCAGAACCGGTTGGTAACCTAAAACACATTGGAAGGGCGTTAGGTTAGTGGAGGAGTGGCGGAGAGAGTTTTGGGCATATTCTGCCCATGGCAAGAACACCAACCACTCCCCCGGCCGGTCCTGGCAGTAGGTCCGCAGGAACCTACCCAAATCTTGATTTACCCTTTCCACCTGCCCATTACTCTCGGGGTGGAATCCAGAGGTCAGGCTGACCGAGACTCCCAGACGTTCCATGAATGCCTTCCAGACCCTAGACGTGAACTGGGGACCTCGGTCGGACACTATATCCTCTGGTACCCCGTAGTTCCGGAAGACGTGAGTAAACATGGCCTCTGCAGTTTGCAGGGCCGTAGGGAGACCGGGCAGAGGAAGGAGGCGGCAAGACTTCGAAAAAGCGGTCCACAACTACCAGGATGGTGGTGTTACCTGTGGAGAGGGGAAGATCAGTATGAGAATCAATACTTAGATGAGACCATGGTCATTGTGGAACTGGTAATGGTTGCAACTTACCTGCTGGGAGGTGCCTAGGTGCCTTACTCTGGGCGCACACCAAGCAGGATGAGACATACACCCTCACGTCCTTAGCCAAGGTAGGCCACCAGTATTTATCGGTCAGGCAGCGCATTGTACGACCGATACCTGGGTGACCAGAGGAGAGTGACGTGTGTGCCCAGTAAATCAAACGATCACTGATAAGAGCAGGCACGTACCGCAGCCCAGCTGGACACTGAGGTGCAGATGGATATGTGCGTAATGCCCACTCTATATCCGCGTCCATCTCCCACACTACCGGCGCCACGATGCAGGAGGCCGGGAGTATGGGGGTGTTGATCTGGGCCTCTCCTCTGTGTCATACAGCCGGGACAGTGCGTCTGCCTTCACGTTCTTCGTACCCGGAATGTATGAAATCAAACTGGGTGAAGAAGAGGGCCCACCTGGCCTGGCAAGGATTCAGACTCCTCGCTGCCCGAATGTACTCCAGGTTACGGTGGTCTGTCCAGACGAGGAAAGGGTGTTTCGCCCCTTGGAGCCAATGCCTCCACATGGTCAAAGCTCGGACAACAGCCAGCAGCTCCCGATCACCAACGCCATAGTTCTGCTCCGCCGAGCTGAGCTTCTTAGAAAAGAAGGCACAGGGAAGGAGCTTGGGTGGCGTGCCCGAGCGTTGAGACAGAACAGCGCCTATCCCTACCTCGGACGCATCCACCTCCACTACAAACGGTAGTGATGGTGTGTGACTGGGCTGAGGTGAACAGACCCCGCAGTCTACTGAAGGCCAGGCCACCCTTCAACAAGGAGGCAATGGGTGCTGCGACCTTGCCAAAGCCCCGGATAAACCTCCGATAGTAGTTGGCAAAGCCAAGGAAGCGCTGCACCTTCTTAACCGTGGTTGGAGTCGGCCAATTACGCACAGCTGAAATGCGATCTCCCTCCATCTCCACACCTAAGGTAGTAATGCAGTATCCGAGGAAGGACACTGACTGCTGGAAAAACTCACACTTTTCTGCCTTGGCATAAAGGTCATTCTCCAGCAGTCGGACCAGTACCTTGCGAACCAGGGACACATGCTCGGCGCGCGTAGCAGAATACACCAGGATGTCATCGATGTAGACCACCACACCGCGACCAAGCATGTCCCGAAACATCTCATTCACAAAGGACTGGAAGACGGATGGAGCATTCATCAAATCGTAGGGCATCACCAGGTATTCATAATGCCCTGAGGTTGTGCTGAATGCTGTTTTCCACTCATCCCCTTCCCGAATACGCACCAGGTTGTAGGCACTCCTGAGATCTAATTTGGTGAAGAAGCGGCCCCCATGCATTGACTCAATCACTGAAGGAATGAGGGGAAGAGGATAACTAAATCGTATCGTCACCTTGTTCAGTGGTCGATAATCAATGCGCGGGCGTAAACTGCCATCTTTCTTCTTCACAAAGAAGAAACTCGAGGAAGCAGGTGAAGTGGAGGGACGTATATACCCCTGGCCCAGGGACTCTGTGACTTATTTCTCCATAGCCTCTGTTACGGATACAGGTATCCTGTGTTTTTGTGTGTTTCTACTCTTTCTGCCCTAATCACAGGTGTCCTGTATGTTCCTGATTGGTGGTCGTTGAGGTGTCTGCTGATTGGACCAATCAGTGAACATTCCTGTGAATAGCACCACCTGTTACTCGTTTGTTCAATCACACATCCCATCTTATAAACACCAAACTTGTGTTTGTTGAGAGAGAGAGACTTTTTCCATATGTGAGTATGGACACGGTGGTGTCCTGTGTGTTGTGTACTCACTAAGTTGTTGGTTACCCTATTGGTAACTTTATGAGAATCTATTTCTTTACCTGAGTGTGGATACTGTTGTATCCTGTGTACTTATTGAATTGCTGATTACCCTGTTTGGTAGCTTTGTGTGTTTCTGGGAAAAGGGGAGTTTAAGCTAGATGCCCTTGGGCGTACATTACCCGTAGGAAGAACTCTGTCTATAAACACTAGTGAGACCTGAGCGGACCACCCACTGTATTTTTGTATGGTAGCAGTAGCCTAGCGGTTCTTGAGGCAGGCAAGATCAGTTTAGGGGGTTTTACACTATTGTTTCATTTCTTGGGTCCTGCTCAGCCCTTTTTCCCAAACCCTTACCGTGTGTTCAGCAATAAACACTTTGTGTTTGACGGTAGTTCATGGTTGTTGTGTCATTTTTGGTTCTCACTGTTCCCTGCCACACTTATAATTTACATGAATTTATGTTACGGGTCTCCTGTCCATCCACCCTAGATGTTTAGAGCCACGGGGTTCGTAACATAAAGTGGGGGCTCGTCCGGGATCTATCCCATGCTACTCATGTAAATTAGTAAGTGTCTGGTTCAGTGTTGAGCTTGGCAGCTGTACTACCTGTTTTTTTTGTGTTCAGTAGTCGACGGCTCGTGTTGCTAGTAGGATGGCTACTTTTGAGTTGGAGGCATTTTTGGAAAACCCTACGTGGGAGGTTTTTGATAATTGCCGTAGAGTGGATCTACAGGTTTTGGCTGACCACTTTTCTGTACCCATACCGAGGGGTTTAGTGAAAGCAGGAGTTAGGGAAGTAGTGTTAGCGATATTGTTAAACGAGCGAGTGCTTGAGTTACCGCCGCCTGAGTCTGCTGCTCCTGTAGGGGATGTGGTTGCTGTTCCTGTAAGCCCATCAGTGTCTGAGGACGAGGCTAAGGCTCCAGCCACATTGCCCCGTTATGACCCACTCTCCCCACTGACTGACAGTGATGCCAGGATCGATGTCCGCTCGACACGGCTCCAAATGGAGGCGGAAGAGCGGGCACAAATCAGGCAAGACAAGCTGGAGATGCGTAAGCTAGAGGCAGAACTGGAGACGTGTAAAATGGAAATGGAGATGCGTAAGATGGAACTGGAGGTGCGTAAAATGGAACTAGAGGCAGAAACAGCGAGGTTAGTCTCTGCTAATACTATGCCTGCTAGTGAGCCATCCTCACCAGCTGTGTCATCTGCTACGTTTGATATTAGTAGGCAGATCACCTTGGTACCTGTGTTCAGGGAGTCAGAGGTTGATTCCTATTTCAGTGTTTTTGAACGTATAGCGGTAGCATTGAAATGGCCCGAAGAGGTATGGTGCCTATTACTTCAGTGTAAGCTAACAGGTAAAGCCCAAGAGGTTCTGGCAGCGCTACCTCTTGAAGACAGTTTGAATTATGACGTGGTCAAAGCTACTGTTCTTCGTGCCTATGAGCTTGTTCCTGAGGCATATCGACAGAGATTTAGGTCTCATAAAAAGTCTCCTACTCAGACTTATGTGGAGTTTGCTAGAGACAAAGGAAATCTGTTTGACAAATGGCACAGTGCTAGTAAGGTAACTGATTTTAACTCTCTACGGGAGTTAATCTTGTTAGAAGAGTTTAAAAATTGCTTACCCGAACGCATTGTAGTTTATCTGAACGAACAGAAAGTATCCTCACTGGCGCAAGCGTCTGTATTGGCAGACGAGTTTGTGTTGACGCATAAGAGCGTGTTTTCGGCTCGTACGGAGAGCAGGGCTGCGGAGTTGCTAACTTTTAGTCCTAGTCGACCAGCAGTACATCCAGCGCGCCCAAAAGATGTGCGTCACTGTTTCTATTGTCATAAGGTGGGACATATGGTTAAGGATTGCTTTTTGCTTAAACGCAAACCGGGGATGCCTCAGCACGCCAGGCCACCAACGGGTGTTGGGCTGATTCGTACGGTTGTAAGGCCGGAATCAAGACAGAAGCCTCATAGTGAATGTGGTTTGAAAGTCCCTGTCCCAGATCACAGTTATGAACCGTTCATTTTTGAGGGGTTTGTTTCTATATCAGATGATGAAGCGTCTCAGCGTCCAGTTAGAATCCTCAGAGATACTGGTGCGGCGCAGTCGTTCATACTAGCTGATGTGTTGCCCTTGTCTAATAATACATATTGTGGTTCCAGTGTGTTAGTACAAGGAATTGAAATGGGTTTCGTCCCAGTGCCATTGCACTTTGTGAACGTACACTCTGAGTTAGTCAGTGGATTGTTCAGAGTTGGCGTACGTCCTATGTTGCCAGTAAAAGGTGTGACATTTATAATGGGCAACGATATTGCCGGAGGAAAGGTGATACCCGTATTAGAGGTATTGGATAAAAGTGACCAGGCTCTCTCCGAGGAGCTGGCACAGGGTTATCCAGCTGTGTTCCCCGCTTGTGCAGTCACACGTGCTCAAGCACGACAAGTGGGTGAAGTGGTAGATTTGTCAGACACGATTCTATTCAGAGAGTGTGACCCAGAGGATAGTTCGGGTGCTACTTCTGGTAAGCTGGTGCAGTCTGACCAACAGCCCAGAGAAAGGAAGAAGGATGTGGAACTTGTTGCTGAGGCAATACAGTTACCAGTTACTCGTGAGCAGCTGATCGCTAACCAACAGGTTGACATTAGCCTGGCTAAATGTTTTTCTAGTGTTGTCTCAGAGGACGAGCTAAAGAAGAAAAACATGGCATACTTCATTGATGGTAATCTCCTCATGCGTAAATGGACATCCCATGTTGACGCTGGCGGAGATTGGAATGCTGTTTACCAAATAGTGATTCCTACAGCCTTTCGACAAAATGTTTTTTCCCTCGCTCATGATCACCAGTGGTCCGGCCATCTGGGAGTCACCAAGACGTATGATCGAGTTTTGCGACATTTCTTTTGGCCTGGCTTAAAGCAAGATGTGGCTCAGTTCTGTCGGACTTGCCACACCTGTCAAGTAGTTGGGAAACCGAACCAGGTTATTTCCCCCGCGCCTCTTTGTCCCATACCGGCCATAGGTGAACCATTCGAACATGTGATGGTTGATTGTGTTGGACCATTACCAAAAACAAAATCTGGTAACCAGTTTATGTTGACAATTATGTGTGTGGCCGCCAGGTACCCAGAGGCCATTCCTCTGCGAAGAGGGGTTGGATAATGTGTTGGCAGATGCTTTGTCTCGTGTTTGATGATCTAGGTTTTTTGTGTTATCCCGATAGGATGATTTGTGAATTTGGGTGTTGTGATAGTACGTGTGTCGCAAACCATTGTGGTTTGCTCTTTTAAGGGTGGGAGTGTTACGGATACAGGTATCCTGTGTTTTTGTGTGTTTCTACTCTTTCTGCCCTAATCACAGGTGTCCTGTATGTTCCTGATTGGTGGTCGTTGAGGTGTCTGCTGATTGGACCAATCAGTGAACATTCCTGTGAATAGCACCACCTGTTACTCGTTTGTTCAATCACACATCCCATCTTATAAACACCAAACTTGTGTTTGTTGAGAGAGAGAGACTTTTTCCATATGTGAGTATGGACACGGTGGTGTCCTGTGTGTTGTGTACTCACTAAGTTGTTGGTTACCCTATTGGTAACTTTATGAGAATCTATTTCTTTACCTGAGTGTGGATACTGTTGTATCCTGTGTACTTATTGAATTGCTGATTACCCTGTTTGGTAGCTTTGTGTGTTTCTGGGAAAAGGGGAGTTTAAGCTAGATGCCCTTGGGCGTACATTACCCGTAGGAAGAACTCTGTCTATAAACACTAGTGAGACCTGAGCGGACCACCCACTGTATTTTTGTATGGTAGCAGTAGCCTAGCGGTTCTTGAGGCAGGCAAGATCAGTTTAGGGGGTTTTACACTATTGTTTCATTTCTTGGGTCCTGCTCAGCCCTTTTTCCCAAACCCTTACCGTGTGTTCAGCAATAAACACTTTGTGTTTGACGGTAGTTCATGGTTGTTGTGTCATTTTTGGTTCTCACTGTTCCCTGCCACACTTATAATTTACATGAATTTATGTTACGGGTCTCATGTCCATCCACCCTAGATGTTTAGAGCCACGGGGTTCGTAACAGCCTCCGTTTCAGCCTGCAACAGGGGATACACATGACTCCTGGGAGGTACAGCGTCTACCCGAAGGTTTATCGCGCAATCCCCCTCCCGATGAGGTGGTAATTTAGTCGCCCGCGTCTTGTAAAACGCGAGCGCCAGATCATGGTATTCAAGGGGAATGCGCACGGTGGGAGAACCGTCTGGACTTTCGACCGTGGTTGCACCAACGGAAACACCTAGACACCTACCCGGACACTCTCACGACCACCCCGTAAGAGCCCTCTGCGTCCATGAGAAATCGGGGTTGTGAAGGGCTAACCACAGGATACCTAATACTAATGGGTAAGCATGAGATTCAATAATCAAAAAGGTGATCTGCTCAAAATGAGTCTCCTGGGTGATCATGGTGACTGGTACAGTAACCTCCTTAACTAACCCGGACCCTAATGGTCGACTATCAAGGGCTCTGATGGGGAGTGGAATGGATAGGGGAACCAATTAAATGCCTTGACGGCATGCAAATGCCCTGTCCATAAAGTTTCCAGCTGCGCCTGAATCGACTAGCGCCTAACAATGTGGAACTACCATGTGATCGGGAAAGGAGGTAGATAGGGTACAGTGCGCTGCAAAGGGTTCTGAACAAGTGTGGGTGTTCGATACCTGGGGTGATGCGTGAGTGCCCTGCCTACCGCCTCCAGAACAAAAGAACGTTGACTGCGACGTGAGGTGTATTGTCCCTTCGTGCCACCAGAGTGGAACTGTTGCTGTCCTCCTCCGCTCTCTCAACCGGCGGCTCCACCCATCTCCATCTGCTCGTCCGGGGTGGGAACAGGCAGACTCCTACCAGGACGTCCTCTGGCTGCCAGCAGATTGTCCAGCCGGATGGCCATGTCCACCAGTTGGGAGAACGATAGCATGGCATCCCGGCAGGCTAGCTCCCGTCGGACGTCCTCCCGTAGGTGGCACCGGAAATGGTCAATCAGGGCCCGCTCGTTCCACCCGGACCCCGCTGCCAGCGTCCGGAACGCCAGCGCGTAGTCCTGTGCGGTCCTCGTCCCCTGCCTCAGCTGGACCAGCCGCTCGCCCGCCTCTCGACCCTCGGGCGGGTGATCGAAAACCGCCCAAAAGAGGCGAGCGAACTCCCTGTAGTCCTCCTACGCGGCTCCTCCTTCGTTCCACACCGTGCTGGCCCACTCCAGGGCTCCTACAGAGGCAGGAAACGAGGACGGATACCTTCTTCCGCTCCAATGGCGCCGGCCTGATGCTGGAGAAATACAGCTCCAGTTGGAGAAGGAATCCTTTACAGCGCACTGCCGTCCCATCAAACGCCGGTGGCCGGGATATCTGGATTCCTCCGGGTGCTGGGGTGTAGGTGGCTGGATCCGGTTGGCCAGCTGGTCTCGACAGATCGGGTCCTCTCCTCTCCAGGCGTTGGACGACCTGAAGAAGCCGATCCATCGCTTCCCCAAGCTGGCCAGCATCGTGGAATGCTCCTGGACCCTTGCCACGACTCCAGGCATGCGGTCTTCTCCTGCTGACTCCATATCAGCGGGTGAGTGATTCTGTGCTGAATGATGGACGGAGTCAGGCGCAGGAGTAAAATAACCGGATGCAGATTTATTCCTTCCAGACATACAATGCGCCTACAACGGCAAACGAACAGGTACAGGGGAAACAATCCTCCCTGACCAAACACAGTCTCAGAAAATACAATAAATGTAATGACACAGGGGAAAATCAACCCTGGCAAAAAAAATGAGAGAGTATCTCAACCGAGCTACTCCTCCCACATAGAACAATCACTCACAAAGACAAGGGGCCAGAGGGAACACTTATACACAGACTAATTAGGCGATGAGCACCAGGTGTGTGTGATTGACAAGACAAGACAAGTGGAGTGATGAGAATGGGAGCGGCAGTAGCTAGTAAGCCGGTGACGACGAACGCCGAAACCTGCCCCGAACAAGGAGGGGAGGCAGCCTCGGTGGAAGTCGTGACACGTACGCACGCACGCACGCTCGCACCCACACACACACACACACACACACACAAACACACACAAACACACACACACACACACACACACACACACACACACACAATGCATCTGCACAGACTTGAACCTATACGTTTTTATTGTATGTTCTGTGTACATACTCGTGGTGTTCCACAGGGTCCATTTTTTGTTTTGTTGGAATTTGGTTGGAGGACCACCTTGTCTTGAAAGAAAGATAGATAGATATCTGCGCACTATTGAATGCCCCAGATGTTTTATTACTATGAGAGACCACCTTGTCTCGACATCGTTGCAATGCTTTAAAAACCATTGATCTCATTTGGATTATATTGTCATTTGAGTCATTTAGCAGAAACTCTTATCCAGAGCTACTTTTGGCAAGAACATTACAACAAGGAGGCTGAATGACAGCAGAATTACTAAATGCATATATATTTTCTGTCCATAGAGTTTTTTTTTAAATACAGTGCTTCCACCCACACTAGGAACACAGTTGCTATGGCTGGCAGCTTACCGGAAAAACCTCATCATAAAAATAGATGTTTTGTAGGGGGAACCTTTCTCATATGAGCTCGAGCAATATGTGTTACATTTTCACACGGCACCAGTGTCATCCAAACCAGCTGAGCCATATTACTGATGTCTGAAAAATGTTCTCTTAAAAACGTATTCAAATAACTTTAGTAAAATAAATATAAACTGAAACTTTAACAGTCATATACAGTGGGGGAAAAAAGTATTTAGTCAGCCACCAATTGTGCAAGTTCTCCCACTTAAAAAGATGAGAGAGGCCTGTAATTATCATCATGGGTACACGTCAACTATGACAGAGAAATGGAGAAAAAGAAATCCAGAAAATCACATTATAGGATTTTTAATGAATTGATTTGCAAATTATGGTGGAAAATAAGTATTTGGTCACCTACAAAGAAGCAAGATTTCTGGCTCTCACAGACCTGTAAATTCTTCTTTAAGAGGCTCCTCTGTCCTCCACTCGTTACCTGTATTAATGGCACCTGTTTGAACTTGTTATCAGTATAAAAGACACCTGTCCACAACCTCAAACAGTCACACTCCAAACTCCACTATGGCCAAGACTAAAGAGCTGTCAAAGGACACCAGAAACAAAATTGTAGACCTGCACCAGGCTGGGAAGACTGAATCTGCAATAGGTAAGCAGCTTGGTTTGAAGAAATCAACTGTGGGAGAAATTATTAGGAAATGGAAGACATACTGCACACTGATAATCTCCCTCGATCTGGGGCTCCACGCAAGATCTCACCCCGTGGGGTCAAAATGATCACAAGAACGGTGAGCAAAAATCCCAGAACCACATGGGGGGACCTAGTGAATGACCTGCAGAGAGCTGGGACCAAAGTAACAAAGCCTACCATCAGTAACACACTACGCCGCCAGGGACTCAAATCCTGCAGTGCCAGACGTGTCCCCCTGCTTAAGCCAGTACATGTCCAGGCCCATCTGAAGTTTGCTAGAGTGCATTTGGATGATCCAGAAGAGGATTGGGAGAATGTCATATGGTCAGATGAAACCAAAAGAGAACTTTTTGGTAAAAACTCAACTCGTCGTGTTTGGAGGACAAAGAATGCTGAGTTGCATCCAAAGAACACCATACCTACTGTGAAGCATGGGGGTGGAAACATCATGCTTTGGGGCTGTTTTTCTGCAAAGGGACCAGGACGACTGATCTGTGTAAAGGAAAGAATGAATGGGGCCATGTATTGTGAGATTTTGAGTGAAAACCTCCTTCCATCAGCAAGGGCATTGAAGATTAAACGTGGCTGGGTCTTTCAGCATGACAATGATCCCAAACACACCACCCGGGCAACGAAGGAGTGGCTTCGTAAGAAGCATTTCAAGGTCCTGGAGTGGCCTTGCCAGTCTCCAGATCTCAACCCCATAGAAAATCTTTGGAGGGAGTTGAAAGTCCGTGTTGCCCAGCGACAGCCCCAAAACATCACTGCTCTAGAGGAGATCTGCATGGAGGAATGGGCCAAAATACCAGCAACAGTGTGTGAAAACCTTGTGAAGACTTACAGGAAACATTTGACCTGTGTCATTGCCAACAAAGGGTATATAACAAAGTATTGAGAAACTTTTGTTATTGACCAAATACTTATTTTCCACAATAATTTGCAAAAAAAAAAAAAAAAAAAAAAAAAAAAAAACATTGTGAAGTGGTGATCCCACTGGCTATAAGGTGAATGCAGCTATTTGTAAGTCGCTCTGGATAAGAGCGTCTGCTAAATGACGTAAATGTAAAAAAAAATGTATATAAAAATCCTACAATGTGATTTTCTGGATTTTTTTTCCTCATTTTGTCTGTCATAGTTGACGTGTACCTTTGATGAAAATTACAGGCCTATCTCATCTTTTTAAGTGGGAGAACTTGCACAATTGGTGGCTGACTAAATACTTTTTTTCCCCACTGTATGTATGCAGGACTCAGTGGTTTCTCCATGCAGTGGCACGATTGGACGAAGGCGGCCTCGGGCAAGTCCAAAGGGGGAGGGGTGTGTGTCTTCATAAACAACAACTGGTGCGCTGCTTCGAGTGTGAAGAAAATCTTGAGCTTTTGCTCACCTGATATAGAATACCTCATGGTAAGCTGCAGACCTTTTTATCTACCAAGAGAGTTCTCAATCGTAATTATCATGGCTGTATACATCCCTCCACAAGCCAACACTACTTTGGCACTCAACGAACTGTATGGGGCCATAAACAAACAAGAAACTGCTCACCCAGAGGCAGTGTTTCTGGTGGACGGAGACTTTAATGCAGGGAGACTTAAAAACGTTTTACCTCACCTTTACTAACACGTCTCCTAGGCCGCTAAAACTCTAGACCATTTTTATTCTACCCACAGAAATGCATATAAGGCCCTCCCTCGTCCTCCCTTTGGTAAATTGGACTATGATTCTATTCTTCTGCTTCAAGTTTACAAACAAAAGCTCATACAGGAAGTACCAGTGACGCACTCAACACGGAAGTGGTCCAATGAAGCAGACGCGAGGCTACAAGACTGTTTTGCTAGCACAGACTGAGATATGTTCTGGGATCCATCCGATAGCATTGAGGAGTTTACCACATCAGTCACGAGTGTCATCAATAAGTGCATAGATAACGTCGTCCCCACAGTGACTATGCGAATGTATCCAAACCATGGATTACAGGCAATATCCGCGCTGGGCTAAAGGCTAGAGCTAACGCTTCCAAGAAACGGGACATGGACATGGACGCATACAAGAAAGCCCGGGCTTGCAGACGATAATGGATTGCAAAGGGAAACCCAGCCGTGAGATGCCCAGTGATGCAGAACACCCAAACGAGCTAAATGCCTTTTATGCTCGCTTCGAGGAATATAGTCTTGCGTGCAAGCCCTTGTTGTTCCGAATGGCTGTCGGATCTCGCTCTCTGTGGCCAATGTGAGTAAAACTTTGAAACAGGTTAACACTTGCAAGGCCGCCAGGCCAGATGGAATTCCAGGGCATGTTCTTTAAGGAGGTGCAGACCAGCTGGCAAGTGTCACATTTTCAATCTCTCCTTGTCCCAGTCTGTAATCCAAACATGTTTCAAGCTGACCAACATTGGTCCTGTTTCCAAGAATGCCAAGGTAACCTGCCTAAATGACTATCGTCCTGTAACACTCACCTCTGTAATTATGAAGTGCTTTGAAAGGCCGGTCAAGACACACATCAACACCATCATCCCAGACACCCTGGATTTAATATAATAATATGTGCCATTTAGCAGACACTTTTATCCAAAGTAACTGGATCCTGAACTTCCTGACGGGATGATCCCAGGTGTTGAGGGTAGGGTAACAACACCTCTGCCACGCTGTGCTTAGTCCCCTCCTGTACTCCCTGTTCACCTATGACTGCGTGGCCACGCACGACTCCAACACCATCATCATGTTTGCTGACAACACGACGGCGAAGAGAAAGCCTACAGTGAGGAGGTTAGAGCGGGTCGAGAGCTTCAAGTTCCTTGGTGTCCACATCACTAAGGACTTAACATGTTCCACACACACCTGCATCATGAAGAGGGCAAGACAGCGCCTCTTCCCCCTCATGAGGCTGAAAAGATTAGGCATGGGCCCTCTGATTTTTAATGTTCTTTATTTTACTATTAATATTATAATCTATCCTGACAAGGGTGCAACTTTGGTTTTAGAAGTGGGGGGGTGGACATAATAAAAATAAATAGGGGGTAGATCAGCTTTAATATAGCAGATAGATTATGGCTTCCATCCATTTAATTGTCTGCATAATTTCCAATCCCCCATATCTTTTTATGTAAATATATACAATACCAGTCAAAAGTTTGGACACACCTACAGTATTCAAGCCAGGGTTTTTCTTTATTTTTGCTATTTTCTACATTGTAGAATAATAGTGAAGACATCAAAACTATGAAATAACACATATGGAATCATGTAGTAACCAAAAAAGTGTTAATAAAAATACATTTTTTATTTGAGATTCTTCAAAGTAGCCAACCTTTGCCTTCATGACAGCTTTGCACATTCTTGGCATTCTCTCAATGAGCTTCATGAGGTAGTCACCTGGAATGCATTTTAATGAACAGGTGTGCCTTGTTAAAAGTTAATTTGTGGAATTCCTTTCCTTCTTAATGTGTTTGAGCCAGTTGTGTTGTGTTATGACAAGGTAGGGGTGGTATACAGAAGAATAGCCCTATTTGGTAAAAGACCAAGTCCATATTATGGCAAGAACAGCTCAAATAAGCAAAGAGAAACGACAGTCCATCATTATTTTAAGACATGAAGGTCAGGCCAGACATTTTCAAGAAATTTGAAAGTTTCTTAAAGTGCAGTTACAAAAACCATCAAGTGCTATGATGAAACTGGCTCTCATGAAGACCGCCACAGGAAAGGAAGACCCAAAGTTACCTCTGCTGCAGAGGATAAGTTAATTAGAGTTAACTGCACCTCAGATTGCAGCCCAAATAAATGTTTCACAGAGTCCAAGTAACAGACACATCTCAACATCAACTGTTCAGAGAAGACTGCGTGAATCAGGCCTTCATGGTCAAATTGCTGCAAAGAAACTAAAGGAAACCAATAAGAAGAGACTTGCTTGAGCTAAGAAACACAAGCAATGAACATTAGACCAGTGGAAATCTGTCCTTTGGTCTGATGTGTCCAAATGTGAGATGTTTGGTTCCAACCGCTGTGTCTATGTGAGATGCAGAGTAGGTGAATGGATGATCTCCACATAGGTGGTTCCCACCGTGAAGTATGGAGGAGGAGGTGTGATGGTGTGGGGGTGCTTTGCTGGTGACACTGTCTGTGATTTATTTAAAATTCAAGTCACACTTAACCAGCATGGCTACCACAGCATTCTGCAGCGATACGCCATCCCATCTGGTTTGTGCTTAGTGGGACTATCATTTGTTTTTCAACAGGACAATGACCCAAAACACACCTCCTGGGTGGGTAAGGGCTATTTGACCAAGGAGAGTGATGGAGTGCTGCATCAGATGACCTGGCTTCCACAATCACCCGACCTCAACCCAATTGAGATGGTTTGGGAAGAGTTGGACTGCAGAGTGAAGGAAAAGCAACCAACAAGTGCTCAGCATATGTGGGAACTCCTTCAAGACTGTTGGAAATGCATTCCTCATGAAGCTGGTTGAGAGAATGCCAAGAGTGTGCAAAGCTGTCATCAAGGCAAAGGGTGGCTACTTTGAAGAATCTAACATCTAAAATATATTTTGATTTGTTTAAGACTTTTTTGGTTACTACATGATTCCATATGTGTTATTACATAGTTTTGATGTCTTCACTATTATTCTACAATATAGAAAATAGTTAAAATAAAGAAAAACCCTTGAATGAGTAGTTGTGTCCAAACTTTTGACTGGTACTGTAATATATATATATATTTTTAAATATATTTTCCTTGATTATTTTCCCCTAACCCTACCATCCCTCCCCTAATTGGAGTAAACTAATGGACAACACCACTTAGGCTTCTACTTCCAGCTTATGCATTCGGAAAGTATTCAGACCCCTTGACTTTTTCCACATTTTGTTATATTATTATTATTCTAAAATTGATTAAATTGTTTTCCCCCCATAATGACAAAGCAAAAACAGGTTATTTTTTGTGTGCAAATATCACATTTACATAAGTATTCAGACCCTTTACTCAGTACTTTGTTGAAGCACCTTTGGCAGCGATTACAGCCTCGAGTCTTCTTGGGTATGACGCTTCAAACTTGGCACACCTGTATTTGGGGAGTTTCCCCCATTCTTCTCTGAAAATCCTCTCAAGCTCTGTCAGGTTGAATGGGGAACGTCGCTGCACAGCTTTTTTCAGGTCTTTCCAGAGATGTTCGATCGCGTTCAAGTCCGGGCTCTGGCTGGGCCCCGTTCAGAGACTTGTCCCGAAGCCACTCCTGCGTTGTCTTGGCTGTGTGCTTAAGGTCGTTGTCCTGTTGGAAGGTGAACCTTTGCCCAAGTCTGAGGTCCTGAGCACTCTGGAGCTGGTTTTCATCAAGGATCTCTTTGTACTTTACTCCGTTCATCTTTGCCTCGATCCTGACTAGTCTCCCAGTCCCTGCCGCTGACAAACATCTCCACAGCATGATGCTGCCACCACCATGCTTCACCGTAGGGATGGTGCCAGGTTTCCTCCAGATGTGATGCTTGGCATTCAGGCCAAAGAGTTCAATCTTGGTTTCATCAGACCAGAGAATCTTGTTTCTCATGGTCTGAGAGTCTGTTACGTTCTCCCTTCGGGTGTAGTTCGTCTGAGGAGGAGACGTAAATGCCCGTGCCTATGCACACAATGTAAACTAGATGGATGGGGAAGAAATGTGGGGTGTAACTAACTAAAATAATAGAACACAACAACCAGAACTCAATGTTAGCCCTCTGGGGTCGTTTAGTAAAGTACTGAACAACATATACAACACCCATAAAGAAACAGTAATAAACCAAAGACCAATCAAACAAACCAGGGAAGGTAAGAGAAGGGAATGTTTGGGAATGGGGTCCAAGTAATGAAAATAAACAAAAAGTCCCTCCTCTTCTACACACCTAATCCTTCCTAACACACTCTAAGCCCTAACCCGCTTTCCTACCTGTTACCACAAATACAGGGGTGACACCCGCCCGGCTAACCTAGTGTGTAAAACAGTGGGTTATCTACGTGTGAATGTACACCCATGTGCAGAACTGCTTTTCCCTTCTCCTGGACCTAGGTAGGGTGGAATACAGCAGGAGGACAGGCTGGAACACAAACAAAGATAAATCAAAACAACCAATAACCAAATCCTCAAACAGCCAAACAAAAAGTGCCCTCTCTCTCTTTAGCTCACACGACAAACCGTTTCTATGTTCTAGTCAATCAGTCACTCAACCACAGCTGCCAGGACTCCGGACCGAAGCCACGCCCACCATCGTCAGCCGCAACTCAGCACACCTGTAATAACCAGAACACACAAGCAGAACAACCACTCTGAACCAAACACACACTACAAAGGACGATTGGGAGAAAAACAGTAACAGAGTCCTTTAGGTGCCTTTTGGCAAACTCCAAGCGGGCTGTCATGTGCCTTTTACTGAGGAGTGGCTTCCGTCTGGCCACTCTACCATAAAGGCCTGATTGGTGGAGTAATGCAGAGATGGTTGTCCTGGAAGGTTCTCCCATCTCCACAGAGGAACTCTAGAGCTCTGTCAGAGTGACCATCGGGTTCTTGGTCACTTCCATGACCAAGGCCCTTCTCCCCCAATTTCTACACAATGTAATATGACCCATGGCCCTTCTAGACGTCTCTATTTAGAACAACAAAAAGTAAGTAAAAATCCCCACAAGTCATCAAGCTAGGTAAGAGATTATTAAATATTTTTAAGTGATCAAATTGAACTAGATCCATGATAATTCAATAATCAATATTGTGTTGCACCTTTAACAAATAGCCTAACAAATGAACAACTCTTACAAATAAAGTACAAAGACAACTTTTGATTGTCTATAAGACATCCTCTATGTAAAATTTCAGCCAGAATGCCCAGCCAACCCGAGCCGCCTACACGACCCCCCACCAGTCTAGCCAATAACTCAACTCTCTCCCCAACACAACTCCCTTCCCATCATTTTTTTTGTTACGTCTCAAGGGAAAGGTTTGGAAAAAAAAAGTTGAATGAAAACACACATACACCTGCACATTAACACACAGAAACAGTACACCCTCCATATAATTCATATCATAAGCCTAATAGTACTGTAGAGCTAGTTTTACTTGCACACAACATAGCTGACTCACCCTGTCGTGCCCCTAGATGTCCACGGCCCTGTTGCGCCCCAACCCAACACACCCTACTCAGCTTTAGGATCTTTATTCTTTATTTTTTTTAGGGGTAGGTCAGCTTTAATATTGCAGACAGATTGTAACTTCCATCAATGTAATTGTCTGCATCAGCTGCAGGCGGTAGGCGGCTCGGGTTGGCTGGGTGTTCTGGCTGAAAGTTGATATAGAGGATGTCTTAAAGACAATCAAAAGTTGTCTTTGTACTTTAGTTGTAAGAGTTGTTCATTTGTTTGGCTATTGGTTTAAGGTGCAACACTATTGATTAATGAATTATCATGGATCTAGTTCAATTTGATCACTTAAAAATATTTAATAATCTCTTACCTAGCTTGATGACTTGTGGGGATTTTTACTTACTTTTTGTTGTTCTAAATATAGACGGCTAGAAGCTTTAGGATCTTAGTGAAACATTCATTATTGGTTTTTAGGTGTGTTAGGCCAAGGCCAGAGTGACAACAGTACAACAGACCCCCAGGGCCAGGACTGAGCAGCCCAGCAGCTAGGGATTGTGGGCATGTTTTCAATACAGACTCCCTTTGTCATACAGCATTCCATATAAGGCATCCAGACCTTATGAAAGTTGCACAGTATACCCTTAATCTTAAAACAAATTGTCACGAATTCCGCCAAGGCTGCTCCTCCTCCTTGTTCGGGCAGGCTTCGGCGTTCGTCGTCCCCGGAGTACTAGCTGCTACCGTTTGATGTTCTCTGTGTTTGTTTGGTTTTGTCTGTTTGGTGCACCTGTGTGTTATCCTGTCCTGATTATGTCACCTATAAGTTTCCTTTGGTTTTGTTTGTAGTTGTGTGTGGTTGTACGCCTGTCCGTTGAGGTTTTGGATTTTGCATTCTTGTTATTAAGTGTATTGACGCACTGTTTGCGCATCGCTTATGTTTAGTGTTTTACGCACTGTTTTGCGTATCGCTCGCCTCCGTTATTTGAGGCCCTTTATTTTGTATTGTCATTTGCTGACAAGTAAAGTCTGTTTGGACTAAGCTTCTGTGTCCTGCGCCTGACTCCAACACCACATCCACCTCCAAACACTGACAGAACAACACACCATTCATGGAGTCAGCAGGAGCAGCGGCGGCGACCGAGTCGCTGGAGGATCGGGTCAGCTGCCAGGACGCCAGGATCCAGCAACTCGGCTCCGCCATGCAGGAAGTCATGAACACCCTGCGCCGATGGGAAAGGGGAGGCGTGCCCACACCTCCTCCTACAGTACCACCACCATCGGCCAGTCCCACCAGACCGGTTCCGGAATCCAGTGGATTCTGCTCTCGCTCCCGAGGGCGTATAATAATAATAATAATAATAATAATAATAATAATAATAATAATAATAATAATAATATGCCATTTAGCAGACGCTTTTATCCAAAGCGACTTACAGTCATGCGTGCATACATTTTTGTGTATGGGTGGTCCCGGGGATCGAACCCACTACCTTGGCGTTACAAGCGCCGTGCTCTACCAGCTGAGCTACAGAGGACCACAGCAGGTGGCACAGCAGCCTGCACAGCAGCCGGGTGTCAGGGGTTCCTCCTGCAGGTGGAACTCTACCTGGCCACCATACACCCGGCGCCCTCGGGATACGAGAGCGTGTCCGCCCTCATCTCCTGTCTCTCCGGCAAGGCGTTGGAGTGGGCCAACGCCGAATGGAGGGGAATAGACGCCGCCACCATCAGCTACGCAGAGTTCTCCCGCCGCTTCAGGGCTGTTTTCGATCATCCTCCTGAGGGTAAAGCGGCGGGGGAGCGTCTGTTCCACCTCCGACAGGGGATTTCGCCCTGGATTTTCGGACTCTAGCGGCGGATGCGGGGTGGAATGAGAGGGCCCTCATCGACCACTATAGGTGTAGCCTGCGAGAGGACGTTCGTCGAGAGCTGGCCTGCAGGGACACCAATCTGTCCTTTGACCAGCTAGTGGACATGTCCATCCGGCTGGATACCCTGCTGGCCACCCGCGGACGTCCCGAGATGAGGCCGTCCATTCCATCCCCCAGCACCTCCGAGCCGATCCCAATGGAGCTCGGGGGTGCTGGCGCTAGAAGG
>NC_140011.1:772822-900322 GCF_964263955.1 Coregonus lavaretus | reverse complement strand
AATGTGCTTCTTCTTGAGCCACTCCTTTGTTGCCTTGGCCGTGTGTTTTGGGTCATTGTCATGCTGGAATACCCATCCACGACCCATTTTCAATGCCCTGGCTGAGGGAAGGAGGTTCTCACCCAAGATTTGACGGTACATGGCCCCGTCCATCGTCCCTTTGATGCGGTGAAGTTGTCCTGTCCCCTTAGCAGAAAAACACCCCCAAAGCATAATGTTTCCACCTCCATGTTTGACGGTGGGGATGGTGTTCTTGGAGTCATAGGCAGCATTCCTCCTCCTCCAAACACGGAGAGTTGAGTTGATGCCAAAGAGCTCCATTTTGGTCTCATCTGACCACAACACTTTCACTGAGTTCTCCTCTGAATCATTCAGATGTTCATTGGCAAACTTCAGACGGGCATGTATATGTGCTTCTTGAGCAGGGGGACCTTGCGGGCGCTGCAGGATTTCAGTCCTTCATGGCGTAGTGTGTTACCAATTGTTTTCTTGGTGACTATTGTCCCAGCTGCCTTGAGATCATTGACAAGATCCTCCCGTGTAGTTCTGGGCTGATTCCTCACCGTTCTCATGATCATTGCAACTCCACGAGGTGAGATCTTGCATGGAGCCCCAGGCTGAGGGAGATTGACAGTTCTTTTGTGTTTCTTCCATTTGCGAATAATCGCACCAACTGTTGTCACCTTCTCACCAAGCTGCTTGGCGATGGTCTTGTAGCCCATTCCAGCCTTGTGTAGGTCTACAATCTTGTCCCTGACATCCTTGGAGAGCTCTTTGGTCTTGGCCATGGTGGAGAGTTTGAAATCTGATTGATTGATTGCTTCTGTGGACAGGTGTCTTTTATACAGGTAACAAACTGAGATTAGGAGCACTCCCTTTAAGAGTGTGCTCCTAATCTCAGCTCGTTACCTGTATAAAAGACACCTGGGAGACAGAAATCTTTCTGATTGAGGGGGGGTCAAATACTTATTTCCCTCATTAAAATGCAAATCAATTTCTAACATTTTTGACATGTGTTTTTCTGGATTTTATTGTTGTTATTCTGTCTCTCACTGTTCAAATAAACCTACCATTAAAATTATAGACTGATAATTTATTTGTCAGTGGGCAAACGTACAAAATCAGCAGGGGATCAAATACTTTTTTCCCTCACTGTACCTATTGCAGATTCAGTCTTCCCAGCCTGGTGCAGGTCTACAATTTTGTTTCTTGTGTCCTTTGACAGCTCTTTGGTCTTGGCCATAGTGGAGTTTGGAGTGTGACTGTTTGAGGTTGTGGACAGGTGTCTTTTATACTGATAACAAGTTCAAACAGGTGCCATTAATACAGGTAACGAGTGGAGGACAGAGGAGCCTCTTAAAGAAGAAGTTACAGGTCTGTGAGAGCCAGAAATCTTGCTTGTTTGTAGTTGACTAAATACTTATTTTCCACCATAATTTGCAAATAAATTCATAAAAAATCCTACCATGTGATTTTCTGGATTTTTTTTCCTCAATTTGTCTGTCATAGTTGACGTGTACCTATGATGAAAATTACATGCCTCTCTCATCTTTTTAAGTGGGAGAACTTGCACAATTGGTGGCTGACTAAATACTTTCTTTCCCCACTGTATATGTATGTATATGTATGTATATGTGTGTGTATATAATTATATATACATACACACACACAGTATATTAAAAAAAAAATGTGGGCACACGAGACACGTCTGATTCACGCCTGTCTGAGTCGACTAATCCATTGCGGAGGCCGCGGGGTTGGCTCACCAGTAGTACATTTGCCGTTAATTCCCATAATTTCTAATCTACAATGTTTGTTTGGTTCTGGTAATTTATGTTAATGCATTTGAATATATTATTATTACAGTCTTACTGTTTTCATTGTAGGAGAGAGAAAAAAGTGTAGGTTTATTCCATTTGTTAGGAGCGCTCCTGTCAATCTTGAGTAAAGACACGCACCTGATTACGTGTATAGAAGTAAAACTAGTCTACCTGGCCTGCGCACAAATGTAGGCCTAAAAGTTTGCCCATTTGGGGGATCTGATACTATTTCTGATTGTCTTAACTCACCATCACTGTGGAGCTTCTCAAAGAAAAAATGTATTCGCCTCAAACAGCAAGTAAACAGTCTGTTTTTACATCCATTGAGCATGACAATAGTTCCTCAACCTAGCCTATTTGAAAAATCTTTCCAGCTCTCTCCCTTTCGATTACCACTCAGCATGACGGGGGAAACAATGTCATGCTCTGATTTGTTGTAAAGGTCATAAACTAGGCCTACCTGATTACTATTTATCCCTTGCGCAAAATAGCCTACAGCTGTGTGTCTGTCTGTGCAACAGAAACTCTGAGGACCCAGAATATTTTATACAATCTTGCAAGTTTGCTAGCACCAGCTTCGGCCCAGACCAAGTTAATATTTACATTTTAGTCGTTTAGGAGACACTCTTATCCAGAGCGACTTACAGTTAGTGCATATATTGTTTATATATATATATATATATATATATATATATATATATATATATATATATATATATTATATATTATATATTATATATATATATTATTTTTATGTATTTTTTCATACAGGCCCCCCGTGGGAATCGAACCCACAACCCTGCCGTTGCAAGCGCCATGCTCTATCAACTGAGCTACACGGGGCAATAGTTGAAACAATGTTTCAAGTTCCTTGCGTAGCCAATGTGATTTATTTTCATCAGGATATTTTCTACCTGTGGCCTACAATGTTTTTATTTGTTGGCTTCATGTAGGCTATTTTTTCATATTGGCAATGGCAATTTAAGTTAATTTTAGATTTGTATAATTTTTATTTTTATTAATTACATGACATTGATTTTGAGATATGAAGACTTTTTTAACTTAAATGAAACTGTTCCACATAAATGTGCATATGAAAATCATAACTGGGACACAGATCAGTAGAAATGGTAGGCTATCTTGGCACTCTAAATGGAAAAGGCTGCTGATCGCTGTTGTAGCTTATTACCGGCAACTTCAGGAGCATAAGGCAGAATCTACGAAGGCCAGCAGCAGCAGGCAGTGGGAGGAAGAGGGTCGGGAACAGTTTTTTTTCTTCTTCTGGTTAGGCTATATTGATCTCTGGTTCCCTCTTTAGTAATTTGTGTGTGTTCATTTTTAATCGCAGTGCTTAAAGCATCAGACAAGTTCAATAGCCTACATATAGTTGATATCATTCAAACATAGGGTGTGTCTATATATGGAAAAATACACGTTTGAAAATGTTGACCAATCGATTGGGGGGGCTGCGACAGCCCTGCTAGCTTGCCATCTTTGACTATCCCCACCTGACGGCCCCACATGATGCCCATGTTGATGTTGCTATCTATGCAGGACTTGAGGAAATGAAAGATTTCATTTAGGGTGGAATCATTTTTAGATCACAACAATGTCACAACTGTTATCTTTTCCTTCACACAGTTCCCTTAAAGGCAGTGTAATGTTTGTGTACTTTTTTTAAACGACCCCAGAATGCGCAGAACATCAGTCTGGCTGATTTGAAATGCAACATCTCACTGTTTTGTTGGAGTGCCCTTTGCTACCAACAAATGTTAATTGCAAACCATAAAATGATTGACCTCCTTGAGGATCCATACTTTGCGTTGTAAAGTTTAAGTATTATATGTGCAACAACCAGCTAACACATTTTTTTTTTTTTTTGCTAACACCCACCCAGTTCATTTTTTATTGCAGTCATTCAAATTCATGTGGCGATGTAATGCACCTGGATGTTGTTTGCTTTAGCGAGAGTGCAAGTTTTGCGGATAGATTTACATCAGCGTCACCGTCACATTAAAGAGGGATAGGGCTGCTTCCATTTGGACACACTCGCATTGTCTCCATGGTGATAATGGAGCAGCTTTCATAGCAAATGGTGCGTCGGTCTAGGAAGCTACGGTATCCTTGCAGTCAAAGGAATGAATATAGAACTCATGCTTGCAGCATGCAAGGCAGCTTTTCTATCTAGTGTTTTCATGTAGCGTACAAAGTAAAAAAAAAAAAAAACATATAGGCCTTCTTGTCTTGCAGCCTATTTCATTCACCCTCATGAATACATGTTTAGATGTGGATACACCAGTCACTGATGTTTTCTGTAATCCACTTGTTTTGTTCCCCTCTCCAGGCTAAAGAGATCCTGACCAAGGAGTCCAATGTGCAGGAGGTGCGCTGTCCCGTCACGGTGTGCGGAGATGTGCACGGCCAGTTCCACGACCTCATGGAGCTTTTCAGAATCGGGGGCAAGTCGCCCGACACCAACTACCTGTTCATGGGGGACTACGTAGACCGAGGCTACTACTCGGTGGAAACAGTCTCGCTGCTTGTCGCACTAAAGGCAAGTGAACTCTGAACTTGATGAGTGGGCTGAAACCACAGTATTTCAGTTGCTGATATAAAGTCTGTCTTGCCATCAGGGGTTGGAACTGGTTCAGGGAACAGAACAGAAAACCGGAAAATAACGTCATTTTTCGAGGAACCGAAATAGAACCGGGAACAAAAGTGCTAATGTTCCGGAACAAAACTGTTATTTTAAAAGCATGGGAACCAGTTAATAACGTTATTTTACGTTCCAGGCCAACATTAAGCCAACTCTCTGAAGTTCAGACATTCAAAGTTCCTTCATAGAAGCCGCTCCTCCGTAGGTATAATTATGTGGGCCTAATTCAGATAATGCATGTCATAACAAGATGCCCAACTCTTCAAGCCAAGCCTCCATCTCCACCCTCTCTCGCGCACTACACTTGTCTGTTCAATGCATGTAAATAGCTTGCCCGCTCCATAGCAAGCTGCTCTATCCGCACTGATTGGTGAAATCATTTTGATGTCGAGCGAAATGTCAATTTCAGAGGTTTAAAAAGGAACAGCCTTCAATTGATCACACTGTGCAATCATTAACCATTACTTTTTGGGTTTCGAACTTGTTCAGAACTTTATTTTGCTGGTCGAAACATTGGAATGGGGTCATCAGGAGGGATCAGGCAATGAAGTTGAAGTCCCACCCAGTTGGCTGTCCATGCTAAAACGGCCTTTTGGCAAGGCCGGGCATATGAATAACGGTATTTTATACAAATGCAATAGACCTACCTACTTTCTCCTACTCTTCCCCTTGGTCTAATCTACCTGTTTATTGTCCTCTGTATATTTGTCATGAAGTGATTGCCTCTTTGATGCATTTGAACTAATAAAGGACTTTTAATTGTAAATGACACCAAATCGCTGACTCTCAGTGATATTTTCAATCTAGCCAAATCATTTTCACTTTAACGTCACCAGAACTCGAAATTGTCCACTCATATAGTAAGTTTGTGTAGCAAAATGTTTTAATGAAGCTTGGGAACCACTGGAATTCATACACAAAATGTGGTGTTTGAGCATTGGGAAGAGTACACTAGGGTTGTAGACTGTCCTGACATTGAGCTGTAAAATCCTGGAAATATGGACTTAGTTTATAGGTTTATATACTGAATAAAAATATAAACACAACATGTGAAGTCCCATGTTTCTTGAGCTGAAATAAAAGATACCAGAAATGTTCCATACGCACAAAAAGCTTATTTCTCTCAGATTTTGTACACAAATTTGTTTGCATCCCGGTTAGTGAGCATTTCTCCATTGCCAAAATAATCCACCCACCTGACAGGTGTGGCATATCAAGAAGCTGATTTAAAAAGCATGATCAGTACACAGGTGCACCTTGTGCTGGGGACAATAAAAGGCTACACAACACAATGCCACAGATGTCACAAGTTTTCAGGGAGCGTGTAATTGGCACGCTGACTGCAAGGATGTGCACCAGTGCTATTGCTAGATAATAAAATGTTAATTTCTCTACCATATGCTGCCTCCAACGTCGTTTTAGAGAATTTGGCAGTACGTCCAACCAGCCTGATCAACTCTATAAAAAAACGATGTGTCGCGCTGCATGTGGCAAATGCACCAGATACTAACTGGTTTTCTGATCCACGCCCCTACTTTTTTTTATAGGTATCTGTGACCAACAGATGCATATCTGTATTCCCAGTCATGTGATATCCATAGATTAGGGCCTAATGCATTTTTCAATTGACTAACTCAGTAAAATCTTTGAAATTGTTGCATGTAGCATTTATATTTTTGTTCAGTATAGAATCACCTTTGGCAGCAATTACAGTCTTGCTGGGTAAGTCTAAGAGCTTTGCACACCTGGATTGTACAATATTTGCACATTTATATATATTTTTTTTTTATTCTTCAAGCTCTGTCAAGTTGGTTGTTGATCATTGCTAGACAACCATTTTCAAGCCTTGCCTTAGATTTTCAAGCCGATTTAAGTCAAAACTGTAACTAGGCCACTCAGGAACAGTCTATGTCGTCTTGGTAAGCAACTCAGGTGTATATTTGGCCTTGTGTTTTCGGTTATTGTCCTGCTGAAAGGTGAATTTGTCTCCCAGTGTCTGTTGGAAAGCAGAATGAACCATGTTTTCCTGTGCCTTAGCTCTATTCTGTTTCTTTTTATCCTAAAAAACACCTGTTCAATGCATGTAAATAGCTTGCTTGCTCCATAACAAGCTGCTCTATCCGCACTGATTGGTGAAATAATTTTGATGTCGAGCGAAATGTCAATTTCAGAGGTTTAAAAAGGAACAATTATGAACTATTACTTTTTGGGTTTCGAACTTGTTCAGAACTTTATTTTGCTGGTCGAAACATTTAATGGGAGACTTAGTGGAAAGGGGATACTACAGCTTGGAGACATTCACATACCTGCTAGCCCTTAAAAGCCAAGTGGCCGGACTGCATCACGCTTCTACGAGGAAATCACAAAAGCAGGCAGATCACACAGGTGTACGGCTTTTACATTTACATTTACGTCATTTAGCAGACACTCTTATCCAGAGCGACTTACAAATTGGTGCATTCACCTTATAGCCAGTGGGATAACCACTTTACAATATGTTTTTTTTTGGGGGGGGGGGGGGTTGGGTAAGGGGGGGGTAGAAGGATTACTTTATCCTATCCCAGGTATTCCTTAAAGAGGTGAGGTTTCAAGTGTCTCCGGAAGGTGGTGAGTGACTCCGCTGTCCTGGCGTCGTGAGGGAGCTTGTTCCACCATTGGGGTGCCAGAGCAGCGAACAGTTTTGACTGGGTTGAGCGGGAACTGTGCTTCCGCAGAGGTAGGGGGGCCAGCAGGCCAGAGGTGGATGAATGCAATGCCCTCGTTTGGGTGTAGGGACTGATCAGAGCCTGAAGGTACGGAGGTGCCGTTCCCCTCACAGCTCCGTAGGCAAGCACCATGGTCTTGTAGCAGATGCGAGCTTCAACTGGAAGCCAGTGGAGTGTGCGGAGGAGCGGGGTGACGTGAGAGAACTTGGGAAGGTTGAACACCAGACGGGCTGCGGCATTCTGGATGAGTTGTAGGGGTTTAATGGCACAGGCAGAGAGCCCAGCCAACAGCGAGTTGCAGTAATCCAGACGGGAGATGACAAGTGCCTGGATTAGGACCTGTGCCGCTTCCTGTGTAAAGCAGGGTCGTACTCTCCGAATGTTGTAGCGCATGAACCTACAGGATCGGGTCACCGCCTTGATGTTAGCGGAGAACGACAGGGTGTTGTCCAGGGTCACGCCAATGCTCTTCGCACTCTGGGAGGAGGACACAACGGAGTTGTCAAGCGTGATGGCGAGATCATGGAACGGGCAGTCCTTCCCCGGGAGGAAGAGCAGCTCCGTCTTGCCGAGGTTCAGCTTGAGGTGGTGATCCGTCATCCACACTGATATGTCTGCCAGACATGCAGAGATGCGATTCGCCACCTGGTTATCAGAAGGGGGAAAGGAGAAGATTAGTTGTGTGTCATCAGCGTAGCAATGATAGGAGAGGCCATGTGAGGATATGACAGAGCCAAGTGACTTGGTGTATAGTGAGAATAGGAGAGGGCCTAGAACTGAGCCCTGGGGGACACCAGTGGTGAGAGCACGTGGTGCGGAGACAGATTCTCGCCACGCCACTTGGTAGGAGGGACCGGTCAGGTAGGACGCAATCCAAGAGTGAGCCGCGCCGGAGATGCCCAACTCGGAGAGGGTGGAGAGGAGGATCTGATGGTTCACAGTATCAAAGGCAGCAGACAGGTCTAGAAGGACAAGAGCAGAGGAGAGAGAGTTAGCTTTAGCAGTGCGGAGAGCCTCCGTGACACAGAGAAGAGCAGTCTCAGTTGAATGACCAGTCTTGAAACCTGACTGGTTTGGATCAAGAAGGTCATTCTGAGAGAGATAGCAAGAGAGTTGGCTAAAGACGGCACACTCAAGAGTTTTGGAGAGAAAAGAAAGAAGGGATACTGGTCTGTAGTTGTTGACATCGGAGGGATCGAGTGTAGGTTTTTTGAGAAGGGGTGCAACTCTCGCTCTCTTGAAGACGGAAGGGACATAGCCAGCGGTCAAGGATGAGTTGATGAGCGAGGTGAGGTAAGGGAGAAGGTCACCGGAGATGGTCTGGAGAAGAGAGGAGGGGATAGGGTCAAGCGGGCAGGTTGTTTGGCGGCCTGCCGTCACAAGTCGCAAAATTTCATCTGGAGAGAGAGGGGAGAAAGAAGTCAAAGCATAGGGTAGGGCAGTGTGAGCAGTACCAGCAGTGTCATTTGACTTAACAAACGTCTTTTCAAAATGGTTGACGAAGTCATCCACAGAGAGGGGGGGAGGGGGAGGAGGATTCAGCAGGAGAAGGTGGCAAAGAGCTTCCTAGGATTAGAGGCAGATGCTTGGAATTTAGAGTGGTAGAAAGTGGCTTTAGCAGCAGAAACAGATAAAGAAAATGTAGAGAGGAGGGAGTGAAAAGATGCCAGGTCCGCAGGGAGTCTAGTTTTCCTCCATTTCCGCTCGGCTGCCCGGAGCCCTGTTCTGTGAGCTTGCAATGAGTCGTCAAGCCACGGAGCAGGAGGGGAGGACCGAGCCAGCCGGGAGGATAGGGGACATAGAGAGTCAAAGGATGCAGAAAGGGAGGAGAGGAGGGTTGAGGAGGCAGAATCAGGAGATTGGAGGGAGAAGGATTGAGCAGAGGGAAGAGATGATAGGATGGAAGAGGAGAGAGTAGCGGGAGAGAGAGAGCGAAGGTTGCAACGGCGCATTACCATCTGAGTAGGGGCAGAGTGAGTAGTGTTGGAGAGAGAGAGAGAAAAGGATACAAAGTAGTGGTCGGAGACATGGAGGGGAGTTGCAGTGAGATTAGTAGAAGAACAGCATTTAGTAAAGATGAGGTCAAGCGTTATTGCCTGCCTTGTGAGTAGGGGGGGACGGTGAGAGGGTGAGGTCAAAAGAGGAGAGGAGTGGAAAGAAAGAGGCGGAGAGAAATGAGTCAAAGGTAGACGTAGGGAGGTTGAAGTCACCCAGAACTGTGAGGGGTGAGCCATCCTCAGGAAAGGAACTTATCAAGGCGTCAATCTCATTGATGAACTCTCAAAGGGAACCTGGAGGGTGATAAATGACAAGGATGTTAAGCTTGAATGGGCTAGTGACTGTGACAGCATGGAATTCAAATGAGGAGATAGACCGATGGGTCAGGGGAAAAAGAGAGAATGTCCACTTGGGAGAGTTGAGGATTCCTCTGCCACCACCCCGCTGACCAGATGCTCTCGGGGTATGCGAGAACACATGGTCAGACGAGGAGAGAGCAGTAGGAGTAGCAGTGTTTTCAGTGGTAATCCATGTTTCCGTCAGCGCCAAGAAGTCGAGGGACTGGAGGGTAGCATAGGCTGAGATGATCTCTGCCTTGTTGGCCGCAGAACGGCAGTTCCAGAGGCTGCCGGAGACCTGGAACTCCACGTGGGTGGTGCGTGCAGGGACCACCAGGTTAGAGAGACAGCAGCCACGCGGTGTGAGGCGTTTGTATAGCATGTGCGGAGAGGAGAGAACAGGGATAGACAGAGGCATAGTTGACAGGCTACAGAAAATGGCTACAATAATGCAAAGGAGATCGGAATGAAATGAACTAAACATCTGGGAAAGCGAGAGAGCGGGGCCTCCCTTACTTACGTTTCACTGAAACACCCAAATATAACTCTCCCAACTTCCACCTCAGAAACTATAATTGTTTTAAACTACAGCGGTTCAATATTTTCTAGGAATAGACTTAGTTAGTTTATTCAGCTAGCTAACTTGGTACAGTATTCTTCCGTGAAAACCGTCCAGGGCACCTAGTCATATGACGCTACAGCTAACTAGCATGCCAGACTCCAACAACACGGTTTAGCACCAATACTCGGCCACAACAAACCACCAGTGTGTCAACACGCCAAGCAGATCATTCGTGTCCGTGTCTAACGTTGTGGGTTAGTCCCGACAGCTTGAGCGAGTCCGTCGTCAACTTATTCAGCCAGTTAGTTATCTAGAATAGTTAGTATACTAGCTAGCCATTGCTTTCTGCCAACGAAGAAACCCCTCCTCCCACGGCACGAACACACAGAGAGAGCCAAGCTAACGTTAACTAGTCACCCATGTCCCGAATTCCCTTAAATGACTCTGGCTACCAGTATGTAAAAACAAAACACAAATGTAGGTTATAACTTACCCCTAGCAGCTACTGTTAGCTAGCCAAGTGCAAAGCTAGCCGCTGAATTGACTCAGCCAGTTCGCGTCTGTTCGCTAGGTGGAACAGGTTGAGAGCTTCAAGTTCCTTGGTGTCCACATCACCAACGAACTATCATGGTCCAAACACACCAAGACAGTCGTGAAGAGGGCACGACAAAGCCTATTCCCCCTCAGGAGACTAAAAAGATTTGGCATGGGTCCTCAGATCCTCAAAAAATTCTACAGCTGCACCATCGAGAGCATCCTGACTGGTTGCATCACCGCCTGGTATGGCAACTGCTTGGCCTCTGACCGCAAGGCACTACAGAGGGTAGTGCGTACGGCCCAGTACATCACTGGGGCAAAGCTCCCTGCCATCCAGGACCTCTATACCAGGTGGTGTCAGAGGAAGGCCTTCAAAATTGTCAAAGACTCCAGCCACCCTAGTCATAGACTGTTCTCTCTGCTACCGCACGGCAAGCGGTACCGGAGTGCCAAGTCTAGGTCCAAAAGACTTCTCAACAGCTTCTACCCCCAAGCCATAAGACTCCTGAACAGCTAATCATGGCTACCTGGAATATTTGCACTGCCCCCCCACCCCATCCTTTTTACGCTGCTGCTACTCTGTTAAGTATTTATGCATAGTCACTTTAACTCTACCCACATGTACATATTACCTCAACTACCTCAACTAGCCGGTGCCCCCGCACATTGACTATGCAACGGTACCCCCCTGTATATATAGCCTCCCTACTGTCACTTTATTTTACTGTATATATAGCCTCCCTACTGTCACTTTATTTTACTTCTGCTCTTTTTTTCTCAACACTTTTTTGTTGTTGTTTTATTCTTACTTTTTTTGTTTAAAATACATGCACTGTTGGTTAAGGGCTGTAAGTAAGCATTTCACTGTAATGTCTGCACCTGTTGTAGGGCGGCAGGTAGCTTAGTGGGTAAGAGCGTTGTGCCAGTAACCGAAAGGTCGCTGGTTCTAATCCCCGAGCCAACTAGGTGAAAAATCTGTCGATGTGCCCTTGAGCAAGGCACTTAACCCTAATTGCTTCTGTAAGTCGCTCTGGATAAGAGCGTCTGCTAAATGACTAAAATGTAAATGTAAATGTTGTATTCGGCGCATGTGACCAATACAATTTGATTTGATTTGATTAGGTCGTTCCAGCTATTGTTTAGTAGCTATCCAGGTAGCAACAAGCTAGCTACATTTCAAGCACAGTAGCCACTTACTACCTAACGTTAACGCTTCAGACAATGAGGTTAGAAAAACAGCTGAATGGTAGGCATTATTGTATGTAATTATTGTAGGCAGCTAGCTTGTCGTAATTACAGGTACTCTCAGGCGTGAAACAACTATCCACAGTTGCTACCCGCTAGCTAGTCCAGGTAGTGGGTTAGCTAGCTTTGTGCTTCACCGTGCTCAGCCGAATACAATACTAACCTACAATAATTACATACAACAACCCACGATAACTACCTACAATACCTAACTACAATCTAAATACATAGTTTAAGCTTTACTCGACAAAGCCCAAACTATGTATATAAGCCATATAAGCCAAGCTTACCTCCCGCCAGAGAGCGACACAACCTCACCCGACGACCTCACAGAGGTCATTACATTCTGCCTCCATAGAGATGCACTATAATACTGTTGTTGTATTACATTCTGCCTCCATAGAGATGCACTATAATACTGTTGTATTACATTCTGCCTCCATAGAGATGCACTATAATACTGTTGTTGTATTACATTCTGCCTCCATAGAGATGCACTATAATACTGTTGTTGTATTACATTCTGCCTCCATAGAGATGCACTATAATACTGTTGTTGTATTACATTCTGCCTCCATAGAGATGCACGATAATACTGTTGTATTACATTCTGCCTCCATAGAGATGCACTATAATACTGTTGTTGTATTACATTCTGTCCTCAGAGCACTGAGGTGAGACGCATACCTAATTGCTGGGGGCACATCAACTCTAACGTGCCCTAGTTATTGTGACAGCTAACTTACTGGTTCTAACTAAATGAACAAACAAACAAGTAATCTATAGGTTGACTCACTTGGCTTATTCCTCCTAGTGGCGCAAAGGGCCTCAATGGTCCATCTCCAGCAGACTCTGTTCTGGGCGGTTTTCTTGACCTCATTCCAGGTGGTTCCTGCCTTCTTCGTCTACTCCTCATTTGGCGCGCATGCACAGTGTTACAAACATCCATGCTACTGTCCCGTATTCAGTCTCTAGGCTTCATAAGAAACCAGACAAAGAGCTGTCTGACTCCATCTCAGCGCATTCCATTTCTGGGTTCTTGAGCTACCCTCACTCGCGTATCACGCTTTTCTATCCCCACGGAGGTTATCTGGGTTCCGGCTCTGCTGAGCCCAGGGGTTCCTAAAAGTTTTTGGCCCACGACCCCATTTTGATATCTGAAAATTTGTGCGGCCCCACCCATGTGAAAACAATTATTAACAGCCAATTAACAGCCAATGTTTACTTTTTTATTTGGGGTTATGGCAGTCAATTGAAAAACATTCTAACAGTATTTCTGATTGTCTTCTCAACTCACCATCACATACTTCTAATGTGTGGCAGTCAATTGCAAATTAGTCTGACATAACAGTCCCGTGTAGCTCAGTTGGTAGAGCATGGCGCTTGCAACGCCAGGGTTGTGGGTTCGATTCCCATGGGGGACCAGTATGGAGAAAAAAAAAAATTATGCACTCACTAACTGTAAGTCGCTCTGGATAAGCGCGTCTGCTAAATGACTCAAATGTAAAAATGAATGGAATGAAAAAAAAATATGATTGTGTTCAGAACAAAATAATTTATGTTCCAACCCCTGCTTGCCAAAATAAATGACTGAAAAAGGGATGGGACCCAGATAAAGAAAGGAACCTACAGTATATTTTTGCTCAGCACCAGTTTTTCTTAAACCAGGAACATATCATCCTCGTATGCGTGATCAACCCTGAAGAAAGTCGAGGGGCACTAGTTTATTTTTATTTTATTTATTTTATATAACCTTTATTTAACCAGGTAAGCCAGTTGAGAACAAGTTCTCATTTACAACTGCGACCTGGCCAAGATAAAGCAAAGCAGTGTAATAAAAACAACAACACAGAGTTACATATGGGGTAAACAAAACATAAAGTCAAAAATACAACAGAAAATATATATACAGTGTGTGCAAATGTAGTAAGTTATGGAGGTAAGGCAATAAATAGGCCATAGTGCAAAATAGTTACAATTTCGTATTAACACTGGAATGATAGATGTGCAAAAGATTATGTGCAAATAGAGATACTGGGTTCTACTACCTCAGTAGTACTACCTCAGTGTAGGCTAGCTCTCAAAATGTGTGGGAGCTGGTGGTATTCAGGAGTCAAGGTATGCAAGCCGGAGATACTATGCAAACTGAAGTAGGCCGCATATGTTTTTTTGTGGACTCAATGGATTCCTGGGCTCAGCCAGTAATGCTGACAAGGCACTCACACTGACGAGCTGTAAGTGGGCTAGTTCAGACTCATACCAATGTGTCACTACCCTAACAGCTATTAACATTGTGGGTCGAATTGGGCTCGTCACGTATTTACGAGAGGCCAGCTGTGATGTTCGAGGTCTCTGTGGGACAGCTCACCTAAAGACAACAGATATATACAGTATAACTCTTGGGATAACATATTATTTGTAAATTATAGGCTCTAACAGGATAACTTATTATTTTTCCAAATGTGGCGTAAAGTGCATGATTGTAAATGGTGTTGAAGTAGAAGATAAATCGTTTTGAATACGATGCAGTTTAGTTTTCACATGGTGGCACCGTGCTGCTGTCACATTTTTTGAAAAGGCATTTTTCATCAATCAGAGCTTTTGGAGCTAAACTCTCTCTCGCTCCGCAGGTCCGTTACCCAAAGCGCATCACGATACTGCGGGGGAACCATGAGAGCAGACAGATCACACAGGTGTACGGCTTCTATGATGAGTGCTTGAGGAAGTACGGCAATGCCAATGTGTGGAAATACTTCACAGACCTCTTCGACTATCTCCCCCTGACTGCTCTGGTCGACGAACAGGTAAGCCTACCTGTTTTTGTTTTTTTGGGGGGGGGGTAGATCAGCTTAATATTGCAGATAGATTGTAACTTTTATCAATGTAATTGTCTGCATCACTTCCAATCCCCCATGTTTTTTATATAAATACTCCCCTTTATTACTTTCCAACCCCGCCATCCTTTCCCTACTTGGGGTAAATTAGTGAACAACAATGCCCAGGCCTCTACTTCCAGCCTATACTTACGATCTACACCTTATGGACACAGTCAATTTTACAATAATTATATATATTTATTTTTTATTTATTTTTTGCTCCTGAACTTCTTCTACTCTCAACCTCTCTGATCATTTTCATGATGTCCATCCGGTTTGCTTCTATATGCCATATCTTTCTAACTGTGCTCTTTCCCAAAAGCTCCCAACATACAACCTACAGTGGGGAAAAAAAGTATTTAGTCAGCCACCAATTGTGCAAGTTCTCCCACTTAAAAAGATGAGAGAGGCCTGTAATTTTCATCATAGGTACACTCAACTATGACAGACAAATTGAGATTTTTTTTTCTCCAGAAAATCACATTGTAGGATTTTTTATGAATTTATTTGCAAATTATGGTGGAAAATAAGTATTTGGTCACCTACAAACAAGCAAGATTTCTGGCTCTCACAGACCTGTAACTTCTTCTTTAAGAGGCTCCTCTGTCCTCCACTCGTTACCTGTATTAATGGCACCTGTTTGAACTTGTTATCAGTATAAAAGACACCTGTCCACAACCTCAAACAGTCACACTCCAAACTTCACTATGGCCAAGACCAAAGAGCTGTCAAAGGACACCAGAAACAAAATTGTAGACCTGCACCAGGCTGGGAAGACTGAATCTGCAATAGGTAAGCAGCTTGGTTTGAAGAAATCAACTGTGGGAGCAATTATTAGGAAATGGAAGACATACAAGACCACTGATAATCTCCCTCGATCTGGGGCTCCACGCAAGATCTCACCCCGTGGGGTCAAAATGATCACAAGAACGGTGAGCAAAAATCCCAGAACCACACGGGGGGACCTAGTGAATGACCTGCAGAGAGCTGGGACCAAAGTAACAAAGCCTACCATCAGTAACACACTACGCCGCCAGGGACTCAAATCCTGCAGTGGCAGACGTGTCCCCCTGCTTAAGCTAGTACATGTCCAGGCCTGTCTGAAGTTTGCTAGAGTGCATTTGGATGATCCAGAAGAGGATTGGGAGAATGTCATATGGTCAGATGAAACCAAAATATAACTTTTTGGTAAAAACTCAACTCGTCGTGTTTGGAGGACAAAGAATGCTGAGTTGCATCCAAAGAACACCATACCTATTGAGGGACCAGGACGACTGATCCGTGTAAAGGAAAGAATGAATGGGGCCATGTATCGTGAGATTTTGAGTGAAAACCTCCTTCCATCAGCAAGGGCATTGAAGATGAAACGTGGCTGGGTCTTTCAGCATGACAATGATCCCAAACACAGCGCCCGGGCAACGAAGGAGTGGCTTCGTAAGAAGCATTTCAAGGTCCTGGAGTGGCCTAGCCAGTCTCCAGATCTCAACCCCATAGAAAATCTTTGGAGGGAGTTGAAAGTCCGTGTTGCCCAGCGACAGCCCCAAAACATCACTGCTCTAGAGGAGATCTGCATGGAGGAATGGGCCAAAATACCAGCAACAGTGTGTGAAAACCTTGTGAAGACTTACAGAAAACGTTTGACCTGTGTCATTACCTACAAAGGGTATATAACAAAGTATTGAGAAACTTATGTTATTGACCAAATACTTATTTTCCACCATAATTTGCAAATAAATTCATTAGAAATCCTACAATGTGATTTTCTGGATTTTTTTTTTTTAATTTTGTCTGTCATAGTTGACGTGTACATATGATGGAAATTACAGGCCTCTCATCTTTTTAAGTGGGAGAACTTGCACAATTGGTGGCTGACTAAATACTTTTTTTCCCCACTGTATATACTTATTATGGACACAGTATGCTTACATTATTAGTTATCTTGTTATTATTTGTTGTTATTTGTTATTAGTCCCATCCTTCAACTCCATTCAATACCTCCCATCTATCTCTTAACACCATCCATATAGGATTTCTATTTGCCATATATATTTCAACCGTACTGTGATGTTTTACAAAAGTTCTGAACCTTTCTATTCTCATTGCTTCTACAGATTGTGAATTAAAAATAAACATTTTTGCTAAAAGTATTATTATATTATTGATCGATTGACTATGACTTTTCAGATCACCCAGTAATGCTATCTGCAAGGTTAGCTCCAGGTAAATATTGCAATCCTTTAGCCATTCCTGGACCTGTGTCCAAAAACAAGCTACAAAATGGACAGAACCAAAACAAATGATCTAATGATTCTGTCTCTTCACAGCAAAATCTGCAGAGCTGGGAAGATTGTATCCCCCATATAAATAACATTCTATTGGTAGCAATAATTTTATATAATAATTTAAATTGAAGGATTCTAATTTTTGAATCCGGTGTCGGTTTGCGTGTCAGTTCATAAACACTATGCCATGGAATCGGTACGTCAAAAATCTCTTCACAACTATTTTGCAATCTATATGGGACGGCTGTCAATCCTTTGGTCCTTAAGTGAAACTGATATACTTTTTTATTTATCACAGTTTTCCTTAACCAATTATGTTATTTAATGCAAGGCCGACAGACAAGTTCCTTACTTTCTCCCCCTTCCACTTGCCTCTTCCACTTTTGTGGTAAGGCTGCAATTATTTGGTTGTAATTTTGGGTAGAGCAGACATTTCCATACGTTTTTGTTAGCTGCATGTGCGACATAACTCCACCAGTCCTACCGATGATATCATTTACGAAGATTATACCTTTTTTAAACATTCTGTCAAAAAATAAAGGTTTTTTGACAATTAGTATATTTGAATTTAACCATAAAATTTGTTGCATTATTTGTTCTGTCGTTTCTGGAGGATTAAATTGAAATTGCAACCAACTTTCTATGGCTTGTTTTAGAAATAGTGATATTTGGGAGATGATTTCCTTTTCAAATAACTGAAAATGAGTTGTTGTAATCTGAATAAAGGGAAAAAGGCCTTTCTTGAACATTGGGTGAGACAATTTTACTAATTTGCTTGAGAACCAGTTCGGATTTAAGTATAACTTTTGTATGACTGAAGCTTTTAGTGATAGGTCTAATGCTTTAATATTTAATAATTTCTGTCCTCCGAATTCATATTAATTATATAAATAGGCCCTTTTAATTTTGTCTGGCTTGCCGTTCCAAATAAAATTGAATATTTTTTTTCTCATATAATTTAAAAAACTGTTTGCTAGGCATAGGCAAGACCATAAGCAAATAGGTAAACTGGGATAATACTAAAGAGTTAATCAGGGTGATTTTTCCACAAATTGACAGGTATTTTCCTTTCCATGGTAGTAAGATCTTATCTATTTTTGCTAACTTTCTATTAAAATTGATTGAAGTGAGATCATTTATTTCCTTTGGGATATGTATTCCGAGTATATCCACATCACCATCACACCATTTTATTGGTAAACTACATGGTAATGTAACATTTTAATTTTTTAGTGATCCAATACGTAATATAGTACATTTGTCATAATTTGGTTGTAATCCAGAGAGGTTAGAAGATTTATCTAGATCCTCTATGAGGCTGTGGAGGGATTCTAGTTGTGGATTTAAAAGAAAACATGAATCATCAGCGTACAATGACACCTTTGTTTTTAAGCCCTGGATTTCTAATCCTCTGATATTATTATTATTGGATCTGATTTTAATAGCTAACATCTCGATGGCCACAATAAATAGATATGCTGATAGTGGACAACCTTGTTTCACTCCTTTTGACAGTTTAAAACTTTCAGAGAAATAGCCATTATTTACTATTTTACACCTAGGGTTACTATACATGATTTTGACCTATTTTATAAGAGATTCTCCTAAATTGAAATGCTCCAGGCATTTACATATAAACCCCAGTCGTACTTTATCAGAAGTCTGCTATGAATAGCAGGCCTGGTTTCCCATATTTTCCATAGTGTTCTATTGTTTCCAATATTTGCCTTATATTATCTCCAATGTATCTTCCATGTAAAAAACCTGTCTGATTTAGAATGAATAATATCCGACAATACCTTTTTTAATCTATGCGCTATACATTTTGCTAGAATTTTTGCATCACAACACTGAAGTGTAAGGGGCCTCCAATTTTTTTAAATGGACTGGATCTTTATATTTTCCACTTGTATCCTGTTTCAGTAATAATGAGATCAGACCTTCTTCTTGAGTGTCAGATAATCTACCATTTACATAGGAGTGGTTAAAACATGCTAATAACGGTCCTCTTAGTATATCATTAAAGGTTTGGTATACCTCGACTGGTATGCCATCCAACCCTGGATTTTTCCCAGACTTAGTCTTTAATTGTATCCAGAAGTTCCTCCTCTGTAATTTCACCTTCACATGAGTCTTTCTGTATGGCTGTTAATTTGACATTATCAATAGAAAAAACATCTCTACAATTAGCTTCAGTTAGAGGAGATGGAGGCAACTGAAAAGAAAACATATGCTTAAAGTACTTTGTTTCCTCCTTCAAAATATCATTTGGTGAATCATGGGTGACTCCGTCAATTGTAACCAGTTTCATTAAGTTCTTTTTGGTAGCATTCCTATGTTGAAGATTAAAAAAGAATTTTGTGCATTTTTCCACATATTCCATCCAGTTTGCTTTATTTTTATAATATATTACACTTGATCTTTCTTGAATAAGTTTCTCAATTTCTCCAAGCCTACCTGTGTTTGTGATTTACATGTAGGCAGCAACCCTCTTATCCAAAGTGACTTGTCTCACGTAAGTGTAAATCACGTCTATACTCTCTGTCCTCCTATGCTGTAGATTTTCTGCCTGCACGGTGGCCTCTCCCCCTCGATAGACACACTGGATCACATCCGGGCCCTGGATCGCCTGCAGGAAGTTCCACACGAGGTCAGTGCTGCCTGACAGAGGACCTAACTAGTCATCCCTGTCAACCATACAGACAGTGGGGGTAGGATACTAGCTAGCTGTCAGCACCGAGATGCTATGAGGTCGACCGCATGAGGTGGTGTTGACCTACCACAGTGTTAGAGCCAAGCCCCGGGTTGTGTTCAGTAGGCACCAAACGGAGTAAAATGGGGAGAACGTAACTGAACTTGTCCAATGAAATGCTCCTTTTCATTTTGCTACGGTGTGCCATAATGAACATGATCCTGGTCTCTTTTCGAGCGGTAGGCTATTCAGGTTGTCACCCTTCCAATGCATCATTGTCAATGAGGGCTGCAGTCTTATGACAATTAGGACTATTCCCCTCCTTTGCAATCCTACTGCCCATAGAATTACATATTTCATAGGATCTCTGTGTTCAAGCCGTCCTAAATAAGGTCATAATCCCTATGCAGCAATTTATTGAGGGCTGTTTTTCTTATGTCGTGTGTGTTTCAGGGGCCCATGTGTGACCTGCTGTGGTCAGACCCAGATGACCGCGGGGGCTGGGGCATCTCCCCCCGAGGTGCTGGCTACACCTTTGGGCAGGACATCTCGGAAACCTTCAACCATGCCAACGGTCTTACCCTTGTGTCCCGCGCCCACCAACTTGTCATGGAGGTAACCCCAGTTACGCTTTTAGTTTAGGCAGTTCATGTTTATGCTCAGTGTGTTTATAAACTCAGCAAAAAAAGAAACGTCCTCTCACTGTTGAACTGCGTTTATTTTCAACAAACTTAACATGTATAAATATTTGTATGAACATAAGATTCAACAACTGAAGAAGTTCCACAGACATGAGACTAACATAAATTGAATAATGTGTCCCTGAACAAAGGGGGGGTCAAAATCAAAAGTAACATTCAGTATCTGGTGTGGCCACCAGCTGCATTAAGTACTGCAGTGCATCTCCTCCTCATGGACTGCACCAGATTTGCCAGTTCTTGCTGTGAGATGTTACATTTACATTTACATTTTAGTCATTTAGCAGACGCTCTTATCCAGAGCGACTTGCATAATCTTTTTATTTTTCATACTGGCCCCCCGTGGGAATTGAACCCACAACCCTGGCGTTGCAAACGCCATGCTCTACATCCCTGCCGGCCATTCCCTCCCCTACCCTAGACGACGCTGGGCCAATTGTGCGCCGCCCCATGGGTCTCCCGGTCGTGGCCGGCTACGACAGAGCCTGGATTCGAACCAGGATCTCTAGTGGCACAGCTAGCACTGCGATGCAGTGCCTTAGACCACTCTTCCAACAAGGCACCTGCAAGTTCCCAGACATTTCTGGGGGGGAATGGCCCTAGCCCTCACCCTCCGATCGAACAGGTCCCAGACGTACTCAATAGGTTTGAGATCCGGGCTCTTCGCTGACCATGGCAGAACATTGACATTCCTGTCTTGAAGGAAATCACGCACAGAACGAGCAGTATGGCTGGTGGCATTGTTATGCTGGAGGGTCATGTCAGGATGAGCCTGCAGGAAGGGTACCACATGAGGGAGGAGGATGTCTTCCCTGTAATGCACAGCGTTGAGATTGCCTGCAATGACAACAAGCTCAGTCCGATGATGCTGTGACACAGCGCCCCAGACCATGACGGACCCTCCCCCTCCAAATCGATCCCGCTCCAGAGTACAGGCCTTGGTGTAATGCTCATTCCTTCGACGATTAACGCGAATCCGACCATCACCCCTGGTGAGACAAAACCGCGACTCGTCAGTGAAGAGCACTTTTTGCCAGTCCTGTCTGGTCCAGCGACGGTGGGTTTGTGCCCATAGGCGACGTTGTTGCCGGTGATGTCTGGTGAGGACCTGCCTTACAACAGGCCAACAAGCCCTCAGTCCAGCCTCTCTCAGCCTATTGCGGACAGTCTGAGCACTGATGGAGGGATTGTGCGTTCCTGGTGTAACTCGGGCAGTTGTTGTTGCCATACTGTACCTGTCCCGCAGCTGTGATGTTCGGATGTACCGATCCTGTGCAGATGTTGTTACACGTGGTCTGCCACTGCGAGGACAATCAGCTGTCCGTCCTGTCTCCCTGTAGCGCTGTCTTAGGCGTCTCACAGTACAGACATTGCAATTTATTGCCCTGGCCACATCTGCAGTCCTCATGCCTCCTTGCAGCATGCCTAAGGCACGTTCACGCAGATGAGCAGGGACCCTGGGCATCTTTCTTTTGGTGTTTTTCAGAGTCAGTAGAAAGGCCTCTTTAGTGTCCTAAGTTTTCATAACTGTGACCTTAATTGCCTACTGTCTGTAAGCCAGTTAGTGTCTTAACGACTGTTCCACAGGTGTATGTTCATTAATTGTTTATGGTTAATTGAACAAGCATGGGAAACAGTGTTTAAACCCTTTACAATGAAGATCTGTGAAGTTATTTGGATTTTTACGAATTCTCTTAGAAAGACACGGTCCTGAAAAAGGGATGTTTCTTTTTTTGCTTAGTTTACATGGTTGGTGTAGTTAGTATCAAAGCATGTAGCAATTACGGTGATTCTGGGAATAAAATGCTTCTGTCGATGTGCCATTGAGCAAGCACATAACCCTAATTGCTCCTGTAAGTCGCTTTGGATAAGAGCGTCTGCTAAATGACTCAAATGTAAAAATGTAATTCATTAATTTCCATTTAAAGGGAAAATAAAGTTAAAAGGGTTAAAAGTTTTGAATTTGAATTCCCCCATGGAAGAGATATTTCAAAAGTCAAAAGTCAAATGTTGTAGTACTTCCATTCTGTACATGGAACCTAAAGGTCCGTTAAGACTGCCCAGAGGGAATTGAATTTGAGATGTCAAAATGAACGGATAAGAGCAGATGTAGGCTACACACTTGAGTTAGCTTGCCCTCCATGTCTCTGTAGATGTTTCAGCTGGAAGCTGCTGTGCAAGTGTTAGCTGTTTAACAGGGATAAATAATTCAGGAGCCTTGTGTACGGCGTTTTTATTTATATTATTACCCACTTCCGGCTTTAAGGGAGGGAGGAGCTGGGGGTCTGTGTCGAAAATGGCACCGTATTCCGCATATAGTGCACTATTTGTGACCAGGGCTCTGGTTTAAAAAAAATACACTTTGGGGAATTTTGGACACAGCCTGGGAATTCACTTGGCTCAGTCACTCTGCATGAGTATTCCAGGGCCAGAATGTAGAGTTGAAAATTAAGCTGTGTTACTGTATGCAGATAACTACTTCTTGTAAGAGAAGGGTTTAAGTACCTAAAAGACATAAATGGCATATGTCCTCAGCAAGATCTAACTAATGATTAAAATAAGCAACTTAAGGTTCACTTTACTTTTTGTAAAGGAGGACAATAAACAGGTAGATTACAAGTGATGTTCAATTCAACAAAATTGTTTGTATGTACTAACATGTTGATTTCTATTTTCCAGGGCTACAACTGGTGTCATGACCGAAACGTTGTCACCATCTTCAGTGCACCAAACTACTGCTATCGCTGTGGCAACCAAGCTGCTATTATGGAACTGGACGATACTCTTAAATACTCTTTGTAAGTGACATTGAGGTTATTTGAAGCTCTAAGAACAATTAGTGTTTATAACCAGGTTTCCATCCAACCATTTCATGCAGATGAATTACCTGACGCATGGAAAAAGTCACGACCGGACTGATGGAAACGGGAAATGCTGGTACAATTTTATAAATGTCGACAGACAATTTGTTGGTTCGACATGGTGGGATCTTTTTGTGTCTGTAAAATGTGTAAAGCGAGAAATGGCGGTGGAAACACCTTTATGCGCAAATATTGGTATAGTAACCATCATATTGAAGTAAACTTGGAGCCACATGATATGTTGTGTCGTCCTCCCACTACAACTCGGGAAAGCATGCAGTTTATTAGGCTACTGATTAAATAACTTATGATGAACTGCACAGAGTGGTGAAAGTGCACGGTGATGAGGTTCCTTTCTTATTCTGGTGAAATTATTATCAATGCTTGGCTGCTGTTTGAAAAATAAATATTATCCTTAATAATCTCATGTAGGTAGCCTACCTGCACTGTATCTGCGGGCTGTTGGCTACAGCGCATGTGCCAAGACCAGAGTGGGCAGTTTTTGTGACAAAACCATCATTATTTGTATTTGCAGTATGTCTACATGCATAGCCTTTTATCCGCAATAAGTCAGTTTGATGGAAATGCATCTCTGGTGTTTTTTTATTTTTATTTTTTGCAGTTAAAGCTAATTTCCTGCAATTCTACACATTTTGCCATGGAGCTGAGAGAAAATGTTGCAGTTTTAAAGCTAATTTCCAAAAATTCTATGCATTTTTCCATGAATGCGGTGTTCCTTTGCTGACTAGCATTTATTTTGGTGATTGTTAGTTCTCAAAGATTATATTATAATATATATATATACACTGCTCAAAAAAATAAAGGGAACACTTAAACAACACAATGTAACTCCAAGTCAATCACACTTTTGTGTAATCAAACTGTCCACTTAGGAAGCAACACTGATTGACAATAAATGTCACATGCTGTTGTGCAAATGGAATAGACAACAGGTGGAAATTATAGGCAATTAGCAAGACACCCCCAATAAAGGACTGGTTTTGCAGGTGGTGACCACAGACCACTTCTCAGTTCCTATGCTTCCTGGCTGATGTTTTGGTCACTTTTGAATGCTGGCGGTGCTTTCACTCTAGTGGTAGCATGAGACAGAGTCTACAACCCACACAAGTGGCTCAGGTAGTGCAGCTCATCCAGGATGGCACATCAATGCGAGCTGTGGCAAGAAGGTTTGCTGTGTCTGTCAGCGTAGTGTCCAGAGCATGGAGGCGCTACCAGGAGACAGGCCAGTACATCAGGAGACGTGGAGGAGGCCGTAGGAGGGCAACAACCCAGCAGCAGGACTGCTACCTCCGCCTTTGTGCAAGGAGGAGCACTGCCAGAGCCCTGCAAAATGACCTCCAGCAGGCCACAAATGTGCATGTGTCTGCTCAAACGGTCAGAAACAGACTCCATGAGGGTGGTATGAGGGCCCGACGTCCACAGGTGGGGGTTGTGCTTACATCCCAACACCATGCAGGACGTTTGGCATTTGCCAGAGAACACCAAGATTGGCAAATTCGCAACTGGCGCCCTGTGCTCTTCACAGATGAAAGCAGGTTCACACTGAGCACGTGACAGAGTCTGGAGACGCCATGGAGAACGTTCTGCTGCCTGCAACATCCTCCAGCATGACCGGTTTGGCGGTGGGTCAGTCATGGTGTGGGGTGGCATTTCTTTGGGGGGCCGCACAGCCCTCCATGTGCTCGCCAGAGGTAGCCTGACTGCCATTAGGTACCGAGATGAGATCCTCAGACCCCTTGTGAGACCATATGCTGGTGCGGTTGGCCCTGGGTTCCTCCTAATGCAAGACAATGCTAGACCTCATGTGGCTGGAGTGTGTCAGCAGTTCCTGCAAGAGGAAGGCATTGATGCTATGGACCGCCCATTCCCCAGACCTGAATCCAATTGAGCCCATCTGGGACATCATGTTACGCTCCATCCACCAACGTCACGTTGCACCACAGACTGTCCAGGAGTTGGCGGATGCTTTAGTCCAGGTCTGGGAGGAGATCCCTCAGGAGACCATCCGCCACATCATCAGGAGCATGCCCAGGCGTTGTAGAGAGGTCATACAGGCACGTGGAGGCCACACACACTACTGAGCCTCATTTTGACTTGTTTTAAGGACATTACATCAAAGTTGGATCAGCCTGTAGTGTGGTTTTCCACTTTAATTTTGAGGGTGACTCCAAATCCAGACCTCCATGGGTTGATAAATTTGATTTCCATTGATAATTTGTGATTTTGTTGTCAGCACTTTCAACTATGTAAAGAAAAAAGTATTTAATAAGATTATTTCATTCATTCAGATCTAGGATGTGTTGTTTAAGTGTTCCCTTTATTTTTTTGAGCAGTGTATATCCAGTGCCTTCAGGAAGTGTTCATACCCCTTGACTTTTTCCAGATTTTGTTGTTATAGCTTGAATTTAGAATGGATTCAATTGAGATTTTTTGTCACTAGCCTACTCACAATACCCCATAATGTCAAAGTGGAATTATGTTTTTACACATTTTTACAAAATAATTAAAAATGAAAAGCTGAAATGTCTTGAGTCGATAAGTATTCAACTGCTTTGTTATGGCAAGCCTAAATAAGTTCAGCAGTAAAAAAAAAAATTGCTTTTTGAATGACTACCTCATCTCTGTACCCCACACATAGAATTATCTGTAAGGTCCCTCAGTCGAGCAGTGAATTTCAAACATAGATTCAACCACAAAGACCAGGGATGTTTTCCAATGCCTCGCAAAGAAGGGCACCTATTGGTAGATCTGTAAAAATGCTGGCATTATAAATTGAGTTATACATTCAATTACCACCTCGATTGTTTAGTTATGAAATGTTCAAATGTGCCAGTTCTGTAATGGTCTTCATTGGAGTCATCCTAATGTTGTATTTCCTGTCCTCCTCCAGCCTTCAGTTCGACCCTGCACCTCGACGCGGGGAGCCCCATGTCACCCGCCGTACCCCCGACTACTTCTTATAAACACCCACTGGCCTGGTGGTGGAGGAAGAAGACTGCAAGACCTCTACAGCAAGCAAACAACAAACCCCCAAAACCTGTGTGCATATGACCTGTTACAACATGAAAGCACTGACATGGACCAAAATGTGCCATATAAGCATTTAGTACACATTACATAATACAAATTGCCCTGTGTCTCAGTACTGCAACACAGTGTCCCGTTTGAGCCTTTAGTGCAATTGCCTGCTGTATACTATTGATCGTAATGTTATTTTGTTTATGGGCTGTACACACAGAGAGAAAGCATCCCTATTTACAGTATTTCCCATTATTGCATCTGTGAGCACACGGGCAGTGCCATTGAGGCAATCTCCATTTTGAAGGGGTCCATTTTCTTCACGATTGGCTGATCCCTCCTGATTACCCAGTTGGACATGACTTCCTACAGGGTCATCAAGAGGGATCAGCCAATTAAGTTAAAGTCCCACCCAGTTGGCCTCTATCTCTGCTACTGTATATTACTCTGCGCAAAGAATTTGACAACTTGCTTCCTTACCCCACCCAAATATCACTGGACAATGATACATTTTCCGTTGGCAAGGCCGGACATATGAATAACGGTATTTTATACAAATGCACAAGCTTACATCCCCAGCCCGCTCTTCTCCAACAAATACTACTGTTTGGGAATGAATGCTTACATTTTTGGGAGTGTATGCTTTCATGTCAATAGACCTACCTACTTTCTCCTACTCTTCCCCTTGGTCTAATCTACCTGTTTATTGTCCTCTGTATATTTGTCATGAAGTGATTGCCTCTTTGATGCATTTGAACTAATAAAGGACTTTTAATTGTAAATGACACCAAATCGCTGACTCTCAGTGATATTTTCAATCAAGCCAAATCATTTTCACTTTAACGTCACCAGAACTCGAAATTGTCCACTCATATAGTAAGTTTGTGTAGCAAAATGTTTTAATAAAGCTTGGGAACCACTGGAATTCATACACAAAACGTGGTGTTTGAGCATTGGGAAGAGTACACTAGGGTTGTAGACTGTCCTGACATTGAGCTGTAAAATCCCGGCAATATACTGAACAAAAATATAAACGCAACATGTAAAGTGTTGGTCCCATGTTTCATGAGCTGAAATAAAAAAATCCCAGACATTTTCCATACGCACAAAAAGCGTATTTCTCTCAGATTTTGTACACAAATTTGTTTGCATCCCGGTTAGTGAGCATTTATCCATTGCCAAAATAATCCACCCACCTGACAGGTGTGGCATATCAAGAAGCTGATTAAACAGCATGATCATTACACAGGTGCACCTTGTGCTGGCCACACAACACAATGCCACAGATGTCACAAGTTTTGAGGGAGCGTGTAATTGGCACGCTGACTGCAGGAATGTGCACCAGAGCTATTGCTAAATAATCAAATGTTAATTTCTCTACCATAATGTCGTTTTAGAGAATTTGGTAGTACGTCCAACCGGCCTGATCAACTCTATGCGAAGGAGATGTGTCGCGCTGCATGTGGCAAATGGTGGTCACACCAGATACTAACAGGTTTTCTGATCCATGCCCCTACTTTTTTTAAAGGTATCTGTGACCAACAGATGCATATCTGTATTCCCAGTCATGTGATATCCATAGATTAGGGCCTAATTAATTTTTCAATTGACTAACTCAGTAAAATCTTTGAAATTGTTGCATGTAGCATTTATATTTTTAAGTATAGATTCACCTTTGGCAGCGATTACAGTCTTGCTAGGTAAGTCTAAGAGCTTTGCACACCTGGATTGTACAATATTTGCACATTATATATATTTTGTTATTCTTCAAGCTCTGTCAAGTTGGTTGTTGATCATTGCTAGACAGCTATTTTCAAGTCTTGCCATAGATTTTCAAGCCGATTTAAGTCAAAACTAACTAGGCCACTCAGGAACAGTCTATGTCATCTAGGTAAGCAACTCCAGTGTATATTTGGCCTTGTGTTTTCTGTTATTGTCCTGCTGAAAGGTGAATTTGTCTCCCAGTGTCTGTTGGAAAGCAGAATGAACCATGTTTTCCTCTATGATTTTGCCTGTGCTTAGCTCTATTCTGTTTATTTTTATCGTTAAAAAAAACTCCCTAAATAAGAAGAGTGGTACTCAGTGTTGTGTTGGATTTCCCTCAAACATAGGAAGGACGCCTGTATCTTTGTAATGACTGGGTGTATTGATACACCATCCAAAGTGTAAGTAATAACTTCATCATGCTCAAAGGGATATTTTTTACACATCTACCAATAGGTGCCCTTCTTTGCTAGCCATATGGAAAATCTCCCTGGTCTTTGTGGTTGAATCTGTGTTTGAAATTCACTGCTCGACTGAGGGACCTTACAGATAATTGTATGTGTGGAGTAGAGAGATGAGGTAGTCATTCAAACATCATATTAAACACTATTATTGCAAAAGTTATTCTGACTTATTAAGCCAATTTTTACTACTGAACTTATTTAGGCTTGCCATAACAAAGGGTTTGAATACTTATTGACTCAAGACATTTCAGCTTTTCATTTTTTATTAATTTGTAAACATTTCTAAAAACATAATTCCACTTTGCAATTAATGGGATAGTGTGTAGGCCAGTGACAGGCTGTAACACAACAAAATGTGGAAAAAGTCCAAGGGTGTGAATACTTTCTGAAGGCACTGTACCTGTAACAAATAAAAAAAAATGTCATAAATAAATACATTCAACATAAAGAACTTAATGAGAGCCCTGGCATTGAGTTTGAGCGGAATAGGATTACCTGTTGCACAGCGAGAGCCAGCTCCTCCTAGCTGGTTGATGCATGGAATAAAATAAGTGTTCCTATAAGCCCATGTTATGCAACATTTATATCGGCTATGCAACTGCGTGAGAAAACAGAGTTTTGATGACCTCTAGGCTATTAAAAAGAAGAGGATCCCATCAGCTTTCTATAGGCTAGGCCTACTATATTTATCAATTGTCCTAATATTAAGCACATTGCTTTGCTTTACAACCGGAGTAGCCTAACTGCTGACATGACAATGAACTGTGAGAAAAGCGTCCTCCGTTCACTATTCAAGCGCATACAGATGACGTCTTTTTTCCCCCCTGCCCCTGTGCATGATAATGGCCCATTCTAAATCAAAACTAATTACACACATATCATTTAGTATATATACAGTGCATTCGGAAAGTATTCAGACCCCTTTATTTTCCCACATTGTTACGTTACAGCCTTATTCTAAAATGGATTAAATTGTTTTTCTCATTAATCTACACACAATACCCCATAATGACAAAGCAAAAACAGGTTTTTAGAAATGTTTGCACATTTATGAAAAAATAAAAAACAGATATGACATTTACATAAGTATTCAGACCCTTTACTCAGTACTTTGCTGAAGCACCTTTGGCAGCGATTAAAGACTTGAGTCTTCTTGGGTATGACGCTGCAAGCTTGGCACACAAGTGATAATATTCACACGTCAGACTATTCTCAATTTAATCTTGTCTTTACATTCAATGCATTCGGAAAGTATTGAGACCACTTAACTTTTTATCACATTTTATAACGTTACAGCCTTATTCTAAAATTGACCAAATTACTTTTTTTCCTCATCAATCTACACACAATACCCCATAATGACAAAGCGAAAAGTTTGCAAGTTTTTTTTTGCAAATGTATTCAAAATAAAAAACGGAGACTCGAAATTGAGCTCAGGTGCATTCTGTTTCCATTGATCATCCTTGAGATGTTTCTACAACTTGATTGGAGTCCACCTGTGGTACATAAAATTAATTGGACATGATTTGGAAAGGCACACATCTGTCTATATGAGGTCCCACAGTTGACAGTGCATGTCAGAGCAAAAACAAAGCCATGAGGTCGAAGGAATTGTCTGTAGAGCTCCGAGACAGGATTGTGTCAAGGCACAGATCTGGGGAAGGGTACCAAAAAATTTCTGCAGCATTGAATGTCCCCAAGAACACAGTGGCCTCCATCATTCTTAAATGGAAGATGTTTGGAACCACCAATACTCTTCCTAGAGCTGGCTGCCTGGCCAAACTGAGCAATCAGGGGAGAAGGACCTTGGTCAGGGAGGTGACCAAGAACCTGATGGTCACTCTGACAGAGCTCCAGAGTTCCTCTGTGGAGATGGGAGAACCTTACAAAAGGACAACCATCTCTGCAGCACTCCACCAATCAAGCCTTTATGGTCGAGTGGGCAGACGGAAGCCACTCCTCAGTAAAAGGCACATGACAGCCCGCTTGGAGTTTACCAAAAGACACTTAAAGGACTCTCAGACCATGAGAAACAAGATTGTCTGGTCTGATGAAACCAAGATTGAACTCTTAGGCCGGAATGCCAATTGTTACATCTGGAGGAAACCTGGCACCATCCCTACGGTGAAGCATGGTGGTGGCAGCATCATGCTGTGGGGATGTTTTTCAGCGGCAGGGACTGGAAGGCTAGTCAGGATCGAGGGAAAGATGAACGGAGCAAAGTACAGAGAGATCCTTGATGAAAACATGTTCCAGAGCGCTCAGGACCTCAGACTGGGGCGAAGGTTCACCTTCCAACAGGATGACGATCCTAAGCACACCGTCAAGACAACGCAGGAGTGGCTTCGGGACAAGTCTCTGAATGTCTTTGAGTGGCCCAGCCAGAGCCCAGACTTGAACCCAATCGAACATCTCTGGAGAGACCTGAAAATAGCTGTGCAGCGATGCTCCCCATCCAACCTGACAGAGCTTGAGAGGATCTACAGAGAAGAATAGGAGAAACTCCCCAAATACAGGTGTGCCAAGCTTGTAGCGTCATACCCAAGAAGACTCAAGGCTGTAATGGCTGCCAAAGTTCTGAGTAAAGGGTCTGGATACTTTTAAATTAAATAGTTTTTTTTATAAATTCGCAAACATTTATAAAAACGTGTTTTTGCTTTGCTATTATGGGGTATTGTGTGTAGATTAATGAGGGGAGGGGGGGAGGGGGGGGATTTAATCCATTTTAGAATAAGGCTGTAACGTAACAAAATGTGAAAAAAGTCAAGGGGTCTGAATACTTTCCGAATGCACGGTAAATAAGTTCAGGAGTAAACATGTGCTTATCAAGACAAATAATAAGTTGCATGGACTCACTCTGTGTGCAATAATAGAGTTTAACATGATTTTTGAATGACTACCTCATCTCTGTACCCAACACATACAATTATCTACAAGGTCCCTCAGTCGAGCAGTGAATTTCAAACACAGATTTAACCACAAAGACCAGGGAGGTCTTCCAATGCCTCGCAAAGAAGGGCACATATTGATAGACGTAAAAAGAAAAAAAAAGAACAGACATTGAATATCATCCCTTTGAGCATGGTGAATTTATTAATTACACTTTGGATGGTGTATCAATACACCCAGCATCTATAAAGATACAGGCGACCCTCCTCAGTCAGTTGCCGGATAGGAAGGAAAACACTCAGTGATTTCACCATGAGGCCAATGGTGACTTTAAAACAGTTACAGAGTATAATGGCTGTGGTAGAGAAAACTGAGGATGGATCAACAACATTGTAGTTACTACACAATACTAACGTAAATGACAGTGAAAAGAAGGAAGCCTGTACAAAAAAGTATGCATCCTGTTTGCAATAAGGCACCAAAGTAAAACTTCAAAAATTGTGGCAAATAAATTAACTTCATGTCCTGAATACAAAGCGTTATGTTTGGGGCAAATCCAACACAATACATCACTACCAAGCATTGTTGTGGCTGCATCATGTAATTGGTATGCTTGTCATCGCCAAGGACTACTGAGTGTTCTTAGGACAAAAATAAACTGAATAGAGCTAAGCACAGCCAAAATCCTAGAGGAAAACCTGGTTCAGACTGCTTTCCAACAGACACTGGGACAGAAATTCACCTTTCAGCAGGACAATAACCTCAAACACAAGGCCAAATATACACTGGAGTTGCTTACCAAGATGACATTGAATGTTTCTGAGTGGCCTGGTTATAGTTTTTATATAAATCGGCTTGAAAATCTATGGCAAGACTTGAAAATGGCTGTGCAGCAATGATCAACAACCAACTTGACAGCGCTTGAAGAATGTTAAAAATAAAAATGTGCAAATATTGTACAATCCATGTGTGCAAAGATCTTAGAGACTTACCCAGAATGACTCACAGCTGTAATCTGCCAAAGGTGATTCTAACATGTATTGACTCAGGGGGTTGAATACTTTCATGTAATGAAGATATATTCATTAAAAAAAAAATATATATATATATATATATATATATATATATATACAGTGGGGCAAAAAAGTATTTAGTCAGCCACCAATTGTGCAAGTTCTCCCACTTAAAAAGATGAGAGAGGCCTGTAATTTTCATCATAGGTACACGTCAACTCTGACAGACAAATTGAGAATTTTTTTCCAGAAAATCACATTGTAGGATTTTTAATGAATTTATTTGCAAATTATGGTGGAAAATAAGTATTTGGTCACCTACAAACAAGCATGATTTCTGGCTCTCACAGACCCTTAACTTCTTCTTTAAGAGGCCCCTCTGTCCTCCACTCGTTACCTGTATTAATGGCACCTGTTTGAACTTGTTATCAGTATAAAAGACACCTGTCCACAACCTCAAACAGTCACACTCCAAACTTCACTATGGCCAAGACCAAAGAGCTGTCAAAGGACACCAGAAACAAAATTGTAGACCTGCACCAGGCTGGGAAGACTGAATCTGCAATAGGTAAGCAGCTTGGTTTGAAGAAATCAACTGTCGGAGCAATTATTAGGAAATGGAAGACATACAAGACCACTGATAATCTTCCTCGATCTGGGGCTCCACGCAAGATCTCACCCCGTGGGGTCAAAATGATCACAAGAACGGTGAGCAAAAATCCCAGAACCACACGGGGGGACCTAGTGAATGACCTGCAGAGAGCTGGGACCAAAGTAACAAAGCCTACCATCAGTAACACACTACGCCGCCAGGGACTCAAATCCTGCAGTGCCAGACGTGTCCCCCTGCTTAAGCCAGTACATGTCCAGGCCCGTCTGAAGTTTGCTAGAGTGCATTTGGATGATCCAGAAGAGGATTGGGAGAATGTCATATGGTCAGATGAAACCAAAATAGAACTTTTTGGTAAAAACTCAACTCGTCGTGTTTGGAGGACAAAGAATGCTGAGTTGCATCCAAAGAACACCATACCTACTGTGAAGCATGGGGGTGGAAACATCATGCTTTGGGGCTGTTTTTCTGGAAAGGGACCAGGACGACTGATCCGTGTAAAGGAAAGAATGAATGGGGCCATGTATCGTGAGATTTTGAGTGAAAACCTCCTTCCATCAGCAAGGGCATTGAAGATGAAACGTGGCTGGGTCTTTCAGCATGACAATGATCCCAAACACACCGCCCGGGCAACGAAGGAGTGGCTTCGTAAGAAGCATTTCAAGGTCCTGGAGTGGCCTAGCCAGTCTCCAGATCTCAACCCCATAGAAAATCTTTGGAGGGAGTTGAAAGTCTGTGTTGCCCAGCGACAGCCCCAAAACATCACTGCTCTAGAGGAGATCTGCATGGAGGAATGGGCCAAAATACCAGCAACAGTGTGTGAAAACCTTGTGAAGACTTACAGAAAACGTTTGACCTGTGTCATTGCCAACAAAGGGTATATAACAAAGTATTGAGAAACTTTTGTTATTGACCAAATACTTATTTTCCACCATAATTTGCAAATAAATTCATTGAAAATCCTACAATGTGATTTTCTGGATTTCTTTTCTAATTTTGTCTGTCATAGTTGACGTGTACCTTTGATGAAAATTACAGGCCTCTCTCATCTTTTTAAGTGGGAGAACTTGCACAATTGGTGGCTGACTAAATACTTTTTTTCCCCACTGTATATATATATATATATATATATATATATATTTTTTTTTCAAATGATAGAATGTTTCTTCCACTTTGACATTACAGAGTATTTTGTGTACATAGTTGAAAAAACTAACAATTAAATCAATTTTAATCCCACCTTGTAACACCACAAAACGATTCAGAATATGATATTATGTGCTTCTGAAATGGGCTACATTTTCTTCATATCATAATGTTTCTTTAGACCTGCTTAAAATAAATAATGTATTTATTGTGATGGTGTAGGCTATATTAAATGGATTTATTAGACTTTTGAAAATGTAGATGTTCCAAAGGTCCGCATCAGTGGTTTGTAGGCTATGCATGGAAGCCTGGGGATACTACATATTTTTTTGTTATTTAAAGTTATATTACTGTGAAACCTGCAGTTATTTGCATGATAGTTACTAGCTGACAAAATGTAATGACCGCCACAGCCCTAGCCCTCAGAACAGCCTCATTTCGTTGTGGCATGGACTCTACAAGGTGTCGAAAACGTTCCACAGAGATGCTGGCCCATGTTGACTCCAGTACTTCCCACAGTTGTGTCAAGTTGGCTGTATGTTCTTTGGGTGGTGGACCATTCTTAATACACACAGGAAACTGTTGAGCGTGAAAAACTCAGCAGCGTTGCAGTTCTTGACACAAACCGCCTGGCGCCTACTACCATATCCCGTTCAAAGACACTTACATTTTGTCTATCCCAATCACCCTCTGAATGGCACACATACAATCCATGTCTCAATTGTCTCAAGGTTTAAAAATAAGGCGACCATAGCGTTCACCAGGATTCACCTAGTCAGTCAACGTCATGGAAGGATGTTTTGGTATGATAACCACTTATGGGAGGTAGCTAAATGTGGTTATCACTGGCATTGGTTATTTGGGCCAACAGGATTGAGGCTATGAAATGTAATTTTGTATTATCAGGGAACAAACTTTGCAAAATAAGGCAATTGATATGTTATTAACTTCATAATACAACACAAATTAAGGTATGAAAGAATTGGAATGTTAATGACATCTCCATGGGCCCACCTTGGAGGGTGAAAGGTCATACCTTTACGCATTTTGGGTTATATTGAGACAGAATGGGCAGTATTGAGATGTGCTCTATTATCACATGGTACCCTATACGATAACTACACCAAATTTCACACAGAACAAGGAGACCCATTGGAAAAGTTTCATAGTCATCATAGATTTAGTATATAATCAGTCACAGCAGCCTATTTTCAAATGGTCCGCCATTCATTTCAATGGGGAGGAACGGAATAGATTTTTCAAAGCCATAAAAAAGAAAATATTTGATGTAATAAGCCAATAAAGGCTGAAAATGTGTGTTACAGTGAGGAACATGCAAAATGATGGCACAGGGTTGTGAGTTATATGTATTTAGCAAAATATTACTAGAATAATGGTAGAAATATGTCAAAAATGCTGCCTGAATTGCAGAGTTTTGTAGCCGAATCAAATATATATGAAAAAGAAAAAATTATGCACTCACTAACTGTAAAGTCGCTCTGGATAAGAGCGTCTGCTAAATGACTAAAATGTAAATGTAAATGTATATTACATTAACACTTAAATGTTCTAGAAGCATTCACTGATTTATATTAATTAAAATTATATGCAATCTGATTATATAAGTTGTGTTAACATTAACCCTAGTTAAAATATGGAATTGTTTCAAGATGGTCAAACCATGGATAATTTTTCTATTTGATTTTGAATTTTAGGACCCCTGTAGGTATGTAAAAAATATTGGCCTTACTGCTATTATCCCATAGAAACACATTGAATAACGTATCCAGACATGGGGCGGAGAGAAAATGTTGAAATTCTATAACACATTTCATGCAAATCTACAAATGACTTATGCCACATTAATGATATCTGAAATGTTTGCAGTTTTAAAGCAAATTTCCTGCAATTGTCCACATTTTGCCATGGGGTTGAGAGACATTTTTGCAGTTCTAAAGCTAATTTCCTGCAATTCTACACATTTTGCCATGACTTATGCCATGTTAATGATATCTGAGTGAGAGTGGCTAACAAAAACAATGATCGGGGGCCCCCTGGAGATCAGAGCCCCTGGCCACGTGCCCTGCATACCGGTCAGTATTCAGCCATGATTACAATAAGTTTAGATAGCTGGCAAGACTAACTTACCAATCAAAAAAGTGTTAGCTGACATAGCTAATTGAGTGACTGTCAGTGACTGACATAACAAGAGCAAAATTGCTGATGCACAACCAAATTTCGAACTTACACCTTGTATATTCTATTATTCTAACTCTCAACAGTAAGGTTCAGGGGCCCCCTAGCGACCTGAGGCCCTAAGCGGCCGCTTATGTTGCTTATGCCTGGAGCCGGCCCTGAGGGGTCATATTAGTCTGTAGCCCAAACGGTTCGGAAGCTACAGACTTTTTAAAGAGAAGACCGATTTTCTGGATGTCTCCTGGTCTGACAAACACCGCTGTAGTTCTGCCACCTTCCACTGCAGATGCGGAAGGCCGACATCGGCGGATGTGGTGTATTGAGATGCAGCCCATGCAAATATCTCTCTAGCTTAAGCAGACGGATTTTGATGGGGATTTTTTGATTATGCCAGGACTCTAGGGAAATGCCCCGTACATTGCACCCTATATGAAATCCCATAGGAATCCATTACGTCCAGCAAAGAGGTACAGGTAACCCATTTTCGCAAAATGCCTTCGTTATGAGTTCACCAAAATGTAAATAAAGTCTAAATAATGATGCCTAGCCATTACTGATTTAACCATAGGGTATACATTTTCCAATATGGCTGCCAACCAGCTCCATCCCAATGGGCACACACTGGTTGAATCAATGTTGTTTTAATGTCATTTGTCAACCTATTGTGTGGAATCTATGTCTCATCTCATTTCAACCGGCGTTGTAAACATTGAAATTAGGGTAGAACTCAAATACAATGACTTAACCTGACAAACAGGTTGTTACATCAATCTAATTTCAACATACAGTCGGGAAGAAAAGTATTTAGTCAGCCCCCAATTGTGCATGTTCTCCCACTTAAAAAGATGAGAGAGGCCTGTAATTTTCATCATAGGTACACGTCAACTATGACAGACAAATTGAGAAAAAAAATCCAGAAAATCACATTGTAGGATTTTTTATGAATTTATTTGCAAATTATGGTGGAAAATAAGTATTTGGTCACCTACAAACAAGCAAGATTTCTGGCTCTCACAGACCTGTAACTTCTTCTTTAAGAGGCTCCTCTGTCCTCCACTCGTTACCTGTATTAATGGCACCTGTTTGAACTTGTTATCAGTATAAAAGACACCTGTCCACAACCTCAAACAGTCACACTCCAAACTTCACTATGGCCAAGACCAAAGAGCTGTCAAAGGACACCAAAAACAAAATTGTAGACCTGCACCAGGCTGGGAAGACTGAATCTGCAATAGGTAAGCAGCTTGGTTTGAAGAAATCAACTGTGGGAGCAATTATTAGGAAATGGAAGACATACAAGACCACTGATAATCTCCCTCGATCTGGGGCTCCACGCAAGATCTCACCCCGTGGGGTCAAAATGATCACAAGAACGGTGAGCAAAAATCCCAGAACCACACAGGGGGACCTAGTGAATGACCTGCAGAGAGCTGGGACCAAAGTAACAAAGCCTACCATCAGTAACACACTACGCCGCCAGGGACTCAAATCCTGCAGTGCCAGACGTGTCCCCCTGCTTAAGCCAGTACATGTCCAGGCCCGTCTGAAGTTTGCTAGAGTGCATTTGGATGATCCAGAAGAGGATTGGGAGAATGTCATATGGTCAGATGAAACCAAAATATAACTTTTTGGTAAAAACTCAACTCGTCGTGTTTGGAGGACAAAGAATGCTGAGTTGCATCCAAAGAACACCATACCTACTGTGAAGCATGGGGGTGGAAACTTCATGCTTTGGGGCTGTTTTTCTGCAAAGGGACAAGGACGACTGATCCGTGTAAAAGAAAGAATGAATGGGGCCATGTATCGTGAGATTTTGAGTGAAAACCTCCTTCCATCAGCAAGGGCATTGAAGATGAAACGTGGCTGGGTCTTTCAGCATAACAATGATCCCAAACACACCGCCCGGGCAACGAAGGAGTGGCTTCGTAAGAAGCATTTCAAGGTCCTGGAGTGGCCTAGCCAGTGTCCAGATCTCAACCCCATAGAAAATCTTTGGAGGGAGTTGAAAGTCCGTGTTGCCCAGCGACAGCCCCAAAACATCACTGCTCTAGAGGAGATCTGCATGGAGGAATTGGCCAAAATACCAGCAACAGTGTGTGAAAACCTTGTGAAGACTTACAGAAAATGTTTGACCTGTGTCATTGCCAACAAAGGGTATACAACAAAGTATTGAGAAACTTTTGTTATTGACCAAATACTTATTTTCCACCATAATTTGCAAATTAATTCATAAAAAATCCTACATTTTGTCTGTCATAGTTGACGTGTACCTATGATGAAAATTACAGGCCTCTCTCATCTTTTTAAGTGGGAGAACTTGCACAATTGGTGGCTGACTAAATACTTTTTTCCCCACTGTAAGTGTAAAAGTAACAATGACTCAATGATCCATGCCTTCTAGGAATGCTATGAAGTCCAAAAGTTATGGGCGGAGTTAGAAAGTTGGCTGTCAGAAGTATTACAATGTAAATTAAAAAGAAAAGTATTGTATCTGTCTGCATATTTCAAGACATGGCATGTGAGGGTGCAATGAGAAACCCGATGTTTTAGACGATACTTTTCTTGTCAATCATCTTGAAGAAATGTATACTTAAAACCTGGAAATCATCGTTAACACAATGGAAAGATAAAATGCTTTATTGTCTAAATGTTGAAAGTGCGTGGGCGACGGAGAGAGAAGAAATTGGTGCAGTTTGAGGCCATGTGGCGGAGAGTTATGCGGGCGCAGGAGATGGGGGGTGTGAGCAGGTGGGTCTGGGCGGGGGTGACGTTGTGGATTTCCTTGTGCATCTATTATGTTGTCGTTTGTGTGTGTATGTTTATACAGTGCCTTGCAAAAGTATTCATCCCCATTGGCGTTTTTCCTATTTTGTTGCATTACAACCTGTAATTTAAATGGATTTATATTTGGATTTCATGTAATGGACATACACAAAATAGTCCAAATTGGTGAAGTGAAATGAAAAAAATAACTTGTTTCAAAAAATTCAAAAAAATTAATAACAGAAAAGTGGTGCATGCATATGTATTCACCCCCTTTGCTATGAAGTCCCTAAATAAGATCTGGTGCAACCAATTACCTTCAGAAGTCACATAATTAGTTAAATAAAGTCCAACTGTGTGCATTCTAAGTGTCACATGATCTGTCACATGATCTCAGTATATATACACCTGTTCTGAAAGGCCCCAGATTCTGCAAAACCACTAAGCAAGGGGCACCACCAAGCAAGCGGCACCATGAAGACCAAGGAGCTCTCCAAACAGGTCAGGGACAAAGTTGTGGAGAAGTACAGATCAGGGTTGGGTTATAAAAAAATATCCTAAACTTTGAACATCCCACGGAGCACCAATTGAGCTTTTTGGCCATCAAGGAAAATGCTATGTCTGGCGCAAACCCAACACCTCTCATCACCCCGAGAACATCATCCCCACAGTGAAGCATGGTGGTGGCAGCATCATGCTGTGGGGATGTTTTTCCATCGGCAGGGACTGGGAAACTGGTCAGAATTGAAGGAATGATGGATGGCGCTAAATACAGGGAAATTCTTGAGGGAAACTTGTTTCAGTCTTCCAGGGATTTGAGATTGGGACGGAGGTTCACCTTCCAGCAGGACAATGACCCTAAGCATACTGCTAAAGCAACACTCAAGTGGTTTAAGGGGAAACATTTAAATGTCTTGGAATGGCCTAGTCAAAGCCCAGACCTCAATCCAATTGAGAATCTGTGGTATGACTTAAAGATTCCTGTACACCTGCAGAACCCATCTAACTTGCCATGAACAATGGTCATAAATCCTAGTTGCTAGATGTGCCAAGCTTATAGAGACATACCCCAAGAGACTTGCAGCTGTAATTGCTGCAAAAGGTGGCTCTACAAAGTATTGACTTTGGGGGGGTGAATAGTTATGAACGCTCAAGTTTTCATTTTATTTGTCTTATTTCTTGTTTGTTTCACAATAAAAAATATTTTGCATCTTCAAAGTGGTAGGAATGATGTGTAAATCAAATTATACAAACCCCCCCAAAAATCATTTTAATTCCAGGTTGTAAGGCAACAAAATAGGAAAAATGCCAAGGGGGGGAATACTTTCACAAGTCACTGTATATACACTACCTTTCAAAAGTTTGGGGTCACTTAGAAATGTCCTTGTTTTCCATGAAAACATACATTAAATGAGTTTGAATAGGAAATATAGCAAAATGCATCGGAAATGTTGTCATTGACAAGGTTAGAAATAATGATTTTTAATTGAAATAATAATTGTGTCCTTCAAACTTTGCTTTCGTCATAGAATCCTCCATTTGCAGCAATTACAGCCTTGCAGACCTTTGGCATTCTAGTTGTCAATTTGTTGAGGTAATCTGAAGAGATTTCACCCCATGCTTCCTGAAGCACCTCCCACAAGTTGGATTGGCTTGATGGGCACTTCTTACTTACCATGCGGTCAAGCTGCTCCCACAACAGCTCAATAGGGTTGAGATCCGGTGACTGTGCTGGCCACTCCATTATAGACAGAATACCAGCTGACTGCTTCTTCCCTAAATAGTTATTGCATAGTTTGCAGCTGTGCTTTGGGTCATTGTCCTGTTGTAGGAAGAAATTGGCTCCAATCAAGCGCCGTCCACAGGGTATGGCATGGCGTTGCAAAATGGAGTGATAGCCTTCCTTCTTCAAGATCCCTTTTACCCTGTACAAATCTCCCACTTTACCACCACCAAAGCACCCTCAAACCATCACATTGCCTCCACCATGCTTGTCAGATGGCATCAAGCACTCCTCCAGCATCTTTTCATTTGGTCTGCATCTCACAAATGTTCTTCTTTGTGATCCGAACACCTCAAAGTTCGATTCGTCTGTCCACAACACTTTTTTCCAATCTTCCTCTGTCCAGTGTCTGTGTTCTTTTGCCCATATTTTATTTTTATTGGCCAGTCTGAGATATGACTTTTTATTTGCAACTCTGCCTAGAAGGTCAGCATCCCGGAGTCGCCTCTTCACTGTTGACGTTGAGACTGGTATTTTGCGGGTACTATTTAATGAAGCTGCCAGTTGAGGACCTGTGAGGTGTCTGTTTCTCAAACTAGACACTCTAATGTATTTGTCCTCTTGCTCAGTTGTGCACCTGGGCCTCCCACTCCTCTTTCAATTCTGGTTAGAGCAAGTTTGTTCTGTTCTGTGAAGGGAGTAGTACACAGCGTTGTACAAGATCTTCAGTTTCTTGGCAATTTCTTGAATGGAATAGCCTTCATTTCTCAGAACAAGAATATACTGACGAGTTTCAGAAGAAAGTTATTTGTTTCTGGCCATTTTGAGCCCGTAATCGAACCCACAATTGCTGATGCTCCAGATACTCAACTAGTCTCAGGAAGGCCAGTTTTATTGCTTCTTTAATCAGCACAACAGTTTTCAGCTGTGCTTACATAATTGCAAAAGGGTTTTCTAATGATCAATTAGCCTTTTAAAATGATAAACTTGGATTAGCAAACACAACGTGCCATTGGAACACAGGACTGATGGTGGGCTGATAATGGGCTTCTGTACGTCTATGTAGATATCCCATTAAAAATATGCCGTTTCCAGCTACAATAAGCCATTTACAACATTAACAATGTCTACACTGTATTTCGGATCAACTTGACATTATTTTAATGGACAAATAATTGCTTTTCTTTCGAAAACAAGGACATTTCTAAGTGACCCCAAACTTTTGAACGGTAGTGTATATATACAGTACCAGTCAAAGGTTTGGGCACACCTACTCTTTCCAGGGTTTTTCTTTATTTTTACTATTTTCTACATTGTAGAATAATAGTGAAGACATCAAAACTATGAAATAACACATATTAATAACCAAAACAGTGTTAAACAAATCAAAATACATTTAAGATTTGAGATTCTTCAAATAGCCACCCTTTGCCTTGATGACAGCTTTTCACACTCTTGGCATTCTCTCAACCAGCTTCACCTGGAATGCTTTTCCAACAGTCTTGAAGGAGTTCCCACATATGCTGAGAACTTGTTGGCTACTTTTCCTTCACTCTGCCGTCCGACTAATCCTAAACCTACTCCTCCATGCTTTATCGTGGGAACTACACATGCAGAGATCATCCGTTCACCCACACCGCGTCTCACAAAGACACGGTGGTTGGGACCATAAATCTCAAAATTGGACACAGACCAAAGGACCCATTTCCACCAGTCTAATGTCCATTGCTCTTGTTTCTTGGCCCAATCAGGTCTCTTCTTCTTATTGGTGTCCATTATTAGTGGTTTATTTGCAGCAATTCGACCATGAAGGCCTGATTCACACAGTCCCCTCTGAACAGTTGATGTTGAGATGTGTCTTAGGTCTTGACATTTTCCGTATTGACTGACCTTCATGTCTTAAAGTAATGATGGACAGTCATTTCTCTTTGTTTATTTGAGCTGGTCTTGCCATAATATGGACTTGGTATTTTACCAAATAGGGCTATCTTCTGTATACCACCCCTACCTTGTCACAACACAACTGATTGGCTCAAACACATTAAGACGGAAATCAATTCCACAAATTAACTTTTAAGAAGGCACACCACTTAATTTAAATGCATTCCAGGTGACTACCTCATCAAATCAAATCAAATGTTATTTGTCACATACACGTGTTTAGCAGATGTTATTGCGGGTGTAGCGAAATGCTTGTGCTTCTAGCTCCAACAGTGCAGTAATATCTAACACGTAATATCTAACAATTTCACAACATATACCCAATACACACAAATCTAAGTAAGGAATGGAATTAAGAATATATACATATATGGATGAGCAATGACAGAGCGGCATGGACTAAGATACAGTAGAATATTATGCAATACAGTATATACATATGACATGAGTAATGCAAGATATGTAAACATTATTAAAGTGACTAGTGTTCCATTTCTTAAAGTGGCCAGTGATTCCTATAGGCAGCAGCAGCCTATAATGTGCTAGTGATGGCTATTTAGTCTGATGGCCTTGAGATAGAAGCTGTTTTTCAGTCTCTCGGTCCCAGCTTTGATGCACCTGTACTGACCTCGCCTTCTGGATGATAGCGGGGTGAACAGGCAGTGGCTTGGGTGGTTGATGTCCTTGATGATCTTTTTGGACTTCCTGTGACATCGGGTGCTGTAGGTGTCCTGGAGGGCGGGTAGTTTTCCCCCGGTAATGCGTTCGGCAGACCGCACCACCCTCTGGAGAGCTCTGCGGGCAGTGCAGTTGCCGTACCAGGCGGTGATACAGTCCGAAAGGATGCTCTCAATTGTGCATCTGTAAAAGTTTGTGAGGGTTTTATGTGCTAAGCCAAATTTCTTCAGCCTCCTGAGATTGAAGAGGCTCTGTTGCGCCTTCTTCACCAAACTGTCTGCGTGGGTGGCCCATTTCAGTTTGTCAGTGATGTGTACGCCAAGGAACTTGAAGTTTTCCACCTTCTCTACTGCGGTCCCGTCGATGTGGATCAGAGGGTGCACCCTCTACTGTTTCCTGAAGTCCACGATCATCTCCTTTGTTTTGTTGACGTTGAGTGAGAGGTTATTTTCCTGGCACCACACTCCCAGAGCCCTCATCTCCTCCCTGTAGGCTGTCTCGTCATTGTTGGTAATCAAGCCTACTACTGTTGTGTCGTCTGCAAACTTGATGATTGAGTTGGAGGCGTGCTTGGCCACGCAGTCATGGGTGAACAGGGAGTACAGGAGGGGGCTGAGCACGCACCGTTGTGGGGCCCCAGTGTTGAGGATCAGTCTAAATTATTTTCGCAAGCTACCCAGAACATATCCCAGTCCGCGTGATCAAAACAATCTTGAAGCGTGGATTCCGATTGGTCATACCAGCGTTGAATAGTCCTTAGCACGGGTACTTCCTGTTTGATTTTCTGCCTATAGGAAGGGAGGAGCAAAATGGAGTCGTGGTCAGATTTGCTAAAAGGAGGGCGGGGGAGGGCCTTATAACCATCCCGGAAGTTCGAATAGCAATGGTCGAGAATTTTAGCAGCCCGAGTACAACAGTCGATATGTTGATAGCACTTCGGCAGCCATATATATATATATATATATATATATATATATATATACACTTTCATTTTAAAGAACTGGAGGTCATAACTCCATTGAAAGAACAGCAAATAACTGCATTGAAGGCTTTTATCAGGGGAGAATATGTTTTTACGCTTCTCCCGACTGGATTCGGCAAGAGCTTGATTTACCAGCTAGCTCCGCTGGGATGGATCGAGAACCCAATTCTCACTGTTGGTCATCCTCATGGAGGACCAGATCAGAGGGGCTGCGAAGCTGGGGATCACTGCTATGCAGCTCAGTGTACATGACGCGGACACAATATAATATAATATGCCACTTAGCAGACGCTTTTATCCAAAGTGACTTACAGTCATGCGTGCATACTTTTTTGTGTATGGGTGGTCCCAGGGATCGAACCCACTACCCTGGCGTTACAAGCGCTGTGCTCTACCAGCTGAGCTACAGAGGACCACGATGGACAGCCTCCATGGACGTTGCCAGATTGTTTTTGGTAGCCCAGAATCTTGGTTGCTGAAGTGGCGGAATATGCTGGCATCAACAGTGTAACGTTAGAGAACCTCATTAAGATTTTTGTGGATCAGGTTCACACGACATACAAATGGTAAATATAACTACATAATTTGATATCAAATGAGTCTGCGCTATGTTAAACATTAATTGGACTCCGAGTGGCGCAGTGGTCTAAGGCACTGCACCGCAGTGCCAGCTGTGCCATTAGTTGTGCCTGGTTCAAATCCAGGCTCTGTCATAGCCGGCCGTGACCTGGAGACCCATGGGGCGGCGCACAATTGGCCCAGGGTAGGGGAGGGAATGGCCAGCAGGGATGTAGCTGGGTTCAATGCCAGGGTTGTGGGTTTGATTCCCACGGGGGTCCAGTATAAAAAAGAATGTATGCTCTCACTAACTGTAAGTCGCTCTGGATAAGAGCGTCTGCAAAATGACTTAAATGTAGTGCATAAGTAACAGACCTTCTCAAAGACAATAAGCTAGCTAGCTACAGTAGCTAGCCATATGCCTTGCTCTAACCTAACGTTATGGACAGTATGATGAATTCTGTTTGCAAGTCCATAACTATGTATGTTATTATTAGACTTTCTGATCTAGACTTACGTTGGATCTCATTTTATTTCAACCAGGGGAGAGGGTGCAAAAGGGGAGCCAGCCTTTAGAGAGAGTTTTGCAAAGCTGGGTGAAATCTGATCCATTGCCAAAGAGGGTGAGTAAACATGGTCACTAAATAACACCAGTGCCAGTTCATGTCCTGGGCCCATATGCATAAAGTGTCTTAGAGTAGGTGTGCTGATCTAGCTAGCTAGTAGTGCATAAATAAAAATTAAATGCTTAAAAATGTCCAACATATCTGATAACTTATTCTTATTCTAGAAAACAATGAGATGATACCTTTAGAATTGCTTTACCATGTAATTAGATTATTTCTTCAATGTTGTTGAAATATCATAGCTCTTTTGTCATGTCTATTGCATTAACAAATATGTATTTATCATTGTTGTTATTACACTTTTTTCTTTTTTTCTCAACAGATGTCCCAGACTGTTTCATTCCCAACCACGTCAGTAGTGGTTCACCTGATGTGAAGAGGAGCTGGCTGTAATGCTCTGTGTCACAAATCGTGGACAGATTCATCATGTTTGGTGACATCACTGACATTGCAAGTGGCGTCAGGGGCAAACCTCTACAGAGGAAGCATCTCCCATGCTGAATGCCAGGTTGCAGAAATGTCTACAAGTAAGGGACAACCATGAGAAAAAACATAAGTGCCAGATGCAACCAGGTTTAGTGAGGGGGACACCAAAAAACAACATACTGAGGCAAGACTCAGCTTTGGCTTCTTCTAGTCCAACATGCAGGATGCACATGAAGGAGGGAGATGTTGTTGAGAGGTTTTTTAGGTTATACATTATAACTCTGTTGTTCTACAAGGCCTATGGTCATAGCCAATATGCCTACAGTACCCTTCTACTGACCTTGCAAGTCAATGCCACTCTTTCCCCTCGGTTGGCACACAGTCTTACCTGGAACAGGTTCTGGATTGGGAATGGGAAATAATATCCCCCTTGACTTACACCTTGAACACCTCAACAACTTCTTGAAGTCATTTTTGAAGGGCCTAGGTCCAAACATGATTGAGCAAGCAGCAGACAGGATGCGCAAATCTATTGGTGTCCTCAAGGACTTGATGGACACCACAGACGCTGAGTTAGAGATTTCAAAGTCTAGTGGCATCCATCATGCTGCTCGCCAGACTGAGGAGATTCTAGCCCTTGTGGAGGTTGTCAGGGTGGCAGAGCTGTTCAAAACCCAACCAGGCAGAGAGTTCACAGCATTCCCTGGTTTAAAAGGGAAATTTCACCCTGGCTCTGCCACGGCATATAGTCATGACTATGTTAACAACATTACATTTTTGTCATAAACATCAAAATTATCCAAACCACAAGCTAGAACGAGCACATTTTCATTTTACTGGTAGATTCAGGAAGTTTCGACTTCCTGTGTATTCGGCTGCTCATTGCGAACCACAAAGTCCAGCATTCATAGCAAATGCAGATACCACCCTGCTAGGTAGAGGGGGCGTGGCCACAAACTTGGATGATGGTATTATTTACTTTGAACGAGCAACACACAGTAATCTCAGAACTTCTAACGTTTGTCATCATGCCCATGTGGTGTCCTGTGTCTGGTTGTGCTAATTACAAACAAGCACGAAAATGAGTTATCTTTCACCGTTCTACCTACCAGAGATTTACCCCAATGCTGCCAGTGACTTGTGGCTATCAAGAATGATGTTTACGGCGACCAAAGATTATCAGAAGGATTTTCAGGCTGAACTGATAGGGAATCCATTTCGACGACAGCTGAGAAGTGATGCGAATTGGGTAGTGTTTGTATGTGTTTGTGTTTGCGTTATGGGGTTACAGGTGGTTAGATGTAGCCTGAGGACCAGAGTACCTTACAGACCATGTAATCAATTTAGTCTACCCCTTTTCTCTTTTTACCTTTTCTCTTTGTAAACCTTAGGTTGTCTGGAGTCCTTCCACAGTGTCCTGTTGAAAATTTCCCCAAAGTGGTGGAATTTTGTGTACACAACCATGAGGGAGGGGACACACCTTGCAATTATGGAGCACAACAAGATTGTGGGACTGTCATGTGAATTTCTATCTCTAATTCAACCTAAGCTTGAATCATTACCAGAGGTTGTAAGGCTCTGGTTTTAATCATAAATGATTCAAGGTCCATAACCACGAAGAAGGATTTTTTGTATTTGTATTCATGGAGAGCTCTGACGCCAAAAACACAAACATACGGTTTTATACCTCCTGAACTTGACTCCTCCCACCTTTAGGTGGCTTTTCTAAACAGTTTCCGCCTTCCCCTTCACCCTTGAATGTTTAGTACCGCCCCCTCTGTTAGTGGGTTGACACCACATGATAATTCTAACATTTATACTGTATTTGGGGTGAAATCCTTTAGTAATTATTCTTAAAATCCAAATTAATCTACCAGGGACAAAAACCAGCCAGGGACACTGAAAGGTGTACAATGAAGACTACAACAGTAATAACAAAACCATCTCTCTGCAGATTCTCAAAACACAATTCCCTGCCAAGGGCTACTATTGACAAGAATGATCTGTCAAAGTCAATGGGCTGGGGGAGGTTTAAATATAGGTCTTTGAGATGAGAAAGTTTTTTTTGATTGTGCAGGGTTGTGCTTCGAGACAGTAAATGTATTGTCGTGTATGAGAACGATTGAAAGGTGCCATTTCTCCTCAATCTACCATACACAACAATACATGCTGTGTAAGAACTGCCCTCCTAAGACTTTTCACACCTTCTGCAGCACCCCAACCCATTCACTTTGTTGACTGATCTTTCCTCTCAAAAGCAGCTCCCAGTGTCGCTCATTGTCCCTAAACAATACACTAGTCTGTCTCAACACTTAAGTCCCCATCGGTTGACACCTTTACCAACAAAGGCGTGTTGCCCTATGTCCCTTCCACAAAAAGTGTAAACTGGTAACACCACAACCACGTCTTTCCAGGAGATGTGCAGTACCAGCAAATATGCTGCAAGAGGTCCAAACAGTTGGTGGTTAAGGTCTACGAGCCCTACACCACTTCAGGCAGAGTCTTATCCAGCTGGCCGTACACCGCAGACAGTGCAAGACCATTTGCCACAAGCACAAAGAGTCTCAGCTTCCACAGCCCACCATGCAAAACACCATTGCCAGTGTACCGAAGCCGGATAAAGGACTATGGCTGTGTTTACACATGCAGCCCAATTCAGATATTTATTTCACTAATTGGTCTTCAGACCAATCACATCAGTTCTGAAAAATATCTGATGTGATTGGTCAAAAGACCAATTCGTGGAAAAAATATCAGAATTGGGCTGCCTGTGTAAACTCAGCCAGTATGGCTCAGCATAAGACCATGTAGAACCACCATTTAAAAAAAAGAAGGATATTTTCTATCAATCTTCGAAAGTTGTCTCCCTTTATGGATTCATAGAATATATTTATAGAAGCTGTATAGGGCTCTGTAGCATCAAACAGATATTAGACATTCAGATAATCCAAATAATGTTTATTTGTCAAAATCTAAAATACAGGGGAGTGAACACAAATGTTCCCTCTAAGCTGCGCTCGGGTGCGCAGTAGCCCAGAGACTGCCGCGCAACACGCAGAATAAATATCAGCCCACAGAAAGATGCACGAGATTGAACTTCACTCAACTTTCTAGAGCAGTGTTCACCAACCAGTCGATCTCCAAGGCATTCCTAGTCGATCGCCAAACATTTCTGTAAAAGACTCAATGGCAAAACCTTGTGTTCTTTTTTTATTTTTTTTGTCTCTGGCTGTTGGCGGTAGGTGCTGCCGATTCAGCTGCCCTGCGCACCGGATAGGCGAACTGTTGGCATTTTGAACCATTTCATGTGTCTGAAGGTACAAACTCTGCCTTCCAAGGGGGGCCCGGAGAGCAAATCAAGTGCACTATAGGCCTACCGATGGATCCAGTGGTGACGCGTCATTCAGGGCAGAGCCCCACCTGTTTTGAGCCTCACCTGTTTAGCTAAAATATATACAGTGCGTTCGGAAAGTATAAGGTCGTTGTGGCCGAGCTAGAGCCCGGATTGGAACCCGATCGAATATCTCTGGAGAGAACTGAAAATAGCTGTACAGCAACGCTCCCCATTCAACCTGACAGAGCTTGAGAGGATCTGCAGAGAAGAATGGGAGAAACTCCCCAAACACAGGTGTACCAAGCTTGTAGTGTCATCCCCAAGAAGACTCAAGGCTGTAATCGCTGCCAAAGGTGCTTCAACAAAGTACTGAGTAAAGGGTCTGAATACTTATGTAAATGTGATATTTCAGTGTTATTTTTTATAAATTCACAGAAATTTCTAAAAACCTGTTTCTACTTTGTCATTATGGAGTATTGTGTGTAGATTAATGAGGAAAATAAACAATTTAATCACATTTTAGAATAAGGCTGAAACCTACCAAAATGTGGAAAAGGTCAAGGGGTCTGAATACTTTCCGAAGGCACTGTGTATATATATATATATATATATATATATATATATATATATATATATATATATATATATATATATATATATATATATATATATATATACACTACCGGTCAAAAGTTTTAGAACACCTACTCATTCAAGGGTTTTTCTTTAGTTTTACTATTTTCTACATTGTAGAATAATAGTGAAGACATCAAAACTCAGAAATAACACACAGACAGATGATAGACCAATTGGTAAAAGACCAAGTCCATATTATGGCAAGAACAGCTCAAATAAGCAAAGAGAAACAACAGTCCATCATTACTTTAAGACGGCAATCTACTGAAAAATCCTTTTCAATCCTTGTCATATGAAGAGAAATTATAGATAAAACGTATCGGTGCTCATCGGCCATTGGACATAAACACTACACAACAACTTGGAAATCGCAAATTCAACAATGTGAATGAATAAAAATTTTCAGTATCACATGTTGGCTACTCACGAGGCTACGTGCATTTCTCTAAGTGGGGCTTCTGTCTCTTATTAGTGGCGTGACTCAAAAAATTATATACATACGTACGTTAAAGAACAATCACACTCTGTATTGACTATATTCACTATCCAGACATGCATCTGGAGTACAAAGTATCAATCATGTTCATTCTGTTTTACCTTTATCATTTCATAACACATTATAAAACATATCAATTAATACTTAAACATGGTTTAAACATGTCATGGCCATAACCCATTCTCAACCACATACATTTAAGCCAATCCCAAAAAGCATCCTCCCAGGACCCTGAGCCGCTATGGTTTTTCCTTGTGACTATGTGTATGTGGCTATGTGTCAGGTCATAAGCACAAACAAATGATAACACTAGTTCCATTGTTACTCCAATCTCCACACAGCCACCACAAGGAGTTGTATCTCCATCACATGTCATTGACATACCCAGACCAGCTGCAGGGAGTTATCAAAAGCACAGCGTTTGCACTAAAGAAATGTCTCTGCTCTGTTTTAACCCTTCAACTGGTTCTCAATCCATAAGCATTTAAGGCATATAGGTGTTTAATTCTACAACATATGTACTAGAAAATCATCCATAAATAGAAAATCATCCATAACTGCTGTTGGGACTCTGCTGTTGGGATTGTTTATGTATGCCCTAACAGTATTTGGTCACCATTTGTCATCGTTATAGTGCAATTAATGTATTGTTTAGTGTTGTGTAATCGGTATTACTGAGAATAACTATAAAAACGTATGGAGCCATGCCATTCTGAAGAGGTTTATTCTACCTGTAAGACTTATGGGAAGATTTAATTAATTTAATTAGATCTGCTTTCATAATGTTGAGTAATGGGATAAAGTTATCTTTATATATTTGTTGTCACTTATTAAGCATTCAAAGTATTTGATATTTTTTGTTGTCCACTTAAAGGATTGCTGTATATCATGAGTTATTATTTTTCTTTTTCCTATTGCCATTATTTGTTTTTTTTTCCACGTTACTTTTCTATCCTAAGATTTTAAAGTATTCTGAAAAAAATAATTGTAAGGTGGGCATTGAGTTTTCAATATTGTTCAGGTATATCAGGAGATCATCTGCAAATAGGTGTAGTTTATATTCATGTTTACCAATACTGATACCTGTTACGTTTGGGTCCTGTCTAATTATTTCTGCAAGCGGTTCGATTGCCAGTGCAAACAGGAGGGGGGAGCGAGGACATCCCTGTCTTGTGCCCCTTTCTAAAGCAATTTCATCAGACAATGTATTATTTGTGTATATTGTTTATGAAATGTATTATTTCAGCTGGAAAGTTGAAAGCTTCCTAAGTTTTGAATAAAAAAAGACAATTCAAGACGGTCAAAAGCCTTTAAGGCATCAACAGCCATTATTGATACATCTATTTCTTGTTTTTTTGCGTATTGTTTTAAACTGAAACATGTTCTTGTATTTGTTTATAGGTGTATATTTTTAATCAACCATGTTTGATTGATATGTATCAAGTCTGGTAAGACTTTTGCCATTCTATTACTTATGAGCTTTGTTATTATTTTATTGTCAAAATTTGTTAAACTTATGGGTCTGTAATCAGCAGGGCACTCTCCAGATTTTGATGATGTTTTAATATAACGGTTTGATACATGGTACTAGGAAGAACTGATTTGAGTGACGTGTGTTGTCATTGGGGTGCTACATTGTCCCAAAATATTCAATAGAATTCTATGGGAAAGCCATCCATTCCTGGTGCTTTTCTTCGCGCTAATGTTTTAACAGTGTCTAATATTTATTTTTGGGTGATCTCTGTTTTTAGTGATAATTTTTTGTCTGCTGATAATTGACCATTGTCGTCTAATTCTGATTTATATTTTCATATAAGCTTTTGAAAATGGTCATTAATCGCGTTGTTTCTAAGTAAGACATTTATCTTTTAAAATTATAACTAGTTTGGCGTGTATTCGTTTTGTGAGGGCTGCGAGATGTTTACCAGGTTCATTTGCCATTAAGTAGTATGCTTTATTTCAGTTTAACCTGTAGTTGTTGGCTCCCTTCGAAAGTGAGGCTAAGGTTGAGTCATGCGTCCTCCAAAACATGACCTGCCAAACCGCACTTCTTAACACCCGCTCGCTTAACCCGGAAGCCAGCTACGGAGGGATTGCTTTGATCTCAAAACAAACGCATCTACTCACGACCACAGCTGTAAACACAGTCCAGTTCAAAGTAAATGGCACAGATCCATATTGTTAGGCCTACTGCTGCTAGGTAGCTCTCTCTCTGCTCTCCCCTCCCTTCTGTCTGTCCTTGATTGCAGGAGTGAAGTCTGGTGTGCGGGAGTCAGGGTTCCAGCTGCAGCTCATTCACCATAATCACCTCAGCCTTTAAGACCCGGTCAAACTTGCCACTCATCGTCAGATCATAGTCAAGACGACCATGTTAGTCTCGCTGTCGACTCAACCTGTTTGTTTTCGCTCTTTGTGTTTTTGGCCTGTTCTATTTTATTTTCTCCTGTGCCACAGATTATTGGAACCTGACTCCTGCCTCCGCTTCACTCCTGCCACCACCATCCTGCTTTCCACTACCGGACCTCCCTCTTGGACTCATCACGGACACTAGGACATTACGGTACCACCCCTGCCCTGACCTGGATCTGTTACCCTCCCTATAACCTGGACTTGCTCTTCCCCTGCTATTGGAAACCTGGACTATTGTACATTGTAAATAAACCTGTTAAACCTTCTCTGGCTTGGTGTAGTTGTCTGCATTTGGGTTCTATCCAGTTAAATCATGACACATATATCACAATGGTCTATTTGCATATTGGCCTACTGCAGCTCTGATTGGTTATGCCGCACTGGTCTGTGTAGAGTACGGGCTGAGTAGTGTGTGTCAATGCAATAGAATCCTACTCCCATGCGTTCTGCCTACAACAAAATCTCTTGCATAGTTTGTTTTGTTTCGGTATGTTGCATTGAAAGTGGCTAATATTGTGTTGATTCGATCACAATTGCCATAGTAAAGGGAAACATTGATAGTGTTAACTAACAGGGAAAACTCTAGAAAGTTGAGTGAAGTTCAATCTCGTGCATCTCTCTGTGGGCTGATAGTTATTTTGCACTCTGCGCAGCAGTCCCTGGGAGCTGAACGGCAGTCTAGCACAAGCTCAGCTTAGAGGGAACATTGCCTGTAGGTGCCATCAACCAGCCTACATATCATCTGAGTGAGAGAACTGTGAGGATGGCAGAGAGAGAATGAGAGCGAGAGAGATCAATTATCACTGTTGAGCATTCCATTTAAAAATAGCCTAATACTGTTCTAGAGTCAGATTGTCTCAGCACAGTAGGGTACAGCAGGATTAGAGAGATATGCAAACTTACAGTCATGGGGCCACGCTTATGCTTCTCATCAGGGTGTTGTAGGAGGAAGTAGTGTATGACCTTGAGAGCTTCTGGATATGGCTGAGTGACTGGAATGTGTGAATGGTCCTGTGAATGAGAGAGCAGGAAAGAGAGTATGGGGGAAATCTGTAATCAAGTAATATCAGACTTTCTCCGTATAATTGATCATCAGCACCCCTGAAAGGTGGTAGGTATACTGTACATCAGAAAAGTAAGCCAATTGTTGTAGCAATTCATTTAGTATCCTCAATATTATGCCTTTTCTACGTCTGCCTTTCAGTAAGCAGGAAAGGAAGTTTGTGAATTATACCCACACCAATAAAAAGGCTGATTTTAACTTACTGTACTGGATGAAGTTCATGATGTTCTGCTCAGATGCCATACTGTGTCCTTCTCCTGCTGGCACATTCTGAACCCACACACACACACACACACACACACACACACACACACACACACACACACACACACACACACACACACAATATCAGCATTGTCTGTAGCTTAAATGGATATTGTTGTATAAGAAATAGCTATGCAAAGGGCCAGATAGGTAACCATTTACAGTAACTGCAGTCATTATTAGCCTACTCAGTCAATAAGCACCAGCCAGACAGAAGATCTAGCTAAATTAGCTACTTTTATTGTCCCCAGCACAAGTTGCACCTGTGTAATGATCATGCTGTTTAATCAGCTTCTTGATATGCCACATCTGTCGGGTGGATGGATTATCTTGGCAATGGAGAAATGCTCACTAACAGGAATGTAAACTAATTTGTGCACAGAATTTGAGAGAAATAAGCTTTTTGTGCGTATGGAAAATGTATTGGATCTTTTATTTCAGCTCATGAAACATGGGACCAACACTTTACATGCTGCGTTTATATGTTTGTTCAGTATAGCTACAATTACTTGAAAGAGATGTGGTCTTACTCTTTCTAAGTCAAATGAAAACGCTAAGAGTTAGCTAAATTACTCTTGAGTAATAAGTCGATTGTCATTTTTACATTCACCCCATATTGATCAAAACTACCTCGATTTAGGGTAGTCCAGTTCTTTCTCTAAGCTCAGATTTCCTTACCTAGTTTACTAGTTCAACTAGTTAACTAGTTATTCATATCACTACACTGTATTTGTTTTCTTATTTTTTTTATTGTCTATTGTCAGGTTATGCAAAGTTTTGAATTCAATGCACTAAATGTTGTATTTGTAAATGCCAGGGGTTTACGAAACATAACTAAAATAAAATCCGTTTTTTTATTTTGTAAACACTCTAATGCAGATTTCATTCTTGTAAACAATCTAAAGCAGATTTCATTTTACTCCAGGAGACTCACTCCTGCGATTTAGATTCTAGTTTTTGGAAATCACAATGGGTCTAACCACTCAGCTGGTACTATGATTTTGCTTCATAAGTTTAGAGGTGATATTTAATAGTCTTGTGTGTCCAAAGATGTGAGATTAGTTATATTGACCTCCAAACTAGATAATGCTTGTTTTATTGAATGCAATGTTAATGGGTACAATTCTCACACCTCAAATAATACTTTTCTTTTTAAAATCTTGCTGATAAGCTTACAGATCTGCAAAACAAGTATACAAATGCATGGCTTATAATAGCTGGAGACTTTAATGAAACACCTGATAACTCTTTAGATAGATTTCCACCTAGAAAAGCTCAAAGATCTCAGAATACTGACATCATCACCTAATTTTGCAGTAAACTGACAGTGATCGATACATGGCGTTTCTTTAATACAAACGTAAACGAATACACCTGGTGTAATAGGTGAATGATGGTCAGATCCAGAATGGATCTGTTTCTCATTTCTCCCCCACTTTTACAGTATGTACATGTTGGTATAGTTAAAGTGACTATGCATAGATAATAAACAGAGAGTAGCAGCAGCCATTTGATTAGCTTTTCAGGAGTCTTATGTCTTTGGGGTAGAAGCTGTTAAGAAGCCTTTTGGACCTAGACTTGGCACTCCGGTACCACTTGCCGTGCGGTAGCAGAGAGAACAGTCTATGACTAGGGTGGCTGGAGTCTTTGACAATTTTTAGGGACTTCCCCTGACACTGCCTGGTATAGAGGTCCTGGATGGCAGGAAGCTTGGCCCCAGTGATGTACTGGGCCGTACGCACTACCCTCTGTAGTGTCTTGTGGTCGGAGGCTGAGCAGTTGCCATACCAGGCAGTAATGCAACCAGTCAAGATGCTCTCGATGGTGCAGCTGTATAACTTTTTGAGGACCTGAGGACCAATGCCAAGTCTCCTGAGGGGGAATAGGCTTTGTTGTGCCCTCTTCACGACTGTCTTGGTGTGTTTGGACCATGATAGTTTGTTGGTGATGTGGACACCAAGGAACTTGAAGCTCTCAACCTGCTCCACTACAGCACCGTCAATGAGAATGGGGGCTTGCTCGGTCCTTCTTTTCCTGTAATCATCTCCTTTGGATGAACGTTTTCCTGTTTGCTTATGGCCTTATACAGCTCATTGAGTGCGGTCTTAGTGCCAGCATCGGTTTGTGGTGGTAAATAGACAGCTACGAAAAATAGTGTGATCTACAGCTTATCATGAGATACTCTACCTCAGGCAGGCAAAACCTTGCTTAATATTAGATGTTGTGCACCAGCTGTTCTTTACAAATATACACAGACCGCCATCCCTTGTCTTACCGGAGGCCGTTGTTCTCTCTTGCCGATGCAGCGTAAACCCCGCCAGCTGTTTGTTATCCATGTTGTCGTTCAGCCACGACTCAGTGAAATATAAGATATTAGAGTTTTTAATGTCCTGTTGGTAGGATATTCGTGATCGTAGCTCCAACGAGATTCTCGCGAAACATTGCTGTAGCAGCGCCATTTTGGGACGGAGAGAAGCAAAAGCGGCAATTTTATTTATTTTTAAAAGCAATGAATTTGCAAACACTTTAATAAGTTAATGAGATGATAAATGTGGAAAGTCTGATAAATAAATATCAGCGTCTTGGCCATTTGTTACGAAATAACAAAAAAGCGAATGACAACTGTCAAAGGGGGCACGAGATAGTAAGCTGTGACTGATTCGGCAGGTTACCTACAAGCTAACGACGCTAGCTAGCTAACGTTAGCAAGAAGTAAATGACTGCAATGTATCTACTAACTCTAGCGAAGTTATCGGGAGAGCGTTGACATCATTGAAAGGTAAGTATTGTGGAATTAGTCACAGAACAAATCAATAACAGGGAGTAACATTCGCTTATTTGGCTAGCTCCCTAGTCAGCTAAGTTAGCTAGTTGACGTTCAAGAGTTGAGTGCGCTAGCTAGCTAAACATCCGCTAACTATTGTAAGGCATGAACCCCTTTCTGTGTTTGTAAACATTGCCGCACGAGAGTGAAGCGCGCAATGTTGGTGTGGCAGAACACGGGAGTTCTCATAGAGCGCCAGCAAAAAAAAGCCACCATTTACTCATGTTGAGTCCTTTCAGACTACATTTGGATTATAATTGCAATTTAAGGCTCGTATGAATGTCCTTCTAAACATAATGTTTGTGTCATCGCAAATCAACTGCATTATACTTAAAAACATCAACTTCAACCAGTAAAATAGCTCTGGCTAGATTTTGCTACAGCTTATGGCAATTACCGTTAGCATTCTAGCTAACAATTGCTGCGTCCAAAATAGGTATTTTGCAAAGATGACAAACAATTAACAAATATACTATTTGCGACCGTTCAATCAATAATCAAAACAACATTGTAAGCGTATAAGAACCCCAAAAGTGTTTTTGTTTATAAGTAATAATTATGTAAATGTAGGCTTAAATGGGAACATATTGGAGGGCTGTCTTTTGCATAGTTGATACACGCGCCTGCTGTCGCCGACAGTGCCATTGCATTTTGGTACGCCAAAAGTACATTAACGCTGCGTTTCCCTTGCAGGGGCAGTTGTAGTTGTTCTGTGTGGTGTATACGTTGGATTTATCGAAAGAATGCTTCAAATTGCATGCTTGACAGAAATGGTAACAAATCAAATTCAAATCAAATTTTATTTGTCACATGAGCCGAATACAACAGGTGTATGTATACCTTACGGTGAAATGCTTACTTACAATGCAGTTCAAGAAAGTGTTAAGAAAATATTTACTAAATAAACTAAAGTAAAAAATAACACAATAAAATTACATAACAATAACGAGGCTATATACAGGGGGTACCAGTACCTTGTCAATGTCAAAAACACTGTTGGTGTGATCGAGGCATTATTGCATTTTAGTACATTCATTTCCAATGGAACGTTGCGTTTGCCTTGCAGCATTGCGTTGCAGAGGCAGTTGTAGTGCGTTCTGTGTGGTGCATACGTTGGATTTATCAAATTTATGCATAGACGGCTTGACAGAAAGGTGATTGTTGAACTTTTGTTGCATGCATATCCAGATTATGCTGATTATGTACCATTTTGCGCAATAACACTGTAGGTGTACTCAGTGTCAGGCCTTGATCAACACCGATAGTGTCATTGCGCAAAATGTTACACAGCATCATCTGGATATGTGTGCAACAAAAGTTCAACATTCACCTTCTGCTACCATTTCTGTCAAGCCGTCTACGCATACATTTGATAAATCCAACGTATGCACCACACAGAACGCACTGCAACTGCCTCTGCAACGCAATGCTGCAAGGCAGACGCAGGTTTCCATTGGAAATTAATGTACTTCTGGTGTACCACAATGCAATGACGCTGTTGGTGTGATCGAAGCGTCAGTGTGTTCTTGTACTGAAAAACCATCTATCCACCTCATTTTCAAATGTTGCCATGGGCACAGCCAAACAACAGAAGTGATGGATTAGACTTCCGCTTTACATCAAATCAAATTTTATTGGTCACATACATGTGTTTAGCAGATGTTATTGCGAGTGTAGGGGAATGCTTGTGTTTCTAGCTCTGACAGTGCAGTAATATTTAACATCTAACAATTTCACAACATATACCCAATACACACAAATCTAAGTAAAGCAATGGAATTAAGAATATATAAATAAATATATGGACGAGCATTGTCAGAGCAGCATAGACTAAGATACAGTAGAATAGTATAGAATACAGTATATACATATGAGATGAGTAATGCAAGATATGTGAACATTATTAAAGCGACTAGTGTTCCATTTATTAAAGTGGCCAGGGATTTCTAATCAGTGGGGAAAAAAAGTATTTAGTCAGCCACCAATTGTGCAAGTTCTCCCACTTAAAAAGATGAGAGGCCTGTAATTTACATCATAGGTACACGTCAACTATAACAGACAAAATGAGAAAAACAAATCCAGTAAATCACATTGTAGGATTTTTAATGAATTTACTTGCAAATTATGGTGGAAAATAAGTATTTGGTCAATAACAAAAGTTTCTCAATACTTTGTTATATACCCTTTGTTGGCAATGACACAGGTCAAACGTTTTCTGTAAGTCTTCACAAGGTTTTCACACACTGTTACTGGTATTTTGGCCCATTCCTCCATGCAGATCTCCTCTAGAGCAGTGATGTTTTGGGGCTGTCGCTGGGCAACACAGACTTTCAACTCCCTCCAAAGGTTTTCTATGGGGTTGAGATCTGGAGACTGGCTAGGCCACTCCAGGACCTTGAAATGCTTCTTACGAAGCCACTCCTTCGTTGCCCGGGCGGTGTGTTTGGGATCATTGTCATGCTGAAAGACCCAGCCACGTTTCATCTTCAATGCCCTTGCTGATGGAAGGAGATTTTCACTCAAAATCTCACGATACATGGCCCCATTCATTATTTTCTTTACAAGGATCAGTCGTCCTGGTCCCTTTGCAGAAAAACAGCCCCAAAGCATGATGTTTCCACCCCCATGCTTCACAGTAGGTATGGTGTTCTTTGGATGCAACTCAGCATTCTTTGTCCTCCAAACACGACGAGTTGAGTTTTTACCAAAAAGTTCTATTTTGGTTTCATCTGACCATATGACATTCTCCCAATCCTTTTCTGGATCATCCAAATGCACTCTAGCAAACTTCAGACGGGCCTGGACATGTACTGGCTTAAGCAGGGGGACACGTCTGGCACTGCAGGATTTGAGTCCCTGGCGGCGTAGTGTGTTACTGATGGTAGGCTTTGTTACTTTGGTCCCAGCTCTCTGCAGGTCATTCACTAGGTGTCCCCCCCCGTGTGGTTCTGGGATTTTTGCTCACCGTTCTTGTGATCATTTTGACCCCACGGGGTGAGATCTTGCGTGGAGCCCCAGATCGAGGGAGATTATCAGTGGTCTTGTATGTCTTCCATTTCATAATAATTGCTCCCACAGTTGATTTCTTCAAAGCAAGCTGCTTACCTATTGCAGATTCAGTCTTCCCAGCCTGGTGCAGGTCTACAATTTTGTTTCTGGTGTCCTTTGACAGCTCTTTGGTCTTGGCCATAGTGGAGTTTGGAGTGTGACTGTTTGAGGTTGTGGACAGGTGTCTTTTATACTGATAACAAGTTCAAACAGGTGCCATTAATACAGGTAACGAGTGGAGGACAGAGGAGACTCTTAAAGAAGAGGTTACAGGTCTGTGAGAGCCAGAAATCTTGCTTGTTTTTTATTGACCAAATACTTATTTTCCACCATAATTTGCAAATAAATTCATTAAAAATCCTACAATGTGATTTTCTGGATTTTTTTCCCTCATTTTGTCTGTCATAGTTGACGTGTACCTATGATGAAAATTACAGGCCGCTCATCTTTTTAAGTGGGTGAACTTGCACAATTGGTGGCTGACTAAATACTTTTTCCCCCCACTGTATGTAGCCTAGAGTTAAGATTGGCCTACTATACGAAAATATGGGCTTCTCCTTTCCAACTCCCCACCCGTTCTTAATGCTGTAGCCTATTTTACATTCAGCAAGCAAGAGCAAGCGTGCATCTCTTGTCCAATAGGCTATTAGGAGGCTAAAGAAAATAAGTCAAAATAAGTGTCCCACAAGCTTTTGTAGTCTGGCTTTTCCTGGGACTGCATAACATTTAAGAGGAATAGCCGTGGCAGCGGAGAGGCCAGGTGCGTAATTGCGTATCAGAACAACAGGCTCGAGATGTAGCCTATAGCCTAAATTGGAAGCGTATGCATATTAGCCCATAATTCATAAGCTCAGTGTTAGGCTTAATACTGCAGTGAATATTTACAGTCAATTTACAGATCGAAAGAACCAAGTTAATCAGATAACAAAATCATAGGTAGGCTAAGCTATGTGCGCTCCCTCCCAGTCCCCGGGTACCAGCTCGAAAAGCTACCCTATTGTTTCAGTTTTTTAGGGCCAAGAAATGTTTCCTACCTAGGCTACAACAACACAATGTAATGAAGAATGTTAATGTTTTCAAGTGAGTACAGAACTCTAGTCTAACTGTAAACTGCAGTGAATAGCCTATGTCATTTGAATAACTGCTCAAAAGCCTGGCATTTTCAATGCATATTCATTTAGTAATAACTGCATCTAGCCTGCCTGATTGGGCAACCATTTGGATCAGTTATGGGTTTTTTCTCGGCAGTTTAGCCTACAAGGTCCAGGCTCATTAGCAGGCGGGTAATATGGTGTATTTTTTTCAGGATGTATCAGCTAACAGAAACATGCTAATGTAGGGATTTCTAGTGGTGCGCATATGAATTATGATAATGCGCGAGCGCGGAGGAAGTTGTATTCATAGTGTCCGCGTTTGGCTTCCGTGTTTTAAAAGCATTAGAAAATGAGGTGGATAGGTCGTTATCAATAAAACGTCACAATAAGGTGCAGAGTGTTAGATTTGCCTGCTGGGTGGCAAGGAGGCCCCCAGCTCTGCTAAAACCATTGACAACTGCATGCCGTTTTCAAGAGATTTTTAAATAAATGTTATAACTATTTGGTTGTAATATCATAACCTCTTGAAGAGCATAGTCAGAACTACACATTTCCGAGTATCCTATGCAAAGCAATTGTGCACATTTAGTGCTATCATCAGTTATACATCAAGTAACTGCATCCTTTATGATCAGTAAACATCAATTGATCATGTCATTTCACATATGTGAGGGTAGCCTCACGACCTTTCTCAATATTGGCCACCATTAATTGGATATTTCATTGCCTAGATATCAGAATGTTACCATGGTTACTCCATGATATCAATCTGAAAGAAGTCGCTGTAAAAAAGACGCAATAGTCTCTACAAGGCAGAATGTTGAATAAAATTATATTTATACTTACTTTACCGGTTGTACATGATGTTGGTTGTTTTGGCAGTAGGAGGTGGATATGGGGTATCCAAAGGAAAGTGTTGTTTACCTGACTTTTTGCGGCGCCGGTAGGTTCTGTCGCTTGCATTTTCAATCTGTTGACGCATTGCACGTGATGTACAATATGTAAACAATAGCCGAATGTAGTCGACCGAAGCACATTTCCTCGCAAACGATATACAGACCAGCATACTGAAGGTCGGGTTGATAACACTACTCTTTGGATATTTTGTCTAACATTCCTGCCTGCAAAAAGACAAACCACACGGACAACAGGTAAAGTATCATTTTATTCAGCATTCTGGCTTGTAGAGGTCGTGAGAGGAAACTTTCCTGATTCTCTGCAATTCAATGTCAGGTTTTCAGGCTAGATATTTGAGTGATATAAAATAAAAGTGTGCTATACCTAACAAGTATGAGTGGTTTAGATTAACTTCCCATCCTTTGTAGGCTCGGCCTGTCAAGCAGCAGAAGGACACATTTGCTGATGTAACATTACTGTTAGCTGATAATGTTTACTTTGCAAGCTGTCGGTACAAACTTTGTACAGTTGGCTAAACATAGTGGTAATCAGACCTAATGTACTTTTTTTTCTCCAACCAACGTAGGCCTACTAGTGAAGTTGGCTAACATTATCCCCTTTTCAACATTGTTTTTAAGAGTGTTTATTCACTGTTGCTGCGGACAGACATGATAGGCTACATTGATTGAAGGACCATGTCAGATTGGCTAGCTAATAACAGATCATGTCAATATGGCTAGTTAACAAGCGAACTTTCAGGGGATAAACTAAATTGCTATATTTTCTTGCCATCTATAGTGGTGATGACAGTAATCCGGATGACAACTATACCAGGATGAGGACTTGCAGATGTCACGCTCCTTCCAAAAGCCTAATCTCTGATGAAGCAAGCTAAATGACATGTTGTTTGCTTAGTTAGCTAGCTACATGCCAATTGGATAGGCTACCCTCATGTATCTGAAAATACATGATCAATTGATGTTTACATGAAAAGCATGCAGTTACTTGCTGTATAATTCTGATGATATAGCTAAATGTGGAATAATCAGAAATGTGTTGTTGTGACTACGCTCTTCAAGAGGTGATGATATTAAAACCAAACGTTTATTTAACAATCCCTTGAAAACGGCACATAGTTGTCAATGGTTTTAGCTCTCCTTGTTCCCCAGAAGCCAAATTGAACGCTCTGCACCGTTTTATTCCTAACGACCTATCGAAAATGAAGATGATGGGGTCTGTGGGCAGGTGTGATGTTGTTGTGCTTTTGTATGCTGTCATTTGTATGTGAATGTTTTGTATAATAAAACATAAAAAAGAGAGAGAATGATAGAGGCCTCTAGTGGCCAGAAGGCTGTTTTAGCATGGGCAAAGCCATTGAGCACTTTCACCATGCTTCCACATTTTTTCAGTAGTCAATTGGGTGGGGATTCCTATGGGTTGTAGCCTCAATGGCGCTTCACATGCTGTCACAGACGCTATAATGGAACAGATATAAAGATGAGTCCTCTATCTCTATGGTCTAACATTACCTGGTGTTTTAACATGTATTGTCTGTAGAGTGAATAACATGCTAGGTAGCCTACCGTTATATCGCTAACTTAGCACATGCTATAGTCAAAGACACTCAACTAACCCTTAGGTTTCCCATTTTATCTGTGCTATAGTCTACTAGCTAATGTTGTCAAATATTGATGCTCTCAGTTAGCTAGCTGTAGCATAATGTGATTTTCTAGTCTCTTTGCTAACTTCTGCCCTTAGCTGGTAATCAGCCTTAATGTGTTTGATGCTGTCTTAGCTGACTATCTTGCTATCATGCTTTCTCTTTTGGATCACAGGTGAACAGCCTCACTTCATAGGATATCCCAATTGTCAAGGAAGAGAGACATAGGACTTGCTACTATTGGCTCAACATCCGTGTTGCATGGGATAAGCAGCATCTGAACATGTGGACTGGTTTTGTGGAATTACAAAGTACTATTTTATTTTGCATTTTATTTGAGACTTTGTGATATTATGTGGACATACGTAATGCACTGACCTGCTTTAGTCTCCTCTTCCTCTTTACAAGTCTTCCATATGTTTCTGAAAAATGCATCATGTACACACACATGATTGAAAGCTGTAGTTACTGTTAGCTAGCTAACTTTATTTTTGGCAACATGTGATCACACTAACATTTTTATTGTCTGATAAAAAATTAATAATAATTTTAATGGTATCAGGGCAGTACAAACCCCCAGCAAAATCACTGAATCCTTCCTAAAGGGTTCAGAGCAAATCCACCCCAATGTCTCCTTTGTAAAATTGGACGAGAATGTCATTGGATTTCCTTCAACATCTCTGAAGGACTCTTCATCATTCTGGGAACTGGAATTACATGTAAAAACATTTTGTAAATGACCCTATCTGCACGATACATGTGGGGAGCAGATTAACTGGATAAGAACTGATTGTGAGAAGGAAAACACTGGGATAATCTTGGGATTACAGCGCGGCAGACGCCTATGCTCAGTCCTCCATAGCTGGTTTGTAAGTGCAGACGAAGAATATCAAGGATCTGGAAGGATTGTGTATGGAGGAATTCTCTTAAGATCCCTCCCAATAATGTTCTGAAACTCATAAAACATTTTAGTAAAAGGCTCAGTGCCGTTATCCTCGCAAGGTGAGGTATTGAAAACAGGAGTGTCAATAATTGTTATTATTACTATGTATAATCATTTTAGCATACAATATAGCTCAGTATTTGAATTATTTATTTTATAGTCATTTTTGCTCATCTTTATCAAGGGTCTAATAATGTCGGACCCCACTGTAGGTCTCTAGTGAAAGGAACAAAATGCTGCTGGTTGTCTCTCGATTGTGACTGACGGCTTGGGATCTGACTAGACGGTCGTGTTGAGAATAATTCAAACACTGTCTGGCTTTTGAAATGCGATTGCAGATTTCCTTGTTTTCTCATGTTTTGGTTTTGAAGGGATCAAAACACCTCACAGTTGAAAGCAGTTAATGAATAATCATTTTTCTCACATAGAGGTCCCTTCTATGCTTTGGTCTCTTGTCACCATGCTTATGTTGCTCTGTGTGTGGCACAAAAACACAACACTTTTCACAGTCTAGAACATTGAGTTAATTAAATATCTATAACATAGTTGAACAAAGCATTGTTTTCCGATAGCAGGATGCATTTCCTATAGTAGAGACACATGCCCAGAGGAATATAAGCCTTGGCTATTTCTCACACACAGCATCTCAGGTTCATGTTTGAATTGTTGTAATTTTGTCAGCCAGTAGTAGCCTATTCTAGTATTTTACATTTCCATCCACAACTGTGTATTTGTAAGACTGCTAACTGATGACCAACCCTGAGATAACCTTTTGCTAACCTCCTGATGTGACGCTGTCATGGTCCTACCTATCTCCATCAGTCAGGCACTGAACTGATGAATTGCACTCTGCTGCATCAGCTCAGACTTCCATTGAACTCTGTTTCATGTTCCGCAAGGGTTGGATGACACTCTCCTGTCCACATGAATATTATCTCTGCTGTCTGCTACGCCTAATGGGAAGCGAAAGGGACTGGAGCAGGAAAAACTCCATTCTGTCACGTTGCATTGTATCGGTTGGTTAGTTAGTAGTGTGCCACTTGAAAGAGAATTCAGTTGAGAAATCATTGGGCCTAATGCCCATAAACACACTCATGATGCCTGGAGATGGCTCAGCTACTACACTCTCTCTCTAACACGCCACAGCGCCTCTTTCTCTCGCTCTCTTGCTCTCATTTAGGGGCTGGAAAAATGAGGTGTTGATGTCTTACCTACCTCACTGGAGACGGAAACCTAAATGGCGCAGCATGACTTCACTCCAGCCTGGCTTAATTTTCCCACAGCACCCTTATCAGCCCAGGTACCGTAGTGTTTGTGTGTAGCCTATGTCCAGTCCAATGTGTGTCTTGTCTCTCTGGCTGTGTGTATGTGCACAAGATATACTGCCTGCCCTCTTGTGTAGACACACATGTTGTCTTCTGTTCATTTCAGACACACGTATAAAACGTGATTGTTGTATGGAGTATTTGTCAGCCTGACAGTCTGTCTGTGTGTTAGCCCTCTCAGGTCTATGACAAGCCTTTCGAGTCTCCTGCCGAACGTCTGGACAGCCAAGGGGATGTGAGTCGCAAACGACACAACTCATCAGATGGCTCAGAGTCTGTCAACAGACACACTGAGGGTATGGAACTAACTAATGTCTGAAGTAGAACATATATTAATGTTGGCTAGAATTAACTAATCAAGAGCTGGTTTGACACCTTTATGTGCCTCTCAGTCAACCACCTACTTGTCTGGCTGTCTGTCCATCTCGCAGCCCATCTATTCTTTATCTACCTATCATACTTCCAGTATCTATCCATCCATGCGTTTGTCTCTGTGAGATAGAGGGACACTCTATACTCATTGGTAAAGCCAAATTGTCTGATTCACAGGAGGCTACTCCAGGAACGGATGGAGAGTCCGGAATGGCAGCGAGGGCTCGAGCTCATGCTCTCCCCTTCAGCAAGGCGGACCCCCGCCCCGCTCCAAGAGCAAAGGCCTGCCGGAGGACCAGCGAGGCCATAGGGACGACGGGGACAAACGCAAGCAGTTTGAAGCTGAAGACTTTGTGAGTGGTGTAGTAAGGCAGCCTAATGGGGTTGTGACTACCTTAGGCTTTTTTCTTACGACCCATCAAGTAGTCCTAAACAAAAACAATGTTTTAAAGTTATCACTAGGGCTGTTAAGGTGACCGTATTACCGCCACACCGGCGGTCATGAGTCATGACCACAGTCAAATTCTATGTGACCGTTTAGTCACGATAACTAGGCTTCTCCAAAACTGCGCTCTGATGCTGCTGATGGTCATTAGTAGCCTACCAAACTTGCTAATGGCCTGGTACTCAGCGATCTATTGTCTTTCTAATCACTCTGACATCAATGCAAGTACAATCGAAAATCAAATCAAACACTTCATGAGAGCCCATGAGCTTGTGTTGCGCAACATTTCTATAGGCTATGCAATTGCATGAGAAAACAGTTTTGATGGCCTCTAAGAGGATCCCATCAGCTTTTTCTATAGGCTTACTATATTTATTTCTCAACTTTCCAAATATTAAGCACATTGCTTTGCTTTACAACAGGAGTATTGCCTACCTGGCTGGCATGAAAATGAACCGTTGGAAAAGCGTCCTCCATTCGCTTTTTAAGTGCATAGATGACATGTACACTACATGACCAAAAACTCGTCGAACATATCATTCCAAAATCATGGGCATTAAGATAGAGTTGGTCCCTTTTTGCTGTTATAACAACCTCCACTCTTCTGGGAAGGCTTTCCACTAGATGTTGGGACTTGCTTCCATTCAGCTACAAGAGTATTAGTGAGGTTGGGCACTGCAGTAGGGCGATTAGGCCTGGTTCGCAGTCGGCGTTCCAATTCATCCCAAAGGTGTTCGATGGGGTTGAGGTCAGGGCTCTGTGCAGGCCAGTCAAGTTCTTCCACATTGATCTCGACAAACCAGTTCTGTATGGACCTTGCTTTGTGCACGGGGCATTGTCATGCTGAAACAGTAAAGGGCCTTCCCTAAACTGTTTTCACAATGTTGGAAGCACAGAATCGTCTAGAATGTCATTGTATGCTGTAGCGTTAAGATTTCCCTTCACTGGAACTAAGGGGCCCAGCCCGAACCATGAAAACAGCCCCAGACCATTATTCCTCCTCCACCAAACTTTACAGTTGGCACTATGCATTGGGGTAGGTAGCGTTCTCCTGGCATCCGCTAAACCTAGATTTGTATGTCGGACTGCCAGATGGTGAAGCTTGATTCATCACTCCAGAGAACGCGTTTCCACTGCTCCAGAGTCCAATGGTGGCAAGCTTTACACCACTCCAGCCGACGCATAGCATTGCGCATGGTGATCTTAGGCTTGTGTGCGGCTGCTCGGCCATGGAAACCCATTTCATGAAGCTCCTGACGAACAGTTCTTGTGCTGACGTTGCTTCCAGAGGCAGTTTGGAACAATGGTAGTGAGTGTTGCAACCGAGGACAGACAATTTTTTATGCGCTTCAGCACTCGGCGGTCCCGTTCTGTGAGCTTGTGTGGCCTACCACTTCGTGGCTGAGCCGTTGTTGCTCCTAGACGTTTCCACTTCACAATAACAGCACTTACAGTTGACCGGGGCAGCTCTAGCAGGGCAGAAATTTGACACACTGACTTGTTGGAAAGGTGGCATCCTATGACGGTGCCACATAGAAAGTCACTGAGCTCTTAGGAACGGGCCATTCTACTGCCTATGTTTGTCTATGGAGATTGCATGGCGTTGTGCTCAATATTATACACCTGTCAGCAACGGGTTTGACTGAAATAGCTGAATCCACTAATTTGAAGTGGTGTCCACATACTTCTGGCCATGTGTATAGCCTAATGTTTGTATCACAACTAAAGTTGCACAAATAACTATAAATTAAGCATATAGGAGGACCTGTTTCCTTGCTCAACACAGAATAACCGCATGTGCGCACTCCCTCTGAAATCTTTTGGAGAAAATATCCTTTCTATTTTATTCAGCAATGTTCAATTGTATTCTTCATACTATAAAATAATGCCACGGAATTCTAAGCAAATCTTGTCTGCTAAATGAACTGTGTAGCCCAAAGCCATGTGGCATAGCTAGATCAGGGCCTAACATAAGTACAACTCAGAATATGCTATTCTGTTCTTCTGAAATAGGCTACATTTTCTTCATATCATATTTCTTTAGACCTGTCTAAAATAAATAATGGATTTATTGTGATGGTGTAGGCTATATTAAATGGATTTATTAGACTTTTTTAAATGTAGATGTTCCTACGGTCTGCATCAGTGGCTTGTAGGCTATGCATTGAAGCCAGGAGATGCTAAATTTGTTTATGTTAATTAATGGTAAATTACTGTGAGACAGGCAGTTATTTGCAAGACAGTCACCGGCTGACAAAATTTCATGACCGCCACAGCCCTAGTTATCACCCAATCTGACTCAAATGGAATCAGCCTTGACCTATTGGTTTGGCATATGCTCACGCCATCCTCCCTTCAGGAAACACTCATCAGTCTTTCTTCCCCAAATGCCTCATCTTTAATATTATGTTAGTGTTTTTCAAAGATATAGATTGTGAATTTTATCTTATTCTTTCCAAACCCTTTGTTTTTGCCATGTCTCAGATGTATCCTACTCAACAACATGCTAGTGTACTAAGATGCATGCTGTTTTTCTTTCAGCCCTCACTCAATCCTAATGCAGAACGAGAGGTTAACCATAAAGCTGTTGCCACTGGAGTATGGGGTGAGCTACCAGTGTATTATCTCTCCATTCTCCAACTTGATTTGACTTTGATGCAGTTTTCTCCTTTAGTTGCCCTTTTTGGACCAAATAGTCTTAATACCTATTTAATTAATATATTATTATGAAAACTGTACCTTTAAAAAAAAAAAGTACTTATAAGGCAAATTGAAAAGGTGTTCCATCTTTCATTCTGCTCTGTCTGTTCAGAACACCCGCCCAACCCTCAATCCAGGGGCTCTAAAATGATGGTGATCAAACGCGTCTCCAAGGAGGAGCCCACAACAGCAACGTCCTGCACGGCCACGCCCCAACAACAACAAGCCTTGTCCCGCAACGGCCCCTCCATCTACAAGGCCCCCATCCCAAACTCTGTCAGTCTTCCAGTTAAGGTGAGATTGTCAGGTCCCGGTTGCATAAAACATTTAAAGTCCCTTAAAGTCTCCTTAAAGGCCCATTGCAGTCAAATAAGGGATTTTCCTGTGTTTTATATATACATTTCCACACTGAGATTGAAATGGTACTATAAAATTATGATAATTCCCTTTTAGTGTAAGAGCTGTTTGAAAATATATTTCAGCCTGTTGTGGTGGGATGGAGTTTTGGCCTGCCTGTTGACAATGGACCATTAAGAGTTCCAAAACCTTTCTGCCAATAACGGCTATTTTTCAGTTTTCCCCTCCCCACTCAGACCACTCACAGACAGTCCTAGCAAAATTCTTGCTTGAGAAATTGATCTTAGCTAAGAAGCTATTTTAATTGAAAAAGATCACAGTAAGGTACTTAATTGTTACCCAGAAATGTTTTGATATTGAGATAAAAACATTCCTCACAAGACTGGTCCTTTGTAGCTCAATTGGTAGAGCATGACGCTTGTAATGCCAGGGTAGTGGGTTCGATCCCCGGGACCACACATACGTAAAAATGTACGCACACATGACTGTAAGTCGCTTTGGATAAAAGCGTCTGCTAAATGGCATATTATTATAAGACTCATGAAAAGCTAGCCCGGTACCAGTTTAAAAAAATGGAAGTATATATGCAGTGAGGGGAAAAAGGATTTGATCCCCTGCTGATTTTGTACATTTGCCCACTGACAAAGAAATGATCAGTCTATAATTTTAATGGTAGGTTTATTTGAACAGTGAGAGACAACAAAAGCAGGGGCAGGGGGACCTTGCGGGCGCTGCAGGATTTCAGTCCTTCACGGCGTAGTGTGTTACCAATTGTTTTCTTGGTGACTATGGTCCCAGCTGCCTTGAGATCATTGACAAGATCCTCCTGTGTTGTTCTGGGCTGATTCCTCACCGTTCTCATGATCATTGCAACTCCACAAGGTGAGATCTTGCATGGAGCCCCAGGCTGAGGGAGATTGACAGTTATTTTGTGTTTCTTCCATTTGCGAATAATCACACCAACTGTTGTCACCTTCTCACCAAGATGCTTGGCGATGGTCTGGTAACCCTTTTCCAGCCTTGTGTAGGTCTACAATCTTGTCCCTGACATCCTTGGAGAGCTCTTTGGTCTTGGCCATGGTGGAGAGTTTGGAATCTGATTGATTGATTGCTTCTGTGGACAGGTGTCTTTTATACAGGTAACAAGCTGAGATTAGGAGCACTCCCTTTAAGAGTGTGCTCCTAATCTCAGCTCGTTACCTGTATAAAAGACACCTGGGAGCCAGAAATCTTTCTGATTGAGAGGGGGTCAAATACTTATTTCCCTCATTAAAATGCAAATCAATTTATAAAAATGTTTACATGCGTTTTTCTGGATTTTCTGTTGTTATTCTGTCTCACTGTTCAAATAAACCTACCATTGAAATTATAGACTGATCATTTATTTGTCAGTGGGAAAATGTACAAAATCAGCAGGGGATCAAATACTTTTTTCCCTCACTGTACAGGCCCGTCTGAAGTTTGCCAATGAACATCTGAATGATTCAGAGGAGAACTGGGGCAAAGTGTTGTGGTCAGATGAGACCAAAATCGAGCTCTTTGGCATCAACTCAACTCGCCATGTTTGGAGGAGGAGGAATGCTGCCTATGACCCCAAGAACACCATCCCTACCGTCAAACATGGAGGTGGAAACATTATGCTTTGGGGGTGTTTTTCTGCTAAGGGGACAGGACAACTTCACCGCATCAAAGGGACGATGGACGGGGCCATGTACCGTCAAATCTTGGGTGAGAACCTCCTTCCCTCAGCCAGGGCATTGAAAATGGGTCGTGGATGGGTATTCCAGCATGACAATGACCCAAAACACACGGCCAAGGCAACAAAGGAGTTGCTCAAGAAGAAGCACATTAAGGTCCTGGAGTGGCCTAGCCAGTCTCCAGACCTTAATCCCATTGAAAATCTGTGGAGGGAGCTGAAGGTTTGAGTTGCCAAACGTCAGCCTTGAAACCTTAATGACTTGGAGAAGATCTGCAAAGAGGAGTGGGACAAAATCCCTCCTGAGATGTGTGCAAACCTGGTGGCCAACTACAAGAAACGTCTGACCTCTGTGATTGCCAACAAGTCATGTTTTGCAGAGGGGTCAAATACTTATTTCCCTCATTAAAATGCAAATCAATTTATATAACATTTTTGACATGCATTTTTCTGGATTTTGTTGTTGTTATTCTGTCTCTCACTGTTCAAATAAACCTACCATTAAAATTAGAAACTGATCATGTCTTTGTCAGTGGGCAAACGTATAAAATCAGCAGGGGATCAAATACTTTTTTCCCTCACCGTAGAAGTAGTTTACTGCAACGAAAAAAGTGTAGCACTTTTTTTTGTTTACTACATGATTCAATATGTGTTATCATAGTTTTGATGTCTAAACTATTATTCTACAATGTAGAAAATAGTAAAAATAAAGAAAAACCCTGAAATGAGTAGGTGTGTCCAAACTTCACTGATACTGTACTTCCATTCATTTTTTAAAGATGGTACCCAGCTACCTTCAGACTAGTTATGAGAGGCTTGTGGGCATCCTAGAGCAAAGCAATCGACATGTACGTGTTCTTGAGAGACTCACCTTCCCACAGATGGGTCATATTATTGTGTAGCCCAAACTGTTCAGACGCTACAGACAGAATTTGGCAGATCGGCTGTACCGACTTCAGACGAGTCCCGTACACCAACGTGTTCGTGGGAGTCTCATCTTTCCATAGAGGGCTTGATAGTTTGTACGCCAAACCATTCAGACACTGACTTTTTCCACATTTTGTTACGTTACAGCCTTATTCTAAAATTGATTAAATCGTTTTTATCTCATAAATCTACACACAATAGCCCATAATGACGGAGCTCTATGGACAATTCCTTTGACCTCATGGGTTGGTTTTTGCTCTGACATGCGCTGTCAACTGTGGAACCTTTTATATAGACAGGTGTGTGCCTTTCCAAATTATGTCCAATCAATTTAATTTACTGCAGGTGGACTCATATCAAGTTGTAGAAACATCTCAAGGATCATCAATGGAAACAGGATGCACCTGAGCTCACTTTCGAGTCTCATAGTAAAGGATTTGATTACTTATGTAAATAAGGTATTTCTGTTTTCATTTTTTTATGCATTTGCAAACATTTCTAAAAACCTTTTTTCTCTTTTGTCATTATGGGGTATTGTGTGTAGATTGAGTAAATTTGTTTATTTAATCCATTTTATAATAAGGCTGTAAGTGAACAAAATGTGGAAAAAGTCAAGGTCTGAATACTTGCTTTCTGCTGCTAGCTAGCTGCTGCTGTTGCGCAGCAACCAAGTTACTGGTCCCTGTTTTAGAACTCTGAGATTCAGCTGAAAAGATGTTAGCATTGTCAGAAATGCTACAAAAAGTTAGCACATCGTTGGTTCTTAGTGGACAGAAATCAGCACGTGAGAGCTAAAACATTTTATAAAAACTGTTGCATCTACAAACTAAGTAAATCAGATTTTTCTTTTAATCCAATGTTCACTTTAGAATTTGAAAATAGGTAGGCGCAGAAAATACTCAAACTCAATTGCTAACGCCCTGGTAAAAAACCTGGTATGTGGTTCTCTGTATCGGCCGGACAGCTCATGACGAGAGGTGTGCTGTGTATTTCCAATCAAGGTGATTTGCGAATTTTCATCAACATTGGTGTCATATTGGCTTAGATATGATGATAGGGAGATTTGAATGTAACATTGAGCTTCAACAAATGCATATATTTTTGTGGGGAATAGCCCACACAATAATTGATTGACTAATTGCTGTTTTCTAGGCGAGTCGCTCCAGCTCATCGTCCCCAGTGAACAAGGGCAGTCAGCCGCGGCTCATGATGCGTCTGACACGCATGCGCTTGGACCGCAAGAGCCACTTCCTCAAAGCCCTCAAACAGGACATGGTGGACGAGGAGGACCTCCATCATAACTGCAAGGTGTGTGCGTGCCTGCGTGCACGTCATGCACAGAGAAACTCTACTTTTCCTCATCAACAAATGTACAGAGAAAAAGGTTTAAAGGTGTATGTATCAGACCAACTTAACTGACATCACTTTGAATGGCTAGCATACAAATAATTAGTTTTTGTAACAGTTACCCTTAGACTGCGATCATAACGCCGTCTTTGATGCCTTATGCATCTGTATGACAACCGACTCAGTCATCCACCCATAATTGTATCATTTTGAAATGGTTATGTCAATGAAAAGTCAGGCTCAACATTGTACTCTTGTCTGTGACAGGTAAAAAAAAAATGTTGGACAAGTAGAATATAGATTTAAATTGTCCGAATGGACAAGTAAAAATTGTCACTATCAAACAATTACTCCGATCACAAGTGTATCAAAGTGTCCTCTGCATGCGACATGTTGTGCGCTGTTCTCCCAATTTCTGCAGAGTGCATCGGAGTAGAATTGTTAGGGGCTATTGTATTGACAGGCACCGCTTTTGCCAGTGTAAAAATATTGTAATAATTATATTCTGTAGTCCAGTGGTCACCAACCGGTCGCTCTTCAAGGCATTCCTAGTTGATCACCAAACATTTCTGTAGAAAAGCCAATGAAAAAGGCTTGCGTTCCTTTCTTTTTTTTTTTTTTTGGCGCTGTTGGCGGTAGGTGCACTTGATTCAGAAGCCCTGCGCACTGGACTTCTGTTCCCATTTTGGGATCTGTGGCTAAATCAAGTGTGCCTACTGCGCTGGCCGATCGGATAGCTCAAATCACTGTGCCAACAGCTTCCTCGGCCACAGCAAAGTTTGATACGTGAGATTTCATCACTTTTAAAAACATGACCAGAGAGAGGCTGTCAAAGAATACAGCAAAGAGCTGCTGTTTTTATGAGTGAGTTCATGTCTAAGTTTTTATTCAGCACTGTCAGCACAAATTACTAAACATAAAACGCGCTTCCACTTGTCCTGCAGCTGCAATAAATGAGTAGCCAAGTGTATCGATAGCCCTGCGTTTTTATTATTACTAGCAGCTCGTCGTGTCTATTTTAATATCGAGGAATATTTCACTTTCTCAGGTCATAGGAACAACATGAATCTGTGCATGAGGCAGATGCGGTGCGACTCCAGTTTCGCTATTAGGTGGAAGACTGGGTCCACTCTCTCTGGTCAGTCTCACCTGAGGAAAGTGTTGTGGTAATTATTCTAATCAAAGGAGAGAGACTTTGTTATTTCTTCAAACAATCATTCTTTAATATTGATGATTTAATGATTGCAATAATGAAGCTGGCCGATCTCACACTGAAGTGTGATGCTGAGAGCTCCACGAGCAGATTCGGGTTACACCTTTTATAGCAAAGTACATCCTCCTCAATGTTCATGACAAACAACAGATGCGTGGAATGGGTCAAAAGGTTAGGATTTGTATGAAAGCAATGAATAATTCACAGCAGACAGTATCTGCTGTGAAGACTGTTCTCATTGTATGGAAACCAGGGTTTGGCCCTCAAGACGAGGTTCTTATCTTATTCATAACAGATCTCGTCCTTGATACCTTATACACACAGACACCAATCCAGTCTATGAAATGCAGGCTCAGTCAGACCGGAGACATCTCCCTCTCACAGACCACTAATCATAGAATGCAATGTGGCTGTTGGTTTTATCACCTAGCCATCACTTAATCAGTTGCCAGCCCAAGCTTCAGAGGCTCCTCTCAGTTCACACAAATACAGATGAGCGAGTTCTAACAACCCTATTCTATTGCATAAAACAACCATTCGATGCATAAACAGTATTATAACAATTTTGTAATTTCTCCACCACAATCCCCATTTTGAGACTTCTCAACTTAAAAGAAAATTACAAGGTTTAAAATACATTAATACACGTATTCAAACCTTATAAGGCAGCAGGTCACACCACACACACACACGTGAATAGGGTGAGTGCTCTGCAATACTGAGGCTGGTCGACCCCACACTATTGCACTAGTGAACTCAGCAAAAAAAGAAACATCCTCTCACTGTCAACTTTGTTTATTTTCAGCAAACTTAACGTGTAAATATTCTGGGACATTTCTGGGGGGAATGGCCCTAGCCCTCACATTCCAATCCAACAGGTCCCAGACGTGCTGAATGGGATTGAGATCCGGGCTCTTCGCTGGCCATGGCAGAACACTGACATTCCTGTCTTGCAGGAAATAACAAGCAGTATGGCTGGTGGCATTGTCATGCTGGAGGTTCATGTCAGGATGAGCCTGCAGGAAGGGTACCACATGAGGGAGGAGGATGTCTTCCCTGTAATGCACAGCGTTGAGATTGCCTTCAATGACAACAAGCTCAGTCCGATGATGCTGTGACACACCGCCCCAGACCATGACGGACCCTCCACCTCCAAATCGATCCCGCTCCAGAGTACAGGCCTCGGTTTAATGCTCATTCCTTCGACGATAAACGTGAATCCGACCATCACCCCTGGTGAGACAAAACCGCGACTCGTCAGTAAAGAGCACTTTTTGCCAGTTCTGTCTTGTCCAGTGACGGTGGGTTTTTGCCCTTAGGCGACGTTGTTGCCGGTGATGTCTGATGAGGACCTGCCTTACAACAGGCCTACAAGCCCTCAGTCCAGCTTCTCTCAGCCTATTGCGGACAGTCTGAGCACTGATGGAGGGATTGTGCGTTCCTGGTGTAACTCAGGCAGTTGTTGTTGCCATCCTGTACCTGTCCCGCAGGTGTGATGTTCGGATGTACCGATCCTGTGCAGGTGTTGTTACACGTGGTCTGCCACTGCGAGGACAATCAGCTGTCCGTCCTGTCTCCCTGTAGCGCTGTCTTAGGCGTCTCACAATATGGACATTGCAATGTATTGCCCTGGCCATATCTGCAGTCCTCATGCCTCCTTGCACCATGCCTAAGGCACATTCATGCAGATGAGCAGGGACCCTGGGCATCTTTCTTTTGGTGTTTTTCAGAGTCAGTAGAAAGGCCTCTTTTAGTGTCCTAGGTTTTCATAACTGTGACCTTAATTGCCTATCGTCTGTAAGCTGTTAGTGTCTTAACGACCGTTCCACAGGTGCATGTTCATTAATTGTTTATGGTTCATTAAACAAGCATGGGAAACAGTGTTTAAACCCTTTACAATGAAGATCTGTGAAGCTATTTGGATTTTTACGAATTATCTTTGAAAGACAGGGTCCTGAAAAAGGGACATTTTTTGTGTGTGATTTATATTACCATTATAAATGACCATCCGTTGGTTCATTGAGCTTTTTACCTTAACATAAAATTATCCTTAATTGGGAACGATATAAACATTAAAATATCGTTAAGAAATTCTCAGCAATGTAAATCATTTTTCATCAGTACGAAACACAATCATCATGTTGATACTGAGCACGCTCCCATTGGTCAGCATGGTGGAAATAACTATTTCCATCCCCATAACACCATCTGTAGAAACTAAAATGTGCGTATTTGTTGGACAAATCCAGGTAGTGACTCCCGGTTTAAGTAACATTTATTCTGTTTAGGGCCTAATGAAAATGACCCAGGACAAGCATCATGAATCCACTATAAGGCAACACCTATGGACTCTGTTTCATTAGCATAAACCTGCTATAGTTCCTGAGTATTATGATTAAAATAAAAAATGTAATTTGGTCATGTATATAGGTCAAATAGATTAGGATCAGTTTCACTCTCAGGATCAGAGTTCACCCTCTCCATTCACCAGGACATGCTGAGAATAGTGTCAATATCTTTAGTACACAACTTCTTTACCCGCGTCACAATAGCATAACAACAATCAAAACAATCAATCCATAACATATTAATTGCTTCACTCATATGATTATTAACAAACTAAAAACTTACTCAAATCAATTAGTCAGTTTTCAAAAAATCATTCAGTTTCCAAATCATAATCAAAACCCTATTTTAGTTATCCAAACCAAATGTAGAATGACAATGCCTAGTGATTCACATTGGTCCTGTCACTCAAAGTTAAAACCCTCAACTTAGCACACATCGACACTGAATGTACATTTATATTAACATAATTACAGATCAGAATCTTAATGCATTCTTAATCTAAATTACTGTAAGTTTAGCAGTGTGTAGTCCTCCACAATCAACCTGATACCCCAAAATAAACAATTTTAGACAAGCCTAAAGCAGTTATGGGCACAGTTGACCAACACCCTCCTTCCCCGGCACTCAATCTTCTGGTGTCTCTTCATTTTCTTCTTCAGATAGCATTGTAGTTCAAAGTGGATGGCCCATGATAAGTCCCAATTTCATTGTCTCACCTGGGCCGCCCACTACCTTTACCACCCATTACGTCTTGTCCATTTGCCAACCAGTATACCAGCAACATGAGAGAAGTTTGGAACTGATCTCTCGTCATGCTCACCACACGTGGACTCCTGTCGCACTCCTGAGAGAAAAGGTATGAGAGAGAAGGCAGTTGATAGCTTCGATTGGATGCTGTGTACAGGTTGCTGGCTCGGACTCAGGTCTCACGGTAGAAGTGGTGCAGGACCATACTGAACGGCATTTTCTTCAGCCGGTCAGAGGGGGTTTTGAGGTTCAGACCGTTTTTGGCCGAATGATCCCTTTTATGCATCTAGATACCATCTGTAGTCACCTTCACCATAACCTCGGGAGAGGACAGATCAGAACAACAGTTTAGTTCAGTTCATTTCTGATTCAGGGAATCCAGACAAGCATTGACTGTATGACAAATTATTACTTTTACCAATATTCTTAATACAAATTTCTAAGACAAGAATAACAACACGTTCTGTTGAAACTATTTTTTAAATTGGCTTGTACTCCGCTATCACACTGTTGACCTCACCGCAGAGTCACAGGATCAGGAAGTTAGACCGCTAATCCTTAGGGAGTAATCTCGATCATCCATCAGACCCAATCTGGTGAGATTTGTATCGAAACAGAACAAACAACACAACAATGCACTCCTTCATATATCACTCGATACACTTCTATATATCACTCAAGGTGTGTAAAACTTCAATCCAAAAACCTTCAGAGGACCAGTAACACCTCCATTTTGACACGACTCACATCGTGATTAAATAATAAATAAATAAAAATGAGTCACTAAATTAACACCACTAACATATATTCATAACAAGTGTGTTGTGTGTGGGTATTTGCAAAAACAAACAAAAATGGGCAGGCCTTATTTAATTTGGGCGCTCCCTTTACGGCAGAATACGGATACCTTTATACTTACAAAACTGCCGAATTTCACTAACTGCTCTCCCCAAGACCAGTCTCGGGAAACATTTCAAAGAGAGCGATAATGACTAACCCCTCTCCTGGAAGAGAAAGTGTACATTTCGTTAATATCCACTCTGCTACATCTTAATCAGCAACCCAAAAGTTGTAATTACAAACAAAACATGATAATGATTAGTCCACTGTACTCCCTCCAATCATTAATTGTTTGTTTTAATCCACCCCAATGTTTATGTAATCTTATTTAGACACAACGACATTTATCTGACTGGTCTCTCTTTTCCCCAAGATTTTCCGTATCCACCACACCACAATGCCCTTCATGTTCATGAACAAACATTTTAAAAGGTAATTTTAGGTTTGGTAGCCCCAATGCTGTTGCTTGACAGAATTGCTTCTTAAAAACTTGACTAACACTTACTCCCAATATTAACTCCAATCTAATTTCCCGTAAGGTAAAGTTAAAACACATCAGATGGTACAGCGTCCCGTTAAGCAGAACAAACACTTTCTAAAATAAACAAACCCAGAACCCCTTTCCAGAAATCGTATTATTGTAACCTGTTGCATTGATTTTGTAAAAATAGAAACCTATTAATTAACAAATCTAGAACCTTCAACAAGTTCGTGCTGTCTCATCAGCGTAATAGTCAAAACTAACTGTAATCCACATCAATTACTTTACACTGTTCCACGTAATGGAAACAGATTATCATTTTAGAATACATTAACTTGTTTGCTTTAATCACTGGTGTTACCCAAACTATAGAATTAAGTACTAATTATTAGAAATCGTCAAAGAACATCTCCGCATTCAACTTAGTCATACAGTGGGGAAAAAAAGTATTTAGTCAGCCACCAATTGTGCAAGTTCTCCCACTTAAAAAGATGAGAGAGGCCTGTAATTTTCATCATAGGTACACATCAACTATGACAGACAAATTGAGAAAAAAAAATCCAGAAAATCACTTTGTAGGATTTTTTATGAATTTATTTGCAAATTATGGTGGAAAATAAGTATTTGGTCACCTACAAACAAGCAAGATTTCTGGCTCTCACAGACCTGTAACTTCTTCTTTAAGAGGCTCCTCTGTCCTCCACTCGTTACCTGTATTAATGGCACTTGTTTGAACTTGTTATCAGTATAAAAGACACCTGTCCACAACCTCAAACAGTCACACTCCAAACTCCACTATGGCCAAGACCAAAGAGCTGTCAAAGGACACCAGAAACAAAATTGTAGACCTGCACCAGGCTGGGAAGACTGAATCTGCAATAGGTAAGCAGCTTGGTTTGGAGAAATCAACTGTGGGAGCAATTATTAGGAAATGGAAGACATACAAGACCACTGATAATCTCCCTCGATCTGGGGCTCCACGCAAGATCTCACCCCGTGGGGTCAAATTGATCACAAGAACGGTGAGCAAAAATCCCAGAACCACACGGGGGGACCTAGTGAATGACCTGCAGAGAGCTGGGAACAAAGTAACAAAGCCTACCATCAGTAACACACTACGCCGCCAGGGACTCAAATCCTGCAGTGCAAGACGTGTCCCCCTGCTTAAGCCAGTACATATCCAGGCCCGTCTGAAGTTTGCTAGAGTGCATTTGGATGATCCAGAAGAGGATTGGGAGAATGTCATATGGTCAGATGAAACCAAAATATAACTTTTTGGTAAAAACTCAACTCGTCGTGTTTGGAGGACAAAGAATGCTGAGAGAACACCATACCTACTGTGAAGCATGGGGGTGGAAACATCATGCTTTGGAGCTGTTTTTCTGCAAAGGGACCAGGACGACTGATCCGTGTAAAGGAAAGAATGAATGGGGCCATGTATCGTGAGATTTTGAGTGAAAACCTCCTTCCATCAGCAAGGGCATTGAAGATGAAACATGGCTGGGTCTTTCAGCATGACAATGATCCCAAACACACCGCCCGGGCAACGAAGGAGTGGCTTCGTAAGAAGCATTTCAAGGTCCTGGAGTGGCCTAGCCAGTCTCCAGATCTCAACCCCATAGAAAATCTTTGGAAGGAGTTGAAAGTCCGTGTTGCCCAGCGACAGCCCCAAAACATCACTGCTCTAGAGGAGATCTGCATGGAGGAATGGGCCAAAATACCACCAACAGTGTGTGAAAACCTTGTGAAGACTTACAGAAAACGTTTGACCTGTGTCATTGCCAACAAAGGGTATATAACAAAGTATTGACAAAACTTTTGTTATTGACCAAATACTTATTTTCCACCATAATTTGCAAATAAATTCATTAAAAATCCTATAATGTGATTTTCTGGATTTTTTTTTCTCATTTTGTCTTTCATAGTTGACGTGTACCTATGATGAAAATTACAGGCCTCTCTCATCTTTTTAAGTGGGAGAACTTGCACAATTGGTGGTTGACTAAATACTTTTTTGCCCCACTGTACCACTACAACAAACTTAACCCACTTCGTCCTTTACAGCCTCATAGAGCCCAGCGAGCATGACTCGCTTTCACCAGCGGACTAAAACATGGAAACTCTTCTATTCTTTCCAGTATAAAAAATTTATAACATAAATCATTCTCAAACAACGTTCTGTGTTTACCTCTAACGTAAGGATTAAAAAAATTAAAAAATAACTTGACAACTTTCTCTACTCTTTCTGCTTCACACTCATGAAATGTCCATGAGTTTAAAATTAACATGTAATGCGCCAAGTTTATAAAATACATCAGTCAATCCATAAGGAAAAATATACATTTCGATGGGTGCTAAAATAGTTCACAATACTAGAGCCTCTTTCAGCCCACAACTTAAATTAATTGTATTATAGCCTTGTATTATCATGCAATAATTAATACCCATGTTTAGTTATTAATTATGATCATGGTCGCAGCTCTACCACAATTGCCTGTCCACTATTATTAGAATGCATTAGATATAGGTAATAGTCCCTTCTGAGTAGACAACAGGTAATAAAACAAACACTGACTATTGTCGACAAGCATACATTCAATATATATCCATAGTATTAATATTCAATGTAGTGATTTAAATTACGACCCCCATTCTCAGTAGTTTCCACCAGCAAACCATTAGGCAACACAAAAAATGATTACCTCGATATTGTCCAGCTATTCATGTTGAACAAATTAGCCTTTCAATTTGACCCAAGCAAGCAGCTAAATCGTTCAGTGGGGAGAGCAAGTATTTGATACACTGCCGATTTTGCAGGTTTTCCTACTTACAAAGCATGTAGAGGTCTGTAATTATTATCATAGGTACACTTCAACTGTGAGAGACGGAATCTAAAACAAAAATACAGAAAATCACATTGTATGATTTTTAAGTAATGAATTTGCATTTTATTGCATGACGTAAGTATTTGACACATTAGAAAAGCAGAACTTAATATTTGGTACAGAAACCTTTGTTTGCAATTACAGAGATCATACGTTTCCTGTAGGTCTTGATCAGGTTTGCACACACTGCAGCAGGGATTTTGGCCCACTCCTCCATACAGACCTTCTCCAGATCCTTCAGGTTTCGGGGCTGTCGCTGGGCAATACGGACTTTCAGCTCCCTCCAAAGATGTTCTATTGGGTTCAGGTCTGGAGACTGGATAGGCCTCTCCAGGACCTTGGGATGCTTCTTACGGAGCCACTCCTTAGTTGCCCTGGCTGTGTGTTTCGGGTCGTTGTCATGCTGGAAGACCCAGCCACGACCCATCTTCAATGCTCTTACTGAGGGAAGGAGGTTGTTGGCCAAGATCTCGCGATACATGGCCCCATCCATCCTCCCCTCAATACGGTGCAGTCGCCCTGTCCCCTTTGCAGAAAAGCATCCCCAAAGAATGATGTTTCCACCTCCATGCTTCACGGTTGGGATGGTGTTCTTGGGGTTGTACTCATCCTTCTTCTTCCTCCAAACACAGCGAGTGGAGTTTAGACCAAAAAGCTATATTCTTGTCTCATCAGACCACATGACCTTCTCCCATTCCTCCTCTGGATCATCTAGATGGTCATTGGCAAACTTCCGACGGGCCTGGACATGCGCTGGCTTGAGCAGGTGGACCTTGCGTGCACTGCAGGATTTTAATCCATGACGGCGTAGTGTGTTACTAATGGTTTTCTTTGAGACTGTGGTCCCAGCTCTCTTCAGGTCATTGACCAGGTCCTGCCGTGTAGTTCTGGGCTGATCCCTCACCTTCCTCATGATCATTGATGCCCCACGAGGTGAGATATTGCATGGAGCCCCAGACCGAGGGTGATTGACTGTCATCTTGAACTTCTTCCATTTTATAATAATTGCGCCAACAGTTGTTGCCTCCTCACCAAGCTGCTTGCCTATTGGCCTGTAGCCCATCCCAGCCTTGTGCAGGTCTACAATTTTATCCTTGATGTCTTTACACAGCTCTCTGGTCTTGGCCATTGTGGAGAGGTTGGAGTCTGTTTGATTGAGTGTGTGGACAGGTGTCTTTTATACAGGTAACGAGTTCAAACAGGTGCAGTTAATACAGGTAATGAGTGGAGAACAGGAGGGCTTCTTAAAGAAAAACTAACAGGTCTGTGAGAGCTGGAATTCTTACTGGTTGGTAGGTGATCAAATACTTATGTCATGCAATAAAATGCAAATTAATTACTTAAAAATCATACAATGTTATTTTCTGGATTTTTGTTTTAGATTCCGTCTCTCACAGTTGAAGTGTACCTATGATAAAAATTACTGACCTCTACATGCTTTGTAAGTAGGAAAACCTGCAAAATCGGCAGTGTATCAAATACTTGTTCTCCCCACTGTATATCTTAAAACAAACACTGGCTGCTAGATCTAAGCAAAACATACCAATAGTTGAATTACAATCAGAAACCCAGATTTTTGTCAGTAAGATAGACCCTATGCCTATTGAAATGACAAGTAAATCCAATTACAATGGTTTGTTGTCTTTACATCTGGAACATAATAATGACACCATTACCAGAAAACAGCCTTAAAGTTCGTCCAAGTGTTTCTTTGCAAAGACTAACACTTACTCAAAGGGAATACATTTGCAGTCAACGAGTTGAATCGACATTCATTGATTTGGAAACAGATCTGGAGAGTTTAATAAAAGCGGATTATCTTTTCCCCTGCGACATAATGAAATTCCTTTATTACACCACATGCGCTCTGCAATGATAATTATTTTGGAAACCCTAAGTTAGGCTTTGTACTACGTTATAAGTTACGTAGAGATTCCACCTTATTTCGCTGTAACTGTATGGAAAAGGGGTTTATTCGATAAATATATCAACTCCTCATACGGCGGAAAAAAACTAATTTCCAGGCCTTATGGGCAGTTTTGTGTTTTAATGTATTACCCGGGTGGAGAAAATCCCATAAGCATTTTATAGTTACATCGGTTAATTCCCCATACTTTACCAAAAGTGGACATACGCCAATCAGTTTTCTGAGACCATTTCCCAGATAATGCTCTAACCTTGTCTTTATCAAATGATCCATAAACGGACCACTCTGAACCTCTCAGAATACTTTGTACACCCCTTACGTACATCTACTTATGGGTGCACAAGTTGGTATATGAATATTATACGTGTCATTATTACTTCATCAAATCTGTAGGAATAGATTATACACATACAATTTGTCACGTTTTCATATATTCACAGAATCCATATAAAACGTTAGAAATCTTAGTTACTCACACCCACCACTCCATGTGCGTTGTCAATGACTCTCAATCAGAACCCAAAAACCTTGGTTTCCCGGATGCTGCCCGGCAGGTCATGGGATCCTCAACGGGTCTCAACATACCACGGCAAAGTGTAGCCTCCCAGAAGCTATAGACATGCCGCTACTGTCTAAAATAACGTCCCGCGCTCAATACCACCCTGTGATATTCAATGATGGGCAGTGATGGACGGAGCCCCAAGATAACTTATCTAAATTTAAATAAGATTGTTATACACGTTTCTATATCTTATTATCCAAACCACAGATTAAGACTTATTTCCACATTCACACAACTCTCATATCACATTCACACAATGCTATTCCCAAACACACTTAATCAATATTTGTATAACATGCAGGAATATTTTCTTCTATAACAGGGCCCAAATTTGGAATGTCAAATCTATTACATTAACATTTTACCATAACCAATTTTCCCATAATCATAAATCTCCTCTAAGGTTTCCAAATTTGGGAAACCTGCAGGGATCGGTCCCACCAAGATACAATAGCCGGACCATACCCTAAAAGACTGGCCGAAATACAATGTCTAGAAGTCAGATACACCGGTATGCGCGACCTGTTCCCCTCAATTGAAGATCGCCGACATTCCTAGGGTTCATAATAAGATACATTTTTATCTTTTCCAAACCTACTCCACGTCCCTCAGGAATACTTTAAAGACAATGAACACCCTTTTCTCCTAACTGCCCACTTCTTACCTAGGTAAATAAGAGACTATACTTCTCTTTTCAACCTAGGATAAGGGTAACACTTAGGTACGTGACATTTTTATTTTCTTGCCCACTCAACATTTTCACCTAAACTGCCCACTCAACATTAACAATGTTCAATTAGTACTATTAATTCTGTGCACTTTCAAGTTTAATTATTGAAAGAAATCAGTCTCACCCTTCATCTAATTCTGTTCGAAATGATGTATCCATTCAGCCGACGCTCCCAGCCAGGTGGGGATCCAATCAGCTCCATCTAGTGGAGTATGGCTTCCCCGGCTGCATCTAATGCAACTCCGGTGCACGGTTAACCTGGATATCCCCGGGAGCAATCAGCAAAATGAAGATTATCATTCCCTCCTCATCACCAAATTGTTGTGGTAATTATTCTAATCAAAGGAGAGAGACTTTGTTATTTCTTCAAACAATCATTCTTTAATATCTATTAATTATTGCAATAATTGGTATTGGTATTTTATTAGGATCCCCATTAGCTTTTGCAAAAGCAGCAGCAACTCTTCCTGGGGTCCACACAAAGCATGAAACATGACATAATACAAAACATTAAAAGACAAGAACAGCTCAAAGACAGAACTACATAAAACATTTTTTTAAAGGCACAAGTAGCCTACATATCAATACATACACACAAACTATCTAGGTAAAATAGGGGAGATCCCACACTCTGAAATGTAATGCCGAGAGCGCCACGAGCAGATTCGGGTTACACCTTTTATAGCAACGTACATCCTCCTGAATGTCCATGACAAACAACATATGTGTGGAATGGGTCAAAAGGTTAGGATTTGTATGAAAGCAATGAATAATTCACAGCAGACAGTATCTGCTGTGAAGACTGTTCTCATTGTATGGAAACCAGGGTTTGGCCCCCAAGACGAGGTTCTTATCAACTATTCATAACAGATCTTGTCCCTGATACCTTATACACACAGACACCAGTCCAGTCTATGAAATGCAGGCTCAGTCAGACCAGCGACATCTCCCGCTCACACACCACTAATCATAGAATGGAATGTGGCTGTTGGATTTATCACCTAGCCATCACTTAATCAGTTGCTAGCCCAAGCTTCAGAGGCTCCTCTCAGTTCACACAGACACAGATGAGAGAATTCTAACAACCCTATTCTATTGCATAAAACAACCATTCAATGCATAAACAGTATTATAACATAATCTTGTAATTTCTCCACCACAAAAGGAAGGAGAGCGCAGGGACCGTGAGAGGCAGACACTGCTGCTCTCTGCCTCCCTCTGCTGAGACTAATGCTGTGTAATTTCCGACTGTTCAAGACAACTGGGAACTCGGAAAAAACAAGATCCGACTGGGAAAAATAGTTTTGAACGATCATCCAATTCGGAATTCCAAGTAGGAAACTCTGGGGTCTTTCTAGACCTCTGACTTTCCGACCTGAAGATCACTGACGTCATGAATTGATCTTGTTTTTTCCCCCGAGTTCCCTGTTGACTTGAAAGCACCATGACCATCAAGTGCTACACCAACTGATCTATTTTGTCATTAAAGCTTGAAATATAATATAGTCTAATAATAACAATATTGGCAGGCCAAGCATATGATGTGATAATGTATTAGGCCTACTGCACAAACCTCTTTCCTACAGAACGGTTTTTATTAGGTTAATGTTACATTTTTAAAAAGTAATGTTTAAAAAAATTATCTGGGTGGTAGATCTCTGCCTACTTTTTGATTTTGAAATCTGAGTCAAGATCACTAAGGTTGGTGACCACTGCTGTAGTCTATATAATTGTTTAAAAAACAGAATAAATCCCAAAGCTAATAATGAACTAAAATATAAACTCAACATGCAACAATTTCAAAGATTTTACGGAGTTACAGATCATATAAGAAAATCAGTAAATTCAAATAAAATCATTAGGCCCTAATCTATGGATTTCACATGACTGGGAATACAGATATGCATCTGTTGCTCACAGATATCTTTTAAAAAAGGAGGGGCGTGGATCAGAAAACCAGTCGGTATATGGTGTGACCACCATTTGCCTCATGCAGCGCAACACATTTCCTTCACATAGAGTTGATCAGGCTGTTGATTGTGGCCTGTAGAATGTTGTCCCACTCCTCTTCAATGGCTGTGCGAAGTTGCTAGATATTGGTGGGAACTGGAACACGCTGTCGAATGCGTCGATCCAGAATATCCCAAACATGGTATTTGGTATTTTATTAGGATCCCTATTAGCTGTTGCAAAAGCAGCAGCTACTCTTCCTGGGGTCCACACAAAACATTAAACATGACATAATACAGAACATTAATAGACAAGAACAGCTCAAGGACAGAACTACATAAAAAACTTTTAAAGGCACACGTAGCCTACATAGCAATATATACACAAACTATCTATGTCAAATAGGGGAGAGGTGTTGTACCATGAGGTGTTGCTTTATCTGTTTTTTGAAACCAGGTTTGCTGTTTATTTGTGCAATATGAGATGAAATGGAGTACCATGCAATAATGGCTCTATATAATACTGAACGCTTTCTTGTATTTGTTCTGGATTCGGGGACTGTGAAAAGACCCCTGGTGGCATGTCTGGTGGGGTAAGTGTGTGTGTCAGAGCTTTGTGTAAGTTGACAATGCAAACAATTTGGGATTTTCAACACATTGTTTCTTATAAAAAGAAGAACAGATGCAGTCAGTATCTCCTCAACTCTTAGCATAGAAAGACTGGCATGCATAGTATTTATATCAGCCCTCTGATTACAATGAAGAGCAAGACGTGCTGCTCTGTTCTGTGCCAGCTGCAGCTTAACTAGGTCATTCCTTGCAGCACTCGACCACATGACTGGACAATAATCAATATAAGACAAAACTAGAGCCTGCAGGACTTGCTTTAAAAAAAATCAGAGCATCTCTTTATTACGGACAGACCTCTCCCCATCTTTACAACCATTGAATCAATATGTTTTGACCATGACAGTTTACAATCTAAGGTAACACCAAGTAATTTAGTGTCCTCAACTTGTTCAACAGCCACACCATTCATTACCAAATACAATGCTCTTAGTTTTAGAGATGTTCAGGACAAGTATATTACTGGCCACCCATTCCAAAACATACTCAGTGGGTGACATGTCTGGTGAGTATGCAGGCCATGGAAGAACTGGGAAATGTTCAGCTTCCAGGAATTGTGTACAGATCCTTGCTACATTGGGCTGTGCATTATCATGCTGAAAAATGAGGTGATGGTGGCGGATGAATGGCACGACAATGGGCCTCAGGATCTCGTCACGGTATCTCTGTGCATTCAAATTACCATCGATAAAATGCAATTGTGTTTGTTGTCCGTAGCTTATGCCTGCCCATACCATAACCCCACTGCCACCACGGGCCACTCGGTTCACAACGTTGACATCAGCAAACCGCTCGCCCACACAATGCCATCTGCCCGGTACAGTTAAAACCGGGATTCATTTGTGAAGAGCACACTTCTCCAGTGTGCCAGTGGCGCCGAACTGCAGTCAGGTCAAGACCCTGGTGAGGACGACAAGCACGCAGATGAGCTTCCCTGAGAAGTCTTCTGACTGTGCAGAAATCCTTTGGTTGTGCAAACTCACAGTTTCATCAGCTGTCCGGGTGGCTGGTCTCAGATGATCCCGCAGGTGAAGAATCCGGATGTGGAGGTCCTGGGCTGGCGTGGTTACACGTGGTCTGCGATTGTGAGGCCGGTTGGTCGTACTGCCAAATTCTCTAAAATGACGTTGGAGTCGGCTTATGGAAGAAAATTAACATTCAATTCTCTGGCAACAGCTCTGGTGGGCATTCCTACAGTCAGCATGCCAATTGCACGCTCCCTCAACTTGAGACATCTGTGGCATTATGTTGTGTGACAGAACTGCACATTTTAGAGTGGCCTTTTATTGTCCCCAGCACAAGGTGCACCTGTGTAATGATCATGCTGTTTAATCAGCTTCTTGATTATGCCACGCGTGTCAGGTGGATGGATTATCTTGGCGAAGGAGAAATGCTCACTAACAGGGATATAAACAAATTTGTGCCAAACGTTTAGAGAAATAAGCTTTTTGTGTATCTGGAAAATTTCTGGGATCTTTTATTTCAGCTCATGAAACATGGGACCAACACTACATGTTTAGTTTATATTTTTGTTCAGTTTATTAATCACACGCACTGGAAAAGACAGCCATCACAGTTTTGATGGCAATTATTGGAAAAAAGCGGGATCCCAGCCTTCCAGTGATGTTTGATTTATTTCTCAACTCCAGATATTGCACATTTGGCAGCGTTTTACAATCTGAGTGTATACAGGCATACAATCACAGCGGGAGAGGTCATCCACTCACCATTCGAGCGCATAAACGGTAGGCCTATATTCATTGTAAAGTTCACACAATTACACTGTATTTATAAATACACTGTAAAAATCACATGATTGTGGGATTTATTTATTTTAATTTTATTTACATTAAACAATTAAACAAGCATCAAGATCATATTTAGAGTCTGGTCTAGTTAATGATTAGCCCATTGGGGTAAACAATGCAGATGAGCAACCCCATGCTTCAGCCATGTAGCCACTATGCTGCATCAGGCTACAGGTGATAATGGTTATTGCTAAAATAGCACCCCTGCCTAATAATACGGACCATGTATAGGCCCTAAAGATATCACTTTTCATCAATATGTTATTGGGCTCATTTCTGGAGGGCAATATTATATTTTAAACAGTTTTTAATATGTTAATTAGGCTAAATGTCATCATTGAGAGGAGGGATGGTTTTATTTTTGTTTTCCAAACAATTAGTGTAAATATCAGATTTTATGGTTGGGTATAATATAAGGTACTTGCCCAGACTGTAAATGAAAATGAAATCACCCTCGATTGAAATTCTGGGTGCATAACTCTTATTTCCTGTGATCTTGGCCTGGCCAGTAATTTTCTCATTCGGGCCAGTAGTTTTGACTTGGTACTGACCTGGTGTGCCACAGCAAATTTACCTGAATGTCAAGCCCTGCTTTTAGTAGATCTCCCCTGAAACCTGAATATTTTAGCCTTACAAGGATAAAGGTAAACATGTCTTAGTCAGCTACCTTGCTTTGAAGTACCTTACATTAGCCATTTGATCCCTGATTAATTGAATGAGGGAATTATTTTTTATGAAGACATTTAAAAGTATTTGGTTGATCATTTTAATGTTGCAATATTTTACATCCTCCAGGAGAGCTACTGGGTGTGCAGGCTTTTGTTAGAGCCCAGCTCTAACACACCACATTGTAAAAAATCAGCTGGTCAACATGACCTTGATAAGCTCACTTGGGTGTTGGAGCAAAGCTGGATCAAAAGCCTGCAAACCCAGTAGCTCTCCAGATGGAGGGTTAACCATGTGTTGCATACAATAGCCTAACAGTGCAGTTATTTTACTTTGTGGGGGGTTGCACCACCGAGAGCATCCTGACTGGTTGCTTCACTGCCTGGTATGGCAACTGCTCGTCCTCTGGCCGCAAGGCACTACAGAGGGTAGTGCGTACGGCCCAGTACATCACTGGGGCCAAGCTTCCTGCCATCCAGGACCTCTATACCAGGCGGCGTCAGAGGAAGGCTCTAAAAATTGTCAGACTCCAGCCACCCTAGTCATAGACTGTTCTCTCTGCTACCGCACGGCAAGCGGTACCGGAGCGCCAAGTCTAGGTCCAAGAGGCTTCTACCCCCAAGCCATAAGACTCCTGAACATCAAATGAAATGGCTACCCAGACTATTTGCATTGCCCCCCTTTTTACATTACGCTGCTGCTACTCCTTTTTTATTATCTATGCATAGTCACTTTAACTCTACCTACATGTACATATTACCTCGACTAACCGGTGCCCCTGCACATTGACTCGGTACCGGTACCCACTGTACAGTCGTGGTCAAAAGTTTTGAAAAGTTTGAGAATGACACAAGTATTGGTCTTCACAAAGTTTGCTGCTTCAGTGTTCTGATATATTTTTGTCAGATGTTATTATGGTATACTGACGTATAATTACAAGCATTCCATAAGTGTCAATTTTTTTTATTGACAATTACATAAATTTTATGCAAAGAGTCAATATTTACAGTGTTGACCCTTCTTTTTCAATACCTCTGCAATCCGCCCTGGCATGCTGTCAATTAACTTCTGGGCCACATCCTGACTGATGGCAGCCCATTCTTGTGTAATCAATACTTGGAGTTTGTCAGAATTTGTGGGTTTCTGTTTGTCCACCCGCCTCTTGAGTATTGACCACAAGTTCTCAATGGAATTAAGGTCTGGGGAGTTTCCTGGCCATGGACCCAAAATGTTGATGTTTTGTTCCCCGAGCCACTTAGTTATCACTTTTTCCTTATGGCAAGGTGCTCCATCATGCTGGAAAAGGCATTGTTCATCACCAAACTGTTCTTGGATGGTTGGGAGAAGTTGCTCTCGGAGGACGTGTTGGTACCATTCTTTATTCATGGCTGTGTTCTTAGGCAAAATTGTGAGTGAGCCCACTCCCTTGGCTGAGAAGAAACCCCACACATGAATGGTCTCAGGATGCTTTACTGTTAGCATGACACAGGACTGATGGTAGCGCTCACATTGTCTTCTCCGGACAAGCTTTTTTCCAGATGCCCCAAACAATCGGAAAGGGGATTCATCAGAGAAAATGACTTTACCCCAGTCCTCAGCAGTCCAATCCCAGTACCTTTTGCAGAATATCAGTCTGTCCCTGATGTTTTTCCTGGAGAGAAGTGGCTTCCTCGCTGCCTTTCTTGACACCAGGCCATCCTCCAAAAGTCTTCGCCTCACTGTGCGTGCAGATGCACTCACACCTGCCTGCTGCCATTCCTGAGCAAGCTCTGCACTGGTGGTGCCCCGATCCCGCAGCTGAATCAACTTTAGGAGACAGTCCTGGCGCTTGCTGGACTTTCTTGGGCGCCCTGAAGCATTCTTCACAACAATTGAACCTCTCTCCTTTAAGTTCTTGATGATCCGATGAATGGTTGATTTAGGTGCAATCTTACTAGCAGCAATATCCTTGCCTGTGAAGCCCTTTTTGTGCAAAGCAATGATGACGGCATGTGTTTCCTTGCAGGTAACCATGGTTAACAGAGGAAGAACAATGATTTCAAGCACCACCCTCCTTTTAAAGCTTCCAGTCTGTTATTCTAACTCAATCAGCATGACAGAGTGATCTCCAGCCTTGTCCTCGTCAACACTCTCACCTGTGTTAACAAGAGAATCACTAACAAGATGTCAGCTGGTCCTTTTGTGGCAGGGCTGAAATGCAGTGGAAATGTTTTTTGGGGATTAAGTTCATTTTCATGGCAAAGAGGGACTTTGCAATTAATTACATTTCATCTGATCACTCTTCATAACATTCTGGAGTATATGCAAATTGCCATCCAAAAATCTCAGGCAGCAGACCTGGTGAACATTACCGTATTGGTCCGAATATAAGACGACCCTGATTATAAGACGACCCCCCGTTTTTCAACACAAACATTTAGAAAAACAGATTTGCAGACTAGATTTGCCGAACAAAGAACTTCATTTTATTTTAAAATAACAATATTAAAAACACAGTGAATTAAACACAAAGGCAAACTATGTACAGTATGATTCAAAATTAATATCAAGCAATAATAAAGCAACATTTTTAAATAACAGAGAAAATACAGGCCACACATTTAACTAAACTTAACAAAAATTCGCCAAACTTCTCCTCCGATGTCTCTCTATCCCTCACACACGTCCTCTGCCCCGCTGTGTTCGCTCTCGCTGTCATCGCTCCCCAGCTGCTCCGCTTCCACCGGCTCCTCCCAAAGCACGTCGTCCTCGCTGCCGTCCAATGCATTTGAGATGCAACATTTTTTAAAGCCATCGATGATGCTCTGTGAGGGAATAGCATCCCATGCATGCAGGATCCATTCACACAGTAGACGGACTGACGGCTTCTGTATTTTCCCGGTCGGTGTGAGTGCGTGGTTGCCAGACAGGAGCCACTCTGTGTATTTTTTTCGCAGGTTATCCTTGAAAGGCTTGTTCACAACTACGTCCAACACCTGTAGCTGGCTTGTCATTCCCCCTGGTATGATCACAAGATCCCCGTTCATTGCTCGCACCTGACTTTTCACGGGCTCAGTCAGATGTCCGCGGAACGCATCCAGAACGAGCATGTTCCTCCTCTTCCTCAGTCCCCCGTAGCGTGCGCCCCACACAACCTTTAGCCAGTCCACTACAAGCCCCGACTCCATCCAGCCCTTCTCCTGGGCGCGCACAATAATGCCAGCTGGCATTGGGTCCTTTGGCACAGTCTTACGCTTAAGAATGACATACGGGGGGAGTTTGCTGCCACCAGCGAGACATGTCAACATGACAGTGACGCGGCTCTTCTCGTTGCCCGTTGATTTCACCAACACAGACTTTTCTCCCTTTCTATTGACAGTCACCGATGTTGGCATGTCGAAATAAACGGGTGTCTGATCAGCATTGCCGATCTGATCCAGCGGGTAGGAGTGCTTCTTCCTCAGGTTGATAACAAAGCGCTGAAACGAAAGCAGCTTCTCTCCGAAGTCTGACGGCAGGCGTTGGGCCAAACTCGTTCTCCGTCTAAGTGACAGTCCATTACGCCGCATCATCCTACGACACCAGCCGAGGCTGGCTTTAAATCCAGTGATGTTGAGCTCTCTGGCGATTTCCAGGGCCTTAACCTGGATGACAGCTCTGGTAATGGGCATTCCCTCACTTCTTTTTTCCCTGACATATTCAAAAACCCTCCGGTCAACCTCAATGAAACGACCACTTTGAGGACCACGGAAGGATTTTCGCTGACTGTTAGCATCTTTTAGACGTTGTTTTTCTGCTCGCCATCTTCTTACATTACACTCAGTGACCCCGAATGTCTTGGCAGCTTGGCAGTTGTTAGATGACTCTGCCTTATTGACAACCATTATTTTGAAATTGGCATCATAGCTCCTCCGCTGTTGTTTATTGACCTGGCCCACTTTTGAGCCACTTGTCTCTAAATGGTCAGCCTGTCTTTCCATCTTTAAACACCGGTAACGGGCTGGTTGTTAAGGACGCCTCTTCCCTCCGTCCGGAACGAATTTTTGGCGCCATCTGTGCCCGCGAATGTGTATTGACATTTAAAGGGAGCGCCGAAGAAGAGAAACTGCGCTCTGAATACTAGACCCCGAATATAAGACGACCCGACTTTTTTGGACCTATTTCGAGGGGAAAAAAGGCCGTCTTATATTCGGACCAATACGGTAATATTTGTGTCATTCTCAAAACTTTTAGCCTCGCAATTGTTATTTTACTGCTGCTGTTTAATTATTTGTTACTTTTTTTTTTCTTTTTTTTTCTAGGTATTCTTTCTTAAAACTGCATTGTTTGTTAAGGGCTTTTAAGTAAGCATTTCACCTGTTGTATTCGGCGCATGTGACAAATACAATTTTGATTTGATTTGGTTCATGTTTTTCTGCCATGCGTAATATGTGTTAGGCTATGTATTGTGTAAGGCACAATTATAATTTTAATTCAGGGTTTTTTCTGTCTTTGGCTCATAAGCCTATGCATTAGCTCTAATATGCCTATGGGTGTTTAGAATTAATCATCATCTTTAGAAAGTACTGTCCATTGCTGTTGTACTTCTTTCATCAAATTGATCATCACATTGAGGTGAGTTTTGAAAGCAGCATACTGTTTGAAGTGTTTGTGATTTTCGATTGCGTTTGCAATGATGTCAGAGTGGTTAGAGGGACAAAAGAGCCCTGTATACCAGGCCATTAGGACCTGATGGTCTTTTGCAAATTCAGTACTACCAAAGCATTTCCAGAGTGCATAAGGGGAGAGTACCGTGACTCAACGGTCATGTGGAATTGTACTGCGGTCATGACTGCTGGACAAGTGGCTAAAATAGTTAATGTCAAGCCCTGAAAGTTGTGAAATATGACACAGCCTTGACCTTTGCCCTCTTCACGCTCAGGTTGACGAGGGCTTCTATCTGCAGAACAGCAACGTGGGCCGCGGGGACGAGAACCAGAACCGGTGCGAGCACAGCGTCTCTCAGGAAAACGGCAACACGACCACAATAACCATGAAGCAACAGGTGCTGTGCTCTTCCACCTTCCCCCAGCAGGAGGTGCTGTCCAGCTCTCTGGAGGCAGAGCATAGGTAAACACTGGCCTGTTCTGACAACAGTAACACTTCTAGCTTGCTAGTTCCTATCTTCTGTCAGGAGTTTGCTGATCTGAAGCAACTGGATAGATTTTTTTTTTAAACCATATGGCAGAAGCTTCCATTTAGCCCATTGGATGGCTAGATGGAGCCATGTTTCACACACTGCACACATCACACATATCCGACCCCTTTAGATCTGCATATAGTGAAGTGGTTGGGGCTAGTAGTGTTGTTGTGGAGGAGCAACATAGCAAGTAGGTGTGGTGAAGCGTGCTCCCCTTTTGTCTGGCTCATGATTGCAGAGGCACAATTTATAAAAATTAGAAATCCTCAAGGTTCACTTTTAATGGTGGCTTTCGCTCTCTCCCAGGTTATTGAAAGAGATGGGTTGGCAGGAGGAGAGTGACAATGATGAGACGTGTGCCCCTCTGACAGAGGACGAAATGAGGGAGTTCCAGGCTATCAGTGAACAGGTAGTTACTCTTCCACCCATTCATACTACAGTATTGGCCACTCCCTTCATAGTACTCATCTGTTACTGAGCTCGTTTGTCATAAAGCACTCATTACCTTGTCACGTGATGTGCCCTCATTAAACAAATCATGATAGTTTACAATAACCATTCTTACATTTCTGAAAAAACGCCTTTAAAAAAGTTTCAATGATCATATTGACGGTCACCTGTCATGGCATTTGTTAACACTCCAGCTGTCTGAATGCTTTCTGACAGCCATTTCCAAGTTCATTGCTGCTTACATTTCTAATTTCAAGCCCCTTGTGCTGAAACCAGTCCCCCACCCACCCTAACCTCACCCCACCCCACCCGATTGTCGTCTTTCCTCTCCAGCTGCAGAAGAACGGTCTAAGGAGAAATGGCCTCTTGAAGAACAGCCCTCCCATAGACTCCCTGGCCGTGTGGAAGACCAGCAACCTCAAAATGGCCACCGACACCACGGAGGAGACAGAGACCAGCAGCAGCGACACCTCTGACGACGATGCCTAAAGCAACCCTCATCAATAACCCTAATCACTACCACCACCCTTAACCCTCTTCCCCCTCTCACCAGAGGGAAGAGACAGTACCCCCCTGCAGCAGAATGGGGAATTCAGACGCCCTCCCCCTTCAAGATATGGACAGATGTTCTGAATGGGCTGGAGAAAGAACACTACTTTATGGCTTTGTTGCAAGGCCCCTTTTGTTGGGGCCGGGGGGGTGTAGATTTCAATGTTGGACTGAATGTTTGTTCCATCACTGAAAAGATTGATGAATGTGAAAAAAAAGGTCAGTTCTGGAGGCTATTGAAGAAAAATATTGCAATTCAGTGTATTTGTCTGGTGGAAGTTGTTTAGGTACATGTCATATACCCATCCTGAGTGTCAAAGTACTTGTCTGTAGGTAACCATGAAATTGGAAGTAAAAAAGCGGAACCAGAGAGAACTCGGTTTGTTGTTTTGAATGTTTCTGAAAGTTTTTCCTTGGGAAAAAAATGTTTACTAGCCTACCTGTTTAATTTGGATCCCGTGTCGCGGTTAGCCTCAGTTGCTGAGACCGCTACTATCTGTCCCCAGATACTGCCAAACCCTAAAGTCTGAAGAGCTGCTGCTTGGTGAAGGTTTCCTTGACAGTTTGAACACAGCCCGCGACGTGGTTAGCCCTTGTGGCTGGGACCACGGATAGTCCCGGGGCTTGTGGCTGTTTAAATTCTTGCTGTTTATTGCTGTTTCCATCGGCCCTGTGAGCTGAATTGGCTGGAATTGTGTTGAGTACCAGCGTTAGCCTACGTTGCTACCATCATGCCGCCCAAAGCTAAAGAAGTTGGAAGTAATGGAGAGGACAGTGTTTTGCTATCACAGGTGCGTAATCTTTTAAATCAACAAAAATATGTCTACAACCAATTGTTACAGCAACATCAAAATTGCTTAAAGTGCATGGTCCAAATACTGGTGGACTCCACTAACAAAAGAATGGACGATCTGACCAGAAAGGTCCAAGATCTTATGAACAGTTCGAAGTTCTCCCAGGGAGAGGTGGATGTCCTGAAAGAGACTTGCAGCAAGATGACAACAAACTGTAATCCATGCATCAAATGACTGGGAAAACAGACTATCTAGAGGGACAATCCACATTGTTGTGGATGGCATACTAGAGTCTCCACATGAGACCGGGACAGTCTGAAGAGAAAGGGAGAAAAATGATAACCGAAAAGCTGCAAATCGATCATAGGAAGATTGAGGTAGGGCGCCCACAGGTCTGGAAAACCTGTAACCAGCCCAGATGACAGACCCAGGCCGATAGTGGTCAAGTTCCTAAAGTTTAAGGACAAGATGGCTGTTCTGGAGAGAGCCAAGGACTTTAGTGGAACCAACATCTTCCTTAATGAGGACTTCTCCGAAGCTGTGCGCCAGAGGCAGAATTAACTTATCCCAGCTATGAAAGCTGCCAGAGAGTGTGGGGACATTGCTTACATCCGCTACGACAAGATCGTTGTCCTCCCTCCCTCCCAAAAGCCTGGGAAGAGTGAGAGAGCCAAGCGTCCGGGTCAGTAGCTTCAGCCCAACATCACACACAAACACATACCAATTGAGACTCACAAGTGCCTGATTGACTGTATAAGCCAGACAATGTGGTTTTTATTGTTTTTATTATATTATGTCTTGTCTATTAATAGCCCATATTAAGATATGTAGCCTTAGAAATAAAGTTCATGAAATCAATAACTTGCTAACATTGGATAACACTCATATACTGGCCATCTCTGAAACTTGCTTAGATAATCCCTTAGATGATACAGCAGTAGCAATACAAGGATACCTACAGAAAAGACACAGGAATGGCTATAGGGGAGGTGTTGCTGTATATGTTCGGAGCCGTATTCCTGTAAAGGTTAGAGAGGATCTCATGTCAAATGCTGTTGAAGTAATATGGCTGCAGGTTCACCTGCCTCACCCTAAAGTCTATTCTTGTGGGAAGTTGCTATAGACCAAGTGCTAAAAGTATCTGTATAATGTGTGTGAAATGCTTGGTAATGCAGGGCTTGACATTTAACCTTTTTTAGCCACTTGTCCTTTGGACAAGTAGGACTTATTTTTTACTTGTCCTAAAGCTCAAGTCACTTTTCTAAAAATATAAAATGGTCTGTAACGCCATGGGACAAAAAGGTGACTGAAAATTGTGTTGAATGATGCAAGGAACCACTGCTGGTCTCTGATCCCATGTACAATTTCCTGCCATAGTGCCCTTGAGCAAGGCACTTAACCCCCCACAAAGTAAAATAACTGCACTGTTAGGCCATGGGTGTGCAGGTTTATGATCCAACCCTGCTCAAACACCAAAGTCAGCTTATCAAGGTCCTGTTGAGCAGCTGATTTTTTACAATGTGGTGTGTTCGAGCAGGGCTGGAGTAAAAGCCTGCACACCCAGTAGCTCCTGGAATATCCTGGAGGATGGTTGGCCACCCTGCAACATTACAATTACAACCAAATACTTATGTCTTTATAAAATAATTCCTTCATTCAATTAACCAGGAATCAAATGGCTAAGGTGGGCGAAGTAGCTAACTGAGATGTTTATTTATTTCTAAGGTTAAAATATGCAGTGTTCTGGGGAGATCTTGACAGCATAGGAGTTTTGTATTTGTATTTATTAAGGATCCCCATTAGCAGCTACTCTTCCTGGCAACATTAAGGCAGTTATATGTATATATTTACATTGTATAACACTTTTCACAACACAGTAAGTGTGTGCCCTCAGGCCACTACTGTACTATCACATATCTACAATACAAAATCCATGTGTACGTGTATGTAGAGTGCATGTGTACAGTGCATTCGGAAAGTATTCAGACCCTTTCACTTTTTCCACATTTTGTTACATTACAGCCTTATTCTAAAATGGATTAAATAAAATGTTTTCCTCATCAATCTACACACAATACAACATAATGACAAAGCGAAAACAGTTTTTTACAACTTGATTGGAGTCCACCTGTGGTAAATTCAATTGATTGGACATGATTTTGAAAGGCACACACCTGTCTATATAAGGTCCCACAGTTGACAGTGCATGTCAGAGCAAAAACCAAGCCATGAGGTCAAAGGAATTGTCCATAGAGCTCTGAGACAGGATTGTGTCGAGGCACAGATCTGGGGAAGGGTACCAAAAAATCTCTGCAGCATTGAAGGTCCCCAAGAACACCGTGGCCTCCATCATTCTTAAATGGATGAAGTTTGTAACCACCAAGACTCTTCTTAGAGCTGGCCGCCCGGCCAAACTGAGCAATCGGGGGAGAAGGGCCTTGGTCAGGGAGGTGACCAAGAACCCGATGGTCACTCTGACAGAGCTCCAGAGTTCCTCTGTGGAGATGGGAGAACCTTCCAGAAGGACAACCATCTCTGCAGCACTCCACCAATCAGGTCATTATGGTAGAGTGGCCAGACCGAAGCCAGTCCTCAGTAAAAGATCCTTGATGAAAACCTGCTCCAGAGGGCTCAGGACCTCAGACTGGGGTGAAGGTTCACCTTCCAACAGGACAATGACCCTAAGCACACAGCCAGGACAACGCAGGAGTGGCTTCGGGACAAGTCTCTGAATGTCCTTGAGTGGCCCAGCCAGAGCCCGGACTTGAACCCGATCTAACATCTCTGGAGAGACCTGAAAATAGCTGTGCAGCGACGCTCCACATCCAACCTGACAGAGCATGAGAGGATCTGCAGAGAAGAATGGGAGAAACTCGCCAAATACAGGTGTGCCAAGCTTGTAGCATCATACCCAATAATATTTGAGGCTGTAGTCACTGCCAAAGGTGCATCAACAAAGTACTGAGTAAAGGGTCTGAATACTTATGTAAATGTGATATTTCCATTATTATTTTATTTCTTTAAATTTTCAAAAAACATCTATAGACCCATTTTTGCTTCGTCATTATGAGGTATTGTGTGTAGATTGATGAGGGGAAAAAAGCAATTTAATCGATTTTAGAATATGGCTGTAACGTAACAAAATGTGTAAAAGGTCCAGGGGTCTGAATACTTTCCGAATGCGCTGTATGTGTGTCTGTGCCTGTGTGTGTCTCTTCAAAGTCCCCGCTATTCCATAAGGTGTATTTTTATCTGTTTTGTTTATCTGATTCTACTGCTCACATCAGTTGCCTGATGTGGAATAGAGTTCCATGTAGCCATGGCTCTGTGTAGTACTGTGCACCTCCCATAGTCTGTTCTTGACTTGGGGATTGTGAAGAGACCTTTGGTGGCATGTCTTGTGGGGTATGCATGGGTGTCCGAGCTGTGTGCTAGTAGATTAAACAGACACCTTGGTGCATTCAGCATGTCAACACTTCTTACAAAAACAAGTAGTGATGAAGTCAATCTCTCCTCCACTTTGAGCCATGAGAAGTTCACATGCATTTTATTAATGTTAGCTCTCCGTGTACATTTAAGGGCCAGCCGTGCTGCCCTGTTCTGAGCCAATTGTAATTTTCCGAGGTCCCTCTTTGTGGCATCTGACCAAAAGACTGAACAGTAGTCCAGGTGCGACAAAACTACAGTTGAAGTCGGAAGTTTACATACACTTAGGTTGGAGTCATTAAAACTCGTTTTTCAACCACTCCACACATTTCTTGTTAACAAACTATAGTTTTGGCATGTCAGTTAGGACATCTACTTTGTGCATGACACAAGTCATTTTTCAAAAAATTGTTTACAGACAGATAATTTCACTTATAATTCTCTGTATCACAATTTCAGTAGGTCAGAAGTTTACATACACTAAGTTGACTGTGCTTGGAAAATTCCAGAAAATGATGTCATGGCTTTAGAAGCTTCTGATAGGCTAATTGACATAATTTGAGTCAATTGGAGGTGTACCTGTGGATGTATTTCAAGACCTACCTTCAAACTCAGTGCCTCTTTGCTTGACATCATGGGTAAATCAAAATAAATCAGCCAAGACCTCTGAAAAAAAATTCTGGTTCATCCTTGGGAGTAATTTCCAAATGCCTGAAGGTACCACGTTCATCTGTACAAACAATAGTACGCAAGTGTAAACACCTTGGGACCACGCAGCTGTCATACCGCTCATGAAGGAGATGCGTTCTGTCTCCTAGAGATGAACGTACTTTGGTGCGAAAAGTGCAAATCAATTCCAGAACAACAGCAACGGACCTTGTGAAGATGCTGGAGGAAACGGGTACAAAAGTATCTATATCCACAGTAAAACTAGTCCTATTTTGACATAACCTGAAAGGCCGCTCAGCAAGGAAGAAACCACTGCTCCAAAACCGCCATAAAAAAGCCAGACTACAGTTTTCAACTGCACATGGGTACAAAGATCGTTCTTTTTGGAGAAATGTCCTCTGGTCTGATGAAACAAAAATAGAACTGTTTGGCCATAATGACCATCATTATGTTTGGAGGAAAAAGGGGGATGCTTGCAAGCCGAAGAACACAATCCCAACCCTGAAGCACGGGGGTGGCAACATCGTGCTGTGGGGGTGCTTTGCTGCAGGAGGGACTGGTGCACTTCACAAAATAGATGGCATCATGAGGAAGGAAAATGAGGTGGATATATTGAAGCAACATCTCAAGACATCAGTCAGGAAGTTAAAGCTTGGTGGTCGCAAATGTGTCTTCCAAATGGACAATGACCCCAAGCATACTTCCAAAGTTGTGGGAAAATGGCTTAAGGACAACAAAGTCAAGGTATTGGAGTGGCCATCACAAAGCCCGGACCTCAATCCTACAGAAAATGTGTGGGCAGAACTGAAAAAGCATGTGCGAGCAAGGAGGCCTACAAACCTGACTCAGTTACACCAGCTCTGTCAGGAGGAATGGGCCAGAATTCACCCAACTTATTGTGGGAAGCTTGTGGAAGGCTACCCGAAACGTTTGACCCAAGTTAAACAATTTAAATGCAATGCTACCAAATACTAATTGAGTGTATGTAAACTTCTGACCCACTGGGAATGTGATGAAATAAATAAAAGCTGAAATAAATCATTCTCTCTACTATTATTCTGACATTTCACATTCTTAAAATAAAGTGGTGATCCTAACTGACCTAAGACAGGGAAATTTTTACTAGGATTAAATGTCAGGAATTGTGAAAAACTGAGTGTATGTAAACCTCCGACTTCAACTGTAGGGCCTGTAGGACCTTCCTTGTTGATAGTGTTGTTAAAAAGGCAGAGCAGTGCTTTATTATGGAAAGACTTCTCTCCATCTTAGCTACTGTTGTATGAACATGTTTTGAGAGTTTACAATCCAGGGTTACTCCAAGCAGGTTAGTCACCTATACTTGCTAAATTTCCACATTATTTATTACAAGACTTAGTTGAGGTTTAGGGTATAGTGAATGATTTGTCCCAAATACAATGCTTTTAGTTTTTGAAATATTTCAGACCAACTTATTCCTTGCCACCCATTCTGAAATGAACTGCAGCTCTTTGTTAAGTGTTGCAGTGATTTCACTCACTGTAGTAGCTGAAGAGTATAGTGTTGAGTCATCATCATACATAGACACACTGGCTTTAATCAAATCCAGTGGCATATTTTAGTAAATATTGAAAAAAGTAAGGGGCCTAGACAGCTGCCCTGGGGAATTCCTGATTTTACCTGGATTATGTTGGAGAGGCTTCCATTAAAGAACACCCTCCATGTTCTGTTAGACAGGTAAGTCTTTAAACAAAATATATCAACGGGTGTAAAGCCATAACACATACATTTTTCCATCAGCAGACTATGATCGATAATGTCAAAAGTCGCATTGAAGTGTACAGTGAGGGAAAAAAGTATTTGATCCCCTGCTGATTTTGTACGTTTGCCCACTGACAAAGACATGATCAGTCTATAATTTTAATGGTAGGTTTATTTGAACAGTGAGAGACAGAATAACAACAAAAAAATCCAGAAAAACGCATGTCAAAAATGTTAGAAATTCATTTGCATTTTAATGAGGGAAATAAGTATTTGACCCCCTCTCAATCAGAAAGATTTCTGGCTCCCAGGTGTCTTTTATACAGGTAACGAGCTGGGATTAGGAGCACACTCTTAAAGGGAGTGCTCCTAATCTCAGTTTGTTACCTGTATAAAAGACACCTGTCCACAGACGCAATCAATCAATCAATCAATCAGATTCCAAACTCTCCACCATGGCCAAGACCAAAGAGCTCTCCAAGGATGTCAGGGACAAGATTGTAGACCTACACAAGGCTGGAATGGGCTACAAGACCATCGCCAAGCAGCTTGGTGAGAAGGTGACAACAGTTGGTGCGATGATTCGCAAATGGAAGAAACACAAAAGACTGTCAATCTCCCTCGGCCTGGGGCTCCATGCAAGATCTCACCTCGTGGAGTTGCAATGATCATGAGAATGGTGAGGAATCAGCCCAGAACTACACGGGAGGATCTTATCAATGATCTCAAGGCAGCTGGGACCATAGTCACCAAGAAAACAATTGGTAACACACTACGCCGTGAAGGACTGAGATCCTGCAGCGGCCGCAAGGTCCCCCTGCTCAAGAAAGCACATATACAGGCCCGTCTGAAGTTTGCCAATGAACATCTGAATGATTCAGAGGAGAACTGGGTGAAAGTGTTGTGGTCAGATGATACCAAAATCGAGCTCTTTGCCATCAACTCAAGTCGCCGTGTTTGGAGGAGGAGGAATGCTGCCTATGACCCCAAGAACACCATACCCACGTCAAACATGGAGGTGGAAACATTATGCTTTGGGGGTGTTTTTCTGCTAAGGGGACAGGACAACTTCACCGCATCAAAGGGACAATGGACGGGGCCATGTACCGTCAAATCTTGGGTGAGAACCTCCTTCCCTCAGCCAGGGCATTGAAAATGGGTTGTGGATGGGTATTCCAGCATGACAATGACCCAAAACACACGGCCAAGGCAACAAAGGAGTGGCTCAAGAAGAAGCACATTAAGGTCCTGGAGTGGCCTAGCCAGTCTCCAGACCTTAATCCCATAGAAAATCTGTGGAGGGAGCTGAAGGTTTGAGTTGCCAAACGTCAGCCTCTAAACCTTAATGACTTGGAGAAGATCTGCAAAGAGGAGTGGAACAAAATCCCTCCTGAGATGTGTGCAAACCTGGTGGCCAACTACAAGAAACGTCTGACCTCTGTGATTGCCAACAAGTCATGTTTTGCAGAGGGGTCAAATCCTTATTTCCCTCATTAAAATGCAAATCAATTCATAAAATTTTTGACATGCGTTTTTTTGGATTTTTTGTTGTTATTCTGTCTCTCACAGTTCAAATAACCCTACCATTAAAATTATAGACTGATCATTTCTTTGTCAGTGGGCAAACGTCCAAATCAGCAGGGGATCAAATACTTTTTCCCTCACTGTATATGGCAGACCAATCCGAACTCCTCTCTTGGCATGTCCAGCCCACTCATTATCTCAGCCAATCATGGCTAGTGGGAAGGTTGCTGTCTTTTTCTGTGGCTTAACCAACTAGGCTCGTAATTTAACAATTGTATTCGTATTTACAGATGGCATACAAGTTTGTTATTAAGGCACATGAAAGTTCAAATGTTCCCAGAAGGCATTTCTGCCAAAAACGCATTTTGATTTTTAAAGAAGGTTTACGTTCAAATGGCTCTCCTGTGAAGTCGTGACCAGCGACATACGCCTAGTTTCCTGAAACTAGTCACATTTGTTTAAGCAAGTCAGTCATATCAGCCATGTTTTTAAAAAGGCAGTAAATGAGGCTGAATTAACTGTTTCGCTGCCAGACAAGGCCCCGCTGATAGCCAGGTATAGCGGTGGTAAGGATTCACTCCATGGTGCTGAAAAGAAAGCTCTGCTGTTGGGACAGCTTTATGTAGGCCCTAACAGTTTGTGGTCACCGTTATAGAACAATTAATGTATTGTTTAGTGTTCTGTTGTATTGTGTAGTGGCTCTGCTGGCATGCATCTAAATTGTTTTTGCGTTTGCCCCAAGAAGATTTACATGCAAAAATAACCACTGCAAGGGATAATCTCATAGACCTAGCACTTTCTACAGTAGGCCTTACCGCTGAGGGATTGCATGGGTTGAAATGTCCTGAACTAAAATGTGTCTCTCTATAGCAAACTAAAGTACACACACAGACACACAAACAAAGACACACAAATAAAAAAAGACAATGTTTAAGGTACAGCCCTGTGGCCAAATACCAGTGACATTCAGTTTTTTTTCTTCTACTGGGTCGTATTCATTAGTGCTCACCGTAGCAAAATGTTTTGCAACGGAAAACGAAAAAAAGTGTAGTAGTTCCTCCCTGTTGCAGTCAGTTTTCTTCCGTTTGATGCCTAGTGAATACAATAGTTTGGCTCACTCCCCTGGTGCCCCCATGAAAAAACTAAGGTGACATTTAATTTCATCCACTTTTATACAGAAGAGCATTTATACATTGGATAAGTAATAAAACATTCTATCAACACAAGCTTTTCCAAATACAGCAACACCATCGCCATTAGGGAGGATAGTGTAAGAATCCGTCATTTACAGAATGCAACATTACAATTACATTAAAATATGTACAGCTTCATAAATACATGGTTGTAAACAGAGACAAATGAGAAAAATCCATTAACAGGTAAGGTCGTCCGGTGAGGAAAGCAACAACAAAAAAAGAACATGGCGCGAGAAATTAATTGTAAAGAAATTGAGCAGTATCCAAGAATAAAATCTTAAAGTTTTACTTTAAAAGCCAAGTTCAAGTCTTTTCAGTGTGGAACAGTTTTATACGATGTACTTAGAACCATAGAAATAGAATGACAAGAATAGTAATTATATTTCTATGGTTCTAAGTACATCGTATAAGATGTATTTTGCGAGTACACATCATGTCATTACGTTGCAGGTTGTGTGTTCTACAGTGCTGTCTTACTTAGAATGGCCAAACAGTGACACAAACAAAGAATCCATGGCAACACTCTATCAACCTGTGTCTATATAATGCATTAATAGAGCCTTCTTTCACACCCATAATGCACTATAAGAACTGTTATAAGCATTCGTAACAGCTCTTAACTCCTTCAACAGCCTTTGTCTGGTTTCAAAATGCATTAGTAAATGTGACTCATAGACAGTTACCAAATCAACATTTATAAATAAATCAATATTAAAAACCAACACAGACACTTTAAGAAAGAAGAAGTAACTGGACTTAATGGTGTATGCTGCATTGTGCAAGTCCAGTGGAGAAGAAGAAGAGAGCAATGCAGGGGTCGAAATGATATCATCCATGTCTAGTCATCCCCCTGAAAATTACAAATATATTGCAATATGAAGTCCAAAACATTAAGCATTATGTGTGTGCAAACATACTGCAATTACTGTGCTACTACTCCCATTTTGTGGAATTCCTTCTGAATACCATGGAATATATGGGATTGTGTACTTATGGGCACTCATATGGGGCATACACATTATAGTTATATACATTACCTATCAAGTATTCAAATACAAACAGTATTTTAAAACTATTCAGGTGATTGTCAATGTCCGATCGGAAAAAATATTGAAAATATATTGAAAAAGAAAAAAGGCAAATATTTTCTAAGTGTTTGTCATTCTAGTAATGCAAATCCTTAAATGGTTGCATTCTAGTAATGCAGATCCGTATTGGTTGTACAATAGACACTTGAAATAGGCAGACTGTAGAGCCGCCGTTATGAAACAGCCTTGGATTGACATTGGATAATGGTGTATTAGAACACAATGGGCCAGATGCAGATAGCCTAAACCCATGCAAGGCATACATGTCTTGTAAAACTTTAGAATAAAGTCACTACATTTTCATTTGACTAATGCTTTGCTATATATATATATATATATATATATATATACACACAGTGGGGAGAACAAGTATTTGATACACTGCCAATTTTGCAGGTTTTCCTACTTACAAAGCATGTAGAGGTCTGTAATTATCATAGGTACACTTCAACTGTGAGAGACGGAATCTAAAACAAAAATCCAGAAAATCACATTGTATGATTTTTAAGTAATTAATTTGCATTTTATTGCATGACATAAGTATTTGATACATCAGAAAAGCAGAACTTAATATTTCGTACAGAAACCTTTGTTTGCAATTACAGAGATCATACGTTTCCTGTAGGTCTTGACCAGGTTTGCACACACTGCAGCAGGGATTTTGGCCCACTCCTCCATACAGACCTTCTCCAGATCCTTTAGGTTCCGGGGCTGTCGCTGGGCAATACGGACTTTCAGCTCCCTCCAAAGATTTTCTATTGGGTTCAGGTCTGGAGACTGGCTAGGCCACTCCAGGACCTTGAGATGCTTCTTACGGAGCCACTCCTTAGTTGCCCTGGCTGTGTGTTTCGGGTCGTTGTCATGCTGGAAGACCCAGCCACGACCCATCTTCAATGCTCTTACTGAGGGTTGTTGGCCAAGATCTCGCGATACATGGCCCCATCCATCCTCCCCTCAATACGGTGCAGTCGTCCTGTCCCCTTTGCAGAAAAGCTTCCCCAAATAATTATGTTTCCACCTCCATGCTTCACGGTTGGGATGGTGTTCTTGGGGTTGTACTCATCCTTCTTCTTCCTCCAAACACGGCGAGTGGAGTTTAGACCAAAAAGCTATATTTTTGTCTCATCAGACCACATGACCTACTCCCATTCCTCCTCTGGATCATCCAGATGGTCATTGGCAAACTTCAGAAGGGCCTGGACATGCACTGGCTTGAGCAGGGGGACCTTGTGTGCGCTGCAGGATTTTAATCCGTGACGGCGTAGTGTGTTACTAATGGTTTTCTTTGAGACTGTGGTCCCAGCTCTCTTCAGGTGATTGACCAGGTCCTGCCGTGTAGTTCTGGGCTGATCCCTCACCTTCCTCATGATCATTGATGCCCCACGAGGCGAGATCTTGCATGGAGCCCTAGACCGAGGGTGATTGACCGTCATCTAGAACTTCTTCCATTTTGCGCCAACAGTTGTTGCCTTCTCACCAAGCTGCTTGCCTATTGTCCTGTAGCCCATTCCAGCCTTGTGCAGATCTACAATTTTATCCCTTATGTCCTTACACAGCTCTCTGGTCTTGGCCATTGTGGAGAGGTTGGAGTCTGTTTGATTGAGTGTGTGGACAGGTCTTTTATACAGGTAATGAGTTCAAACAGGTGCAGTTAATACAGGTAATGAGTGGAGAACAGGAGGGCTTCTTAAAGAAAAACTAACAGGTCTGTGAGAGCCAGAATTCTTACTGGTTGTTGGGTGATCAAATACTTATGTCATGCAATAAAATGCAAATTAATTACTTAAAAATCATATAATGTGATTTTCTGGATTTTTGTTTTAGATTCCGTCTCTCACTGTTGAAGTGTACCTACGATACAAATTACAGACCTCTACATGCTTTGTAAGTAGGACAACCTGCAAAGTCGGTAGTGTATCAAATACTTGTTCTCCCCACTGTATATATATATACAGTTGAAGTCTGAAGTTTACATACACCTTAGCCAAATACATTTAAACTCAGCTTTTCACAATTCCTGACATTTAATCCTAGTTAAAATTCCCTGTCTTAGGTCAGTTAGGATCACCACTGTATTTGAAGAATGTGAAATGTCAGAATAATAGTAGAGAGAATTATTCATTTCAGCTTTTATTTCTTTCATCACATTCCCAGTGGGTCAGAAGTTTACATACACTCAATAAGTATTTGGTAGCATTGCCTTTAAATTGTTTAACTTGGGTCAAACGTTTCGGGTAGCCTTCCACAAGCTTACCACAATAAAATGGGTGAATTTTGGCCCATTCCTCCTGACAGAGCTGGTGTAACTGAGTCAGGTTTGTAGGCCTCCTTGCTCGCACACGCTTTTTCAGTTCTGCCCACAAATATTTGAGGTCAGGGCCTTGTGATGGCCACTCCAATACCTTGACTTTGTTGTCCTTAAGCCATTTTCCCACAACTTTGGAAGTATGCTTGGGGTCATTGTTCATTTGGAAGACCCATTTGCAATCAAGCTTTAAATTCCTGACTGATGTCTTGAGATGTTGCTTCAATATATCCACCTAATTTTCCTTCCTCATGATGCCATCTATTTTGTGAAGTGCACCAGTCCCTCCTGCAGCAAAGCACCCCCACAGCATGATGCTGCCACCCCGTGCTTCACGGTTGGGATGGTGTTCTTCGGCTTGCAAGTGACCCCCTTTTTCCTCCAAATATAACGATGGTCATTATGGCCAAACAGTTCTATTTTTGTTTCATCAGACCAGAATACATTTCTCCAAAAAGTACGATCTTTGTCCCCATGTGAAGTCGCAAACCGTAGTCTGGCTTTTTTATGGAGGTTTTGGAGCAGTGGCTTCTTCCTTGCTGAGCAGCCTTTCAGGTTATGTCGATATATAGGACTCGTTTTACTGTGGATATAGATACTTTTGTACCTGTTTCTTCCAGCATGTTCACAAGGTCCTTTGCTGTTGTTCTGGGATTGATTTGCACTTTTCGCACCAAAGTACGTTCATCTATAGGAGACAGAACGCGTCTCCTTCCTGAGCGGTATGACGGCTGTGGTGGTCCCATGGTGTTTATACTTGCCTACTATTGTTTGTACAGATGAACATGGTACCTTCAGGCATTTGGAAATTGCTCCCAAGGACTCTGTCTCTCACTGTTCAAATAAACCTACCATTAAAATTATAGACTGATCATTTCTTTGTCAGTGGGCAAACGTACAAAATCAGCAGGGGATCAAATACTTTTTTCCCTCACTGTACACACACACACACATATATAAGAGTGTACATGAATACACCCTTATTATTTAAGTTTTACACTAAACAAATCGTTAGTTAAAATCCCTTTGTACTTAATTAAGTTTTGAAATGACGAAATATAACCATGTGACTGTATTCTAAAGTGTTACAGATATAATTGCTAACCAGTGTTGGTGAAGATAAACTGTATTTTCAGAGTATCAAGCTACCAATTACATCACTCTGGAAGAATTAAGATACACTTAAGATACCCTTAAGAAAAATATAGTTTACTTAACTAGCTAAAGTTACTTTGAAAAAGTAATTAACTTCATCCAAACTACTTGGTGAAAAATTATGTAAATCTGAAATTTCATAGATTGCAAATTGCAAGACAGATCACTTTGGTGTCATATGTCAACCAGTTATAGAGTAGTAATTTAACTAGGTTTTGCAGTAGCTTGGTGGTAGTTGACCTAAAGTCAAATCTAGGTAGTGTTTTCAGTAGTTAATTACTTTTTTTTGTGTGTAGTGTTGTAGCTGACTACTGAACTACACACTACTAAAAATGTTTACAGATTAAGTAAGCTGTAATTTCAGATCTGCGTGCAAAGCTGTCATCAAGGCAAAGGGTGGCTATTTGAAGAATCTCAAATGTAAAATATATTTTGATTTGATTAACACTTTTTGGGTTACTACATGATTCCATATGTATTATTTCATAGTTTTGATGTCTTCACTATTATTATACAATGTAGAAAATAGTAAAAATAAAGAAAAACCCTTGAATGAGTAGGTGTTCTAAAACTTTTGACCGGTAATGTATGACCACAAAGGGATCTGAACATTGCAATTTGTACTTTATGACATTTTAGATTTACATATGATCATTTTTCACAATATAGTTTGGATGTAGTGAGCTAAGTTTTCAAAGTAACTTTATTTAAGTAAACAGTATTTTTCTTAAGGGTAGCTTTAGTGTAGCTTAACCTCTTCCAGTGTGAAGTAATTGGTAGCTTGGTCAACTATATTTTCAGAGTAGCTTCCCCAACACTGATGTTACCATAATGTGTTGTTTTGCCTATGAAACACAAAAATGTTTCAAGTGAGAATTAGGCAGGTCTGATGCTGAAAAATACATTTTATTTTCTTTTTGCTAAACAAGTAGTGTGTAGTTCCAGTAGTTAGCTTTACATTTTACCAGACGCTCTTATCCAGAGCGACTTACAGTTAATGAGTGCATACATTTTTTTTTTTCAAACTGGCCCCCCGTGGGATTCGAACCCACCACCCTGGTGTTGCAAGAGCCATGCTCTACCAACTGAGCTACACAGGGCCATTAGCTAAACCGCTACATGGCAAAAAGTAATTAACTACTGAAAATACTACCTAGATTTGAATTGAGTTAAACTACCACCAAGCTACTGCAAAATATAGTTAAATTACTAGTTGTAATTGTAACCAACACTGTTGAGAACTAGGAGTGTTTATGGAGGCTTACTGATGGTCAATGGGGGTTATTCATAAACCTTAAAAGGTAGAGTCGGCGAAATTACATTGCCACGAGCAGCACCACAGATATTGCGATGCGCAAGATGCACGACTTCGCTCTCGCATAGTCACACACATTATCTGCGCATGTGCATGGGTTCGCTTCACGCATTTACAACGTAGTAGCCACGGGACCAAAACATCGGAAAAGTTGAGCCTTGCATTTCAACACTCTTAGTTGTTGCGGAAATTAACCAACTTTGCTGTTTACTTTCTGCATCTACGTCATATCGCTGACTCTAACTTTAACAGCTGAGAAACATGTACCACCTATTTCAAAACAGATTTAACAATGTATAGATAGATTGGATAGTCTATTTGTATAGTAAGTTTGATTGGATAGAACTGATCGCTACATGCATCATACTCAGGATGTTAACAAGACATATCATATTGAAATGGAAAAATGGCATACGCACATTATACATTATTATTATATTCTTAAGGTCAGTAGTTACCGGCTTCTTTCTGTTATGAAAAATAAAAACAGGTGGTACATTTAAACCTGCAGTAAAGTTACATGAATAACCCCAAAGCTCTCAAGCAGAATACCACACGTTCAAATAAGATGCTTCTATCTGAAATACCTTGGTGAGAAGTTATAAAATATTTTTTTAAAACTGAGTGAGTGTAAAGACCTTAGTCACCTCCACTCAGTAGAAGCACACATTCCAGGAAAGACCACACCCATTATGATGCTATATATCTCTTCTCAAAAAATAAAGTTACAATGGTTGCAATAAATGACGAAGAAGATTCTCAATTGAACATCTTCCTCTGCTTTTTTCTCTTTCTGTCTCTCGGTAACAAAAGTAAAATCTACAAAAATAACTCAGTTTTATGTACAAAACTGATGAAGTCAAAAACAGCGTTTCGGCTGCATTTTCTGCCAGTCTGGTATTAAGGAAGACTTGAACTTTAGAAAAAAAGTTATCTTTGAAATCATCTCACAATATATGTCTTTGTCTCTCCCTATAATATCCATCATAGTTTTTTCAGATCATATTAGTGGGCTGGGGTCACCTTGCAGTCCATCTTCCCCGTTTTTTTCTGTCCTCCGATGATGCTACAGTTGGGACTGTTCCAAGCATCCTATGTGTTGCCCATGTGCTCAGTCAGGGAGTTAATGAACACTTCCTGTTTACTTCCTGCACTGACAAGAAGTGGGAGGAGCTAGAGGAGAGGTGGAGTTTGGCCTTTGAACTCAAACCCACCAAGCGTCGACAGACATACACCTCGCTCCCGACAGGCCGAACAAACCAGAATGTAAACAAAAATGGAGGCAATAAAGTCGACAAAACATTTCCTGAGTGCAAAAGTGTGGAGCTCCAAGGAGTCCTGGGGGGAGGGGAGGAGGGGGGTCTGTGGGGGTCTGTGCCCCCATATCGCCTCTAGTCGGAGTGTAGTGAGGAGAGGCCTGGGCTTGAGGAGTACAACGTGCGCTTTGGAACTCCTGACGACGCAGTATTACTGACATCATGGCAATTACTAGTATTCACCTTATCCCTTGAGACGTGGTAACGTGACAGTCTCTCTTTCGCAGTTTGGCAACCCGTGCAGTTTTGCCTGCTGCTATGTGTCAGTCGCTCTCTGCTCCTCCTCGCCCTCCTCTTTCCCTTCCCCCTCTCCCTCCACCTCCGCCATACTCGGTACCCGGCGTCGCCCTTCACCCTCTTCCTCCTCCTCCTCTTCCACCTGTTCGTTCAACGGGATCTCTGTGGATTTCGAGTCACAACTATTCTCCTCCTCTTGCCCCTCCTCTGGTTGACTCACGCTGTCTTTCTCCGTGTCCGTCTCTTCGTCCTCCTCCAGTGTGAGCTCGAACTGGAATTTGTCCCCAGGAGGGCGGCTGCTGCTGTGGTCGGATTTGTACAGGGTGGGCGAGAGGCTCTGGGGGATGGTGCTCTGGTACCACTCCCTGTTGTCCTGTAGAGTGTCCAGGATGTCCTGGGCGTCAGGGTGCACCAGGTCAGCCCACGTCTCCCACAGAGGGTGGACGATGTAGTCGATGAACCCCACCTGGAGAGAAAATGTATATCAGCTTGTGTTTGTACTTAAATAAATTGTCTATCAGGCCAGATATTGACTTTCTTTGTGTGTGTGTGTGTGCGCTCTTGTGCACATGTACATATACTATATGTGTGTACCACATTTACCTGGCTCTTCTGTACAGAGGCGTTGTGTTTGTCACACATGGGGCTGATCTCCATGCCTCTCTCTCGCTCCCTGTCCCCCTGGCTGAAGAACTCTTCCATAATGCGGTCGGTCCACTGGCGGTACAGCTGCAGGGGCTTGGTGGGATTACTGAGGTCTGCACAGTGCACCATGTTCTGGAGTACCTGGAGAGAGAATTAGAATTGAAAATCCCCTTTATACAAACACATTAACAACCATCACATTTCAGTCCTCACATATATAAACCTGCAAAATAAGAAATTGTTAAAAGGTCAACTGCAAACCTCTCGCATCATCAACTGCACATAAAACATTCTGCAGACACCAACAGAGAGTGAGAGAGAGAAAGAGAGAAATTGAGAAGGAGAGAGAGGAAAGGAGAGCGGGAGAGGGTCAGGTAAAGATGTAGTTTTGTGGTCACAAAATTAACGTATGTTTTTAGTTTGACCCCCTGAACAATCCATAGTTCAAATTCAAGCCCCGGCAGCCTATGCGCTAGTTTGACAACCACTTTACTAGCTATCTACATATATGACTGAATGGTGGAGAATGCTGTAAGGGGCTTTTAAACGGAAAATTCAATTTCAAAACCCTCCCAGATGGCTGTCTGGATAAAACCAAAGTAATTTGCATCAACTACAAGGCTGAATTTGTTTATCACCGAAGTACATAGAGTCTTCGTTATCATTAACAAGCGAAACACACCGCTGACGCCGGCAATACAAGTAACGTTACTAGTAGCAATGGAGGACATCTTCGGCAGGCTAAGCTAGAAGAGTGTGCGCACGGGAGGCCTGTGGACAAGTCGACGAGCAGCAAGTTAACACAAGCTATAGCCAAGTGGATAGCTACAGTTTGCAGGCCAATCCACATCAATCAATCAATTTTCAATCAATTTTATTTTATATAGCCCTTCTTACATCAGCTAATATCTCGAAGTGCTGTACAGAAACCCAGCCTAAAACCCCAAACAGCTAGTAATGCAGGTGTAGAAGCACGGTGGCTAGGAAAAACTCCCTAGAAAGGCCAAAACCTAGGAAGAAACCTAGAGAGGAACCAGGCTATGAGGGGTGGCCAGTCCTCTTCTTCCACATTGTGGAGGACAAAGGCTTGAGGGATATCATTCGGATCGCATCAAACAACTCAACGTATGAGTTACCCTCGAGAGCCACCGTTGTTACAAGAACACACGATCTGTATGAAAGCGAGAGGGCTACGAAAGCGGAGGAGTTGAAACATGCTACGTCTGTTGTTCTCTTGGGAGACCACTGGACTTCAGTGAGTAACTACAACTAGCTTGGGGTTATTGCGCACCACATCGATGAAAACTGGAAACTGCATTCACACGCTCTGGCCGTAATGAAGACAGAAGAGAGGTACTATGCTGAAACGTGCACCAAGCATTTCATGGATGTAGCAAAGCAGTGGAACATTGAAAACAAGGTTACCACACTTTGCACAGACAGTGTACGGAACATGATTGCAGCTGCGTGACATCTGCCTGTTGAACACCTGCCCTGCACCGCGCACACCGCGCACAGTCTCCAAAGGTCCATCACAGTGTCCCTACAGAACAGGGAGCTGATTTTGCTGAACAAATGTTGGGCATTTCCAACACAGCCCACCAAACGCTGCAGAGCTAGGACAACAGCAAGTTGCAAATGGGTCACTAGCACAAGATGTCACAACAAGATGGAATTCCACTCTGGAAATGGTAAAGCGTGTCCACAGAAACCAACAACCACTGAGAGATGCTCTGGCCCCAACAGAAAACAAACATCTCCATGCCAACCACAGCTGAACTGGAGAAACTGCAGAAGCTGGAAACACTACTGGAGCCCTGCAGGTTATCTTCTTAATCACACTATTAATGTTATAATATGATTGTGTGTGTGTGAGAGAGAGAGAGAGAGTGCAAAGTGTGTTTGTGTGTGTGAGAGAGCGAGAAAGAGAGAGTGCAAAGTGTGTGTGTGAGAGAGTGAGAGATAGAGTGTAAAGTGTGTGTGTGAGAGAGAAAGCGAGAGAGAGAGAGAGAGAGAGAGAGAGAGAGAGTGTAAAGTGTGTGTGTGTGTGTGAGAGAGAGAGAGTGTGTAAAGTGTGTGTGTGTGTGTGTGTGTGTGTGTGTGTGTGTGTGTGAGAGAGAGAGAGTGTAAAGTGTGTGTGAGAGAGTGTGTAAAGTGTGTGTGTGTGTGTGTGTGTGTGTGAGAGAGAGAGAGTGTAAAGTGTGTGTGTGAGAGAGAAAGCGAGAGAGAGAGAGAGAGAGAGAGAGAGAGAGAGAGTGTGTAAAGTGTGTGTGTGTGTGTGAGAGAGAGTGTAACGTGTGTGTGTGTGTGTGTTTGTGAGAGAGAGAAAGAGAGAGAGAGAGAGAGAGTAAAGTGTGTGTGTGAGAGAGAGAGTATGTATTTGTGTGAGTGAGGGAATGTATCTGTGTATAACAAGTCTCTCACAATTGACTGAAGTGATTTTGAATTATCTTCCACTGCAGGTACTTGACTGAACTTCTGGGAGGAGAGAAGTACATTTCCTGCTCAGTGGTGTTGCCTGCTTTGTGTCATGTCGGGTGATGGAGAGCTCCGATGATGACCCTGCCTACGTGGGAAGATTCAAGCTGACATTCACAACAGACCTCGAGAAACGCAAGGAAAACACCAACCTTACATAACTGAAGATCATCACAGCACTCGACCCAAGGTTTAAGGACCTGAAGTGCCTTCCCAGACCTGAGAAGGGTGAAGTGTGGGCTTTGGTCAGCAACTTGCTGAAGGAAGAGAGGCCTGCACAGCAACCTGGTAAAGCAACCGAGTCAGAGCCACCAAAGAAGAAAGCTGCCCTCTTGTTGAGTTCTTCTGAGTGGAGGAATGGTCCACTACAGTGGTGGTCACAGCATGCAGGGGCACACACAAGGCTGGCCTGCAATGCACGAAGGTACCTGGCAATGCCTGCCACATCAGTACCTTGTGAGAGGTTGTTTTCACTCTCTGGGTATATCGTACAGAAGAAGAGAGCAGCTTTATCATTTGAAAATGTGAACAGGCTTGTTTGTCTTTGCAACTGGCTCAGTGAAAAGAAATAGGACGACTGAAGTGTACGGTCAGAGGTTTTTGTTCTGTGGAATTCATGACATTGTTGGACAGGTTTATGCTCTGTGGAATTCATATATATATATATATATATATATATATATATATATATATATGCCATTTAGCAGATGCTTTTATCCAAAGCGACTTACAGTCATGTGTGCATACATTTTTACGCATGGGTGGTCCCAGGGATCGAACCCACTACCCTGGCGTTACAAGCGCCATGCTCTACCAATTGAGCTACATTCATGACATTGTTGGACAGGTTTATACTCTTTGTTGTTTGTATCCATAGAGCCAGTTATTTTTTCTTATAGCCAACCCTCCAATCAGTAATTGGGAGAACAATCATTTGGAATGGTTGAAGCTTTAACAGTGTGTGTGTGTCTGGGTGTGGGTGTGGGTGTGTGAACTTCAAGAAAATGAATTAGGGAGTAGGCCTACTGGGAGGGTTTGTAAGTTTCAGGACTTTTGTATTGCTTAACTTGTTTATGGTGAATATGCCATTAAATACATTCTGATACAGAATATTTTTTGTGCTTCAGTCCCTACATGCCTTTAACTCAATACACTGCTTTAAAAAAAAATGGAAACATCTTTATTTAGCACCAAGTTTGAACAAATACAAAATGTGCGATTAATCACGATTAACTACAGAATTTTATGCGATTAATTGTGATTAATGATTTTAATCATTTGACAGCCCTAGTATTTTTACAGACAGTTTACAACCTGACCATGACATTACAAAAGACGTCATTGCGACCAGTTTTGCCTGCAGGGTGGCGATATGTGAAGTAGCAGCCAACCTGTATCCTGTCATCGTAGTTATCTAGTAGTAGCACTCCAGAGCTGGTGACTTTCTTGGTCTCCACCATGGTCTTCAGGTCCGCCAGAAGATTCATGTGCTTGGACATGTCAGTAGCTAGTACCTACAGGGACAAACAGCAACATGTTGGATTAGTTCAATTGGGTGCTAAGCTGGAACTCACTCACTCTCATTTGACAAATATTTTGCAATATTTATATCACTCACTCATTAATTAATTAATCCATTCACTAGCTAGGTTCATCCACCCACCCATCCAACCCACTCACTATGTCTATGACCATCTTCCTGAGCGACTGATGTTGTTTTCTGGTCAGGTTCTGGAAGATGTCACAGTTCTCTTCCTGCAGCAGCTTGAAGCCCATGGCCAGGTGGTGGTTCTCCAGGACTGATGGGTCATTGTACATGAGGGCCAGCTCTGAGTCTGGAGGGAAAACACAAAGACAATAAAAGCACATGGTTAGGAAGCAGTTTTTCGGACGCCATTTAGAATATTACAGTAAAATACTTTTCAGGGTAATATTCATTAGGTATTTCTAAAGAAGCAAGTGTGTATCTGTTTGTAGATTTCATCTGGTATCTCGCTCTCTCTCTGCCACACGCATGCACGTTGAATAAAGTGAATCAAGTAGCCAAACAAACGTCTTGGGACACTTTTACTAGAGCTCATCACAACACACGCACAAGCGTGCACACGCAAACACAACACACAATGCCTACTACTCTGAGTAATCCCTGCCTCATTTGACAGAGACAAGTCAAATATATATCTCTATCTATTGCACTTACACGCGAAGTCAAACACACACAATCACACACACAGGCAAGAACACACACACACACGGACACACGCACACACAGATTCCAAAGGATGGGTCCAATTTATTTGTTGCCATGGCAGCTAGGCTAGACTAACACATGTTATGTCATACAGTGAGGGAAAAAAGTATTTGATCCCCTGCTGATTTTGTACATTTGCCCACTGACAAACACATGATCAGTCTATCATTTTAATGGTAGGTTTATTTGAACAGTGAGAGACAGAATAACAACAAAAAAATCCAGAAAAACGCATGTCAAAAATGTTATGAATTGATTTGCATTTTAATGAGGGAAATAAGTATTTGAGCCCTCTGCAAAACATGACTTAGTACTTGGTGGCAAAACCCTTGTTGGCAATGACAGAGGTCAGACGTTTCTTGTAGTTAGCCACCAGGTTTGCACACATCTCAGGAGGGATTTTGTCCCACTCCTCTTTGCAGATCTTCTCTAAGTCATTAAGGTTTAGAGGCTGACGTTTGGCAACTCGAACCTTCAGCTCCCTCCACAGATTTTCTATGGGATTAAGGTCTGGAGACTGGCTAGGCCACTCCAGAACCTTAATGTGCTTCTTCTTGAGCCACTCCTTTGTTGCCTTGGCCGTGTGTTTTGGGTCATTGTCATGCTGGAATACCCATCCACGACCCATTTTCTATGCCCTGGCTGAGGGAAGGAGGTTCTCACCCAAGATTTGACGGTACATGGCCCCGTCCATCGTCCCTTTGATACGGTGAAGTTGTCCTGTCCCCTTAGCAGAAACACACCCCCAAAGCATAATGTTTCCACCTCCATGTTTGACGGTGGGGATGGTGTTCTTGGGGTCATAGGCAGCATGCCAAAGAGCTCGATTTTGGTCTTATCTGACCACAACACTTTCACCCAGTTCTCCTCTGAATCATTCAGATGTTCATTGGCAAACTTCAGACGGGCATGTATATGTGCTTTCTTGAGCAGGGGGACCTTGCGGGCGCTGCAGGATTTCAGTCCTTCACGGCGTAGTGTGTTTACTAATTGTTTTCTTGGTGACTATGGTCCCAGCTGCCTTGAGATTATTGATAAGATCCTCCCGTGTAGTTCTGGGCTGATTCCTAATCGTTTTCATGATCATTGCAACTCCACGAGGTGAGATCTTGCATGGAGCCCCAGGCCGAGGGAGATTGACAGTTCTTTTGTGTTTCTTCCATTTGCGAATAATCACACCAACTGTTGTCACCTTCTCACCAAGCTGCTTGCCGATGGTCTTGTAGCCCATTCCAGCCTTGTGTAGGTCTACAATCTTGTCCCTGACACCCTTGGAGAGCTCTTTGGTCTTGGCCATGGTCGAGAGTTTGGAATCTGATTGATTGATTGCTTCTGTGGACAGGTGTCTTTTATACAGGTAACAAGCTGAGGTTAGGAGCACTCCCTTTAAAAGTGTGCTCCTAATCTCAGCTCGTTACCTGTATAAAAGACACCTGGGAGCCAGAAATCTTTCTGATTGACAGGGGATCAAATACTTATTTCTCTCATTAAAATGCAAATCAATTTATAACATTTTTGACATGCGTTTTTCTGGATTTTTTTGTTGTTATTCTGTCTCTCACTGTTTAAATAAACCTACCATTACAATGATAGACTGATCATTTCTTTGTCAGTGGGCAAACGTACAAAATCAGCAGGGGATCAAATACTTTTTTCCCTCACTGTAGGATTGCGTAACTGCTGAGGATCAAAATCAGCTCCCAGTCAATCGGCCTAGAGAACAGACAGTCCAATCCCAACATTGTATAATCTTATACTAAGACAATGAATCAGGTTTCAATAGAAATCAACTTACCCTTCATTATATCTACAATACCATTTAGCTTGAACTGAGTTAATTTGTCTTGCAAGGCAATCTTTTCTAGCCTCGTCCCAGATCTGTTTGCGCTGTCTTGCCAACTATACGGTCATTGTCACGCCAATATTGTTCATATCTTTGTCCATAGGAGTTGGCCAAAAAGATCATCAAGGACATCAACCACCCGAGCCACTGCCTGTTCACCCCGCTATCATCCAGAAGGCGAGGTCAGTATAGGTGCATCAAAGCTGGGACGAGAGACTGAAAAACTGCTTCTATCTCAAGGCCATCAGACTAAATAGCCATCACTAGCACATTATAGGCTGCTGCTGCCTATAGAAATCACTGGCCACTTTAAGAAATGGAACACTAGCCACTTTAATAATGTTTACATATCTTGCATTACTCATCTCATACAGTGGGGAAAAAAGTATTTAGTCAGCCACCAATTGTGCAAGTTCTCCCACTTAAAAAGATGAGAGAGGCCTGTAATTTTCATCATAGGTACACGTCAACTATGACAGACAAATTGAGAAAAAAAAATCCAGAAAATCACATTGTAGGATTTTTTATGAATTTATTTGCAAATTATGGTGGAAAATAAGTATTTGGTCACCTACAAACAAGCAAGATTTCTGGCTCTCACAGACCTGTAACTTCTTCTTTAAGAGGCTCCTCTGTCCTCCACTCGTTACCTGTATTAATGGCACCTGTTTGAACTTGTTATCAGTATAAAAGACACCGGTCCACAACCTCAAACAGTCACACTCCAAACTCCACAATGGCCAAGACCAAAGAGCTGTCAAAGGACACCAAAAACAAAATTGTAGACCTGCACCAGGCTGGGAAGACTGAATCTGCAATAGGTAAGCAGCTTGGTTTGAAGAAATCAACTGTGGGAGCAATTATTAGGAAATGGAAGACATACAAGACCACTGATAATCTCCCTCGATCTGGGGCTCCACGCAACATCTCACCCCGTGGGGTCAAAATGATCACAAGAACGGTGAGCAAAAATCCCAGAACCACACGGGGGGACCTAGTGAATGACCTGCAGAGAGCTGGGACCAAAGTAACAAAGCCTACCATCAGTAACACACTACACCGCCAGGGACTCAAATCCTGCAGTGCGAGACGTGTCCCCCTGCTTAAGCCAGTACATGTCCAGGCCCGTCTGAAGTGCATTTGAATGATCCAGAAAAAAATTGGGAGAATGTCATATGGTCAGATGAAACCAAAATATAACTTTTTGGTAAAAACTCAACTCGTCATGTTTGGAGGACAAAGAATGCTGAGTTGCATCCAAAGAACACCATACCTACTGTGAAGCATGGGGTTGGAAACATCATGCTTTGGGGCTGTTTTTCTGCAAAGGGACCAGGACAACTGATCCGTGTAAAGGAAAGAATGAATGGGGCCATGTATCGTGAGATTTTGAGTGAAACCCTCCTTCCATCAGCAAGGGCATTGAAGATGAAACGTGGCTGGGTCTTTCAGCATGACAATGATCCCAAACACACCGCCCGGGCAACGAAGGAGTGGCTTCGTAAGAAGCATTTCAAGGTCCTGGAGTGGCCTAGCCAGTCTCCAGATCTCAACCCCATAGAAAATCTTTGGAGGGAGTTGAAAGTCTGTGTTGCCCAGCGACAGCCCCAAAACATCACTGCTCTAGAGGAGATATGCATGGAGGAATGGGCCAAAATACCAGCAACAGTGTGTGAAAACCTTGTGAAGACTTACAGAAAACGTTTGACCTGTGTCATTGCCAACAAAGGGTATATAACAAAGTATTGAGAAACTTTTGTTATTGACCAAATACTTATTTTCCACCATCATATGCCAATAAATTCATTAAAAATCCTACAATGTGATTTTCTGGATTTTTTTTCCTCATTTTGTCTGTCATAGTTGACGTGTACCTATGATGAAAATTACAGGCCTCTCTCATCTTTTTAAGTGGGAGAACTTGCACAATTGGTGGCTGACTAAATACTTTTTTCCCCACTGTATGTATATACTGTATTCTATACTATTCTACTGTATCTTAGTCCATTCCGCTCTGACATCGCTCGTCCATATATGTATATATTCTTAATTCATTGCTTACTTAGATTTGTGTGTATTGGGTATATGTTGTGAAATTGTTAGATATTACTTGTTAGATATTACTGCACTGTCGGAGCTAGAAGCACAAGCATTTCACTAAACCCGCAATAACATCTGCTAAACACGTGTATGTGACAAATATTTGTTTTATATATATATCTTTTGATTGTATACAGCACAAATGGATCGGGGTCAAGGCTTGTTTTGGTCACATACACATGTTTAGCAGATCATTGTTTAGCAGATCATTGTATGTATTCTATTGTATGTCACATGTTTCTCAGATTATGCACAGTACATTCTTTACCTTCTTTATAAAATGGTTTTATGACTGTGAGTAGCATGCCTCTGGGGCTACTAACCCAGTCAGGGAGTGTCCATCCACACTCACACATAGACAGACAGACACGCACAAGCACACACAGTCTGGGAATGATAGAAGTCTCTTTGTGTGGTCCACAATGAACTGATATAGAGTCATCGCCTCCTGTCTGCATGTCTAATGAAGGGGATTCCCCGCAGAAAGATGGATCCAAGTGTGTGTGTGTGTCTGTCTGTCTGTCTGTCTTCTCTACATGTGTGCCAGCGTGTGCGCATGTGTGGGATTGAAAGAGGTTATAAAATGCTTAAGTATGTCAGCAGCAAACCATTCTGACACTCACTATGTGTGTAAAAGAATCACTCAAACACAGAAGAGAAAAGCTCATCTTAAAACGGCCATCTACATTAGCACTGCGATAAAGGCAAAAACGGCATGTCATGGGAGGCAGAAAAGCTCATAACTGCACGGCACTGGAAAGACCACTCACTGGTGCTGATGAGAAACTGGTTGGAGACTCCCGGGTGGTCTACATCATGAATAGCACTAGCAAAGATGGCAGCTAGGATTTCCAGGTCTGTGAACACAGCCTGCGAAGAAAAGAGGTGGAACAATCTATATGAGCACAACAAAACAATGAACCCGATCTGACTGTATGAACCTCACTGTTCAATCCATCAAAACCAGGGTCATTCAAAAGGGAAGAAACCAGATTGGAACAGAGAGGGACTACCAGGACTTGTCTAATAAGAAACTGTCATTTTTGTTATCCATTGCAAAATGTTTTAAAACGTTTTCTGTTCCTAATGAACCCAAATCAGGTTACATTTAAAGACAAATATAAAAACAGATATAATTGCTGTGTTTAAAACTCGCAATATTAACAAAACATAAGCCAAAAAGTTAAAAGAGATGGCCATATTGACAGCACTGTATCAAATCCTCCCAACAAATGTTCCCCCCATGAAGTGACGGAGACAGTACATTCCCTACCTCTAGAGCAGGCGTGGACAGCAGCACGTGAGTGGACTGGGTGACATCAGCAGCATGGATGTTATTGTGATAGGCTACATCACCATGGTAATGGTCTTCTAGAGTCATCAGGTAGGTTATAAAGGTGTCCAATGGTATTTTGTATGTTTTTAATAAATCTCTTTCCTGAAAATGAGAGAAAACATGAGACACTTGGTCAAAAAGGATCAAGAATAATGTCCGAATAATGGATCAACTGACTGCTATTCACACATACATTCGCACGCGCACACACACGCGCACACACACAAAACACACACACACACACACACACACACACAGTAAACTTATATAACACACACACACAGTAAATTTGTATAAACGTTCTTACCTGGAAAATTGTGTACATCATGACTGTTAAAGGCCTGTTCCCCGAAAGCTCGGTGACTTTAAAAAGATTAAGGCCCCATTTATCGACGTCCTCAAGCTCCTGAAATCAGACATCATGGCCCGTTTTAGACACACCACTTTCCTCCAAACATACACCACATGGCCAAAGGTATGTGGACACCTGCTCGTCGAACATCTCATTCCAAAATCATGGGCATTGATATTGAGTTGGTCCCTTTTTGCTGCTATAACAGCCTCCACTCTTCTGGGAAGGCATTCAACTAGATGTTGGAACATTGCTGCGGGGACTTGCTTCCATTCAGCCACAAGAGCATTAGGGAGGTCGGCACTGATGTTGGGCGATTAGGCCTGGCTCGCAGTCGGCGTTCCAATTCATCCCAAAGGTGTTCGATGGGGTTGAGGTCAGGACTCTGTGCAGGCCAGTCAAGTTCTTCCACACCGATCTCGACAAACCATTTCTGTATGGACCTTGCTTTGTGCATAGGGGCATTGCCATGCTGAAAGAGGAAAGGGCCTTCCCCAAACTGTTGCCACAAAGATGGAAGCACAGAATTGTCTAGAATGTCATTGTATGCTGTAGTGTTAAGATTTCCCTTCACTGGAACTAAGGGGCCTAGCCCGAACCATGAAAAACAGCCCCAGAGCATTATTCCTCCTTCACCAAACTTTACTGTTGGCACTATGCTTTGGGGCAGGTAGCGTTCTCCTGGCATCCGCCAAACCCAGATCTGTCCATCAGACTGCCAGATGGTGAAGCGTGATTCATCACTCCAGAGAACGCGTTTCCACTGCTCCAGAGTCCAATGGCGGTGAGCTTTACACCACTCCAGCCAATGCTTGGCATTGCGCATGTTGATCTTAGGCTTGTGTGCGGCTGCTCGGCCATGGAAACCCATTTCATGAAGCTCCTGACGAACAGTTCTTGTGCTGACGTTGCTTCCAGAGGCAGTTTGGAACACGGTAGTGAGTGTTGCAACCGAGGACAGACGATCTTTACGCTCTACGCGCTTCAGCACTTGGCAGTCCCGTTGTGTGAGCTTGTGTGGCCTATCACTTAGCAGCTGAGCTGTTGTTGCTCTTAGACGTTTCCACTTCACAATAACAGCACTTACAGTTGACTGGGGCAGCTCTAGCAGGGCAGAAATTTGACTTGTTGGAAAGGTGGCATCCTATGACGGTGCCACGTTGAAATCACTGAGCTCTTCAGTATGGGCCATTCTACTGCCAATGTTTGTCTACGGAGATTGCATGGCTGAGTGCTCGATTTTATACACCTGTCAGCAACGGGTGTGGCTGAAATAGCCAAATCCACTAATTTGAAGGAGTGTCCACATACTTTTGCCATGTAGTGTACTATAAGGAGAAATTATATACATTAATACACATAATTACACATTTCCCATAACAAAAATTAATAACTCAGGTATAGTCTGGAGTTCAATCAAAACAACACTGTAGGTTTATCCGCACTGCGCTGTATCAAATCACATTCTAAGTAAAGATGTATGAGGCAATGTCTGTAGCACAGTCTAACTGAAAATTAAGGGACACAAAACCCTAAGCCAGTATCATCTTAATAATATAGGGTGTATCTTCACAGCTACTTCGCTACTTTTACAGATTGGGTGTTCATACCACATAGCATGTTTGGTTGAATCCAGCCCATCTCCCGTATTACCACATGCCCCGTATGCCAATCAGCAAACCACTGTGGCGTAACATTATATAGGTGACTCTTTTACCCTATTACCTGGATCTCAATAGAATCAATTTAGTCCATATCACTATATTGGACATTACAGAGATTGCCCTTTTAGGCATCCTATTACCAGAAACTTTATCGATTGTGGCTTAAATCTTGAGTGGTGATAAGTGCTGGAAGTTTAATAAGCACTAGAACTTGGTCTAGCGCTGGTGGTAATCTCTAGCTAGCTACGATGGTGCCGTAAAGTACTATCAAGGATCAGTGGGATAATGCCTAGAATAAAAATAGAATGATAGAACAATGAAGAGGTCCAGGTCAGGCTACACTTCACCTTGGGAAAAATACAAAAGTCCAGATAAAGGCCCAGCCAAAACTCACAGGGACATTATGTAGCCTGCTGGTAGAGCACGGCGCTTGTAACGCCAAGGTAGTGGGTTCGATCCCCGGGACCACCCATACACAAAAAAAATTAATAAATAAAAAAAATGACTGTAAGTCGCTTTGGATAAAAGCGTCTGCTAAATGGCGTATTATTATTATATGTAGTTAGAGGTTAAAGTGATGCACAATTGAGTACTAAGCCAATCATTTGCATTTTTGTCATTTAGCAGACGCTCTTATCCAGAGCGACTTACAGTAGTGAGTGCAAACATTTTCTACTGGTCCCCTGTGAGAATTGAACCCACAACCCTGGTGTTGCAAGCGCCATGCTCTACCAACTGAGCCACACGATATGTTACGAATTATAACCACAACATATATTATATCCATATACCCATATGTTATACCCATATGTTACAAATTCCAATTCGTACAATATGTTAGGAATTTGTAAGTGCTTAAGATCCCGGCTGCATCTTTAAGTGCCTTCCTCAAGTTCATACCAGATAAATAATTGACTTTACTCTGTAAAACAAAAGCGCAACCAAAAGACTGCTCCTATATGTGGTTGTTTTACCTACCTTAGTTGAATACCCTGATTGTAAGTCACTCTGGCTAAGAGAAGCCAAGAGCGTCTGCTAAATGACTGAAATGTAAATATAATGTCAAAATGCTCCTTCACCTTTGCCAGTTTGTCCTCTGTCCCGGTCTTGACCCCAAAGCGTGGTATATTAGAGTTGGTGAGGCTGGTGCTGTGCTGCAGCTTCTTCACACTACTGATCTGACACATTGGCTTGGCACTCTTC